>NW_022196897.1:34838312-34840368 GCF_008632895.1 Mastomys coucha
GATCTGAACTCAGGACCTTCGGAAGAGCAGTCAGTGCTCTTACCCACTGAGCCATCTCACCAGCCCTGGAATAAAGATTTTAGTAAGTAATAATTCAGGGGTATTGGAGGAAAAGCATCAGCAATGGGGAAGTTTGGGAGTGCGACAGCCATTGAGCTAAATAAAGAATATTAAATAAAAGACTGTGTGTGTGTGTGTGTGTGTGTGTGTGTGTGTGTGTGTGTGTGTGTGTATCTTCCATTCAGGAATCCAGAGCATTGGGCCAGGTAATGAGGAACTATGCAGCTACTGGGGAGATTACAGCTGGTAAATCAACTGCAATATATCTTCTGTCTCACTCTCTGGGTGTCTCTCTCTGTCTCTGCTTCTCTCTCTCTCTCTCTCTCTCTCTCTCTCTCTCTCTCTCTCTCTCTCTCTCTGTGTGTGTGTGTGTGTGTGTGTGTGTGTGTGTGTGTGTGTGTGTGTTCAGTTTTGGTATCTCTATTGAAATCTAAATAGAAACCACAAATAGGAGAGAACATGTTGTGTTTTTCTTGGTCTCTGCTACCCCATTTAGAACAGTATTTTCAATTTCTATCCATTAAACTAAAATTTCATGATTTTATTTTTCTTTACAGCTAAATCTAATTCCTTTGTGAATAAGCACTACATTTTATTATCCACTCTTCAGTTGAAGGATATTTAATTTGCTTCCTTTTCCTAGCTATTGTAAAGAGAACTGCAATGAACATAACTGAGCAAGTATCTGTCAAGTGGGATGTCAAGTACTTTGGGCATATGCCGAGGAGTGAGTGCCATAGCTGGTTTATGTAAAAGATCCACTTTTACTTTTTTAAGAATTCCCCACAAGGATTTCAAAGAGGGAAGGTGGAGAAATACAGAAGGAATGAGAAGAAAGGAAATCATAACACTACAGAGCTTTACAAAAGTTATAGAGAACAATGCCATTGTATAAGTTCACTAAAAAATCTATTTAGTGGGTTATAATACAAGGAGTGATAATGTTTCCTCCAAGAACCATAAACTAACAGGAATTTCACTGACTGTTATGAAATACATTTCTTTGAGGTGTTGGAGAGGGAAGTCCAAGAGTCTTCCTGAATAATATGGGCATTTTCACTGCCTTGGTTTCCTCCCAGAACTTAAAGGTAAGAGCCTATTGCTGAAGAACAACTTACTTTAGAAACACCTCTTGAAGAATTTGAGCAGTATCTAGCATGGGAGCCTCCTCAGGACTATTTCTCAGAATCCGAAAATACTATACAAGCTACCCAGACATAAAGGTGATTGGTAGTCTTACCCAGCTGCAAAGTCTATGAACAACAATGACTGGGCCCCAAAGATATTTCTGATGGTATAAGAGGGGTACTTATATCTTGAAGATAACAAATGGCTGTATAAGTAGACTTAAAGCATACTCAATAATCAAACTCTTGCCTATTACTGTAAAGCCAGCCAACTACACATGGCTGTAGAGTTCATAGATCTTAAAAGAGAAACTACAATTGCTATTTTCTGCAAGCAATAATTTCTAAACATATAACCTTAACTCAGATAGGTGAAGCTTCTACCACTCATCAAGAATTATATTTGTGTAGCAAAGAGCATTGCAAATATCTACAACTTGTCAAAATGCACAGAAAATGTGTCCATGGGTCCTAACACCAACTAAAACATCTGCAATGCAACTCCTACACTAAATGTCAGATACTGTAGAGGAAGAAGTGTGGAAATATTGTAACAGCCAGAGAACCAGAATGTCTGCTGCTAGATAGTGTCTTCTAGGTGTAACAGGAAATCTACATTTATGGAATCTCAATAATATGGTTAACAAAACAATACCTGAATAAGAATATTAATTGGAATGTCACTTTAGATAGGTAAAACTACACTTAGATTAAAACTAAAGAGCAATCAATAAATGGCTATTGAGACCAAAGCTTCCTGGTTCTTTATCCAATACCAAATGATGGGCCATATGCATGTATACATGCTAGTAATACTAAATGGGCTGTTTTATACATATGTATGTATGTATATATATATATATATATAT
>NW_022196897.1:34840378-34847235 GCF_008632895.1 Mastomys coucha
TTATATACAGGTAAAGGTGTATATGCATATGTACTAACAAAGTATAAAAAAACAAAAAAAATCAAGAACATGGGAGGAAGTGAGGGGAGCACTGGATGCTATGGATTGGGGATAAGCATGTACAGAAATGAAGTAAATGGAGTACTCCTATGTGGGATTCTCAAAAACATCTTTAGTTTTTTGTTTTCTTTTCATTTTTAAAATTTTTTTAACTTTTATTGCATTATGATGAGAAAAGTTACATGATTTCAATTTATTTGAATTTGTTAACATTTAAAAACATATTTTAAGTAAATAGAATTAAGTCACATTCTTGTTTCTCTTTTGTACCCCAACTCCTCCCAGAGACCCCCCTTCAATACCTACAATATCTTTTTTGTCATATTCCTTAAAATTTATAAAATATTATAACAATAAAAATGAGTATTATAAAAGTTGTTTGATATAAAATAACAATCAATTTAACAGTCTTATGTAGATGCTTATCTACAGCAATACTGAAAATACATTAATTTTTCTCAATATAAATTTTAAATAACTCCAAATACATTAACTGTATATTTCAAAATAATACATCACTACTAGTATTTTCTTAAATGAACATAAGTATATAGAGTCTTTTTGTTTGTTTGTATTTAGTGGAGTTTAAAACCTTGGCTCTTACTGTGGTACAAGCCCAAAATAAGAACAATTTTTAGACATTGGATTTCATTGTAATAAGGCTGTACTTCAATGACCCACACATCACCAAAGGATTTTGCCTCCATCATAGCTCAGCTGAGAGTTGACAGTTTTGTTGCGCTAAGGAATGAATTGTAGTTTTATTTTAAAAAATTGTTATAATCTAATTTTTCTCTTCTAGATGCTCCTAGCTCCTCCTCATTCCCCACCTACTCAACTTCATGTTTATATTCACTTACAAAATAAAAAATTACTAGGAAAAGTAGTAATAACAATATACACACACATTAAATTGTCAATCAAAGTAGACAAAAATGAATAAACAAAACAAACAAGAAGTAAAAACCAAACAAGCATGGAATCTTTTTATTGACCAACTACTCCTAGGAATTGTAGTGTGGTTGGGACACTCACTGACACAACATTGGAGAAAATTAATTTTTTCTTTCTCAACAGGTATGAACATTAACGTTAATTTAAAAATGATGAGCTCAAACCTGGGAGAACTTATCTCTAAATACATCATGGTTATAGATGTTTTTAAATTCAAATATAGAAAGAACCTTAAAATTCTACCATAAGAAAGCATTTAAACACTTCAATTCAATAATGAAGTATAGATGTCTATAGACAAATCAAGAAAGAGAACACAGATGGCAAATAAACATATTTAATGTTGTTGATAGCACTTGTTATTTGTATTTTTGTTAAAATAGTGAAATATTACCATAATTCTATGAAATGGTTATAGTATGAAACACAGATGGAATCATGTACTAGTGAGATCTCAGATTCAGTCCTGGAAGTGACGAAAGATAATGTAAACAATTTACAAGACTATATAATGGCTTCTTACATAGCTAAAAGGTGTTATTATATAATCATTCTTTCTAGGCAGTCAAATTAATTACTAAAATATATACACCTAAAAATATACCTAATATTTATAGTGGATTAATTCATAATTATCAAAGTATCAAAGATGTCCTACAAAGGATTGGTTAGTAAGCAAACATTACCATGGTGCAGTATTTTTTTTTAAATTAGATTTTTATTTATTTATACTTCAAATGTTATCTCCTTTCTCAGTTTCCCCTCTGCAAACCCTCTATACCATCCACCCCTTACTCTGATTCTGTGAGGATGTTCCCCCACCCATTTACCAACTCCCATTAGGTGGCCCTAGCATTCCTCTACACTGGGGCATCAAGCCTTCACAGGGTGAAGGGTCTCCCCTCTCATTGATGCCAGATAAGGCCCCTTCAGTTCCTTCAATTCTTCCCTAATTCCTCCATTAGGATCCCTGTGTTCAGTCCAATGGTTGGCTGCAAGTATCTGAACCTGTACTGGTCAGGATCTGACAGAACCTCTTAGGAGACAGCTGAATCCATCAACGGGGCTGGGGGCTGGGGGTTAAGGCAGGGGCATGTAGCTGCCAGTGGCCAAAGGTTACTGGGTTCCTGAGAGGAAAGATGGTGCTGAATGGGTAGGATGGCGAGAGAAGAATGAGACCAAGACAAGTTTCTGATCAAGGCCCAATGTTTACTTCAGAGTCTAAGTATATAAAGGGAGGGGACCCATCCTGCACTATGCCAGGATCTTGTCACCTCATTAGCATCTTGTTTTCTCTGGAAGACAGGCTCAGCAGCTGAGCAGGGAATGGCTCCTTTCAGGAAGCTTCAGACTTGCAAGAACAATAGACTTCAACTAAGTCAAAAGACTCCACCCTAGGTGCCCTAGTAGGTTGTAGCAAGGACAAGGTCTGGTTCAGCCTGCTCAAGACTGGGGGCAGGGTATAGTTCTTCCTCTTTTATTTATTAAAAATTAGCTAGGCTGGGGCATAAGATTTACTTATGCTCCATAATTCCCCTACCTGGGAATTATGGTGACTGATGGCCTTGTCTGTCTTAGGACTGGATCTAATGGTCCCCCTCTTACCCGTCCTGGAGGTCATGTGCAGCTTGTTTGTGTTTATTTGCATAAACATGGCCTTTTAGTGTTTATTAAGAACATGGCCTCTTGGCACATGCCTCTGTCTTAGGTTGTTGAGAGTCATAAGTTCAGTTGTATCTCCTTGACTGCAGGCCCTCATAGCACACCTTTTTCCCATTCAGACCAAAGCAACAATATGTACTTAATGCTTTTCTTTATCATGATGAATAACTTCCATATCTGAGCTTTTCTGAAGTCCAGACTACATGTTGGTAACCAACCTGCTTGAAATACCAAGTAAAAAGTTTAAAAGCCACAGGATTAACTTTGTCAGCGGGAATGTCCCAAGCAGTCAATTCAGTTGCAAATTAGCAATGATCTGACTCAAGCTCTGGTCACTAGGTGTGGGGGAGGTGGCTTTGAGAATCAACAAAAGAACTGCTACTTCTCAGAAAATAGTGATAAGAGCCAGGTAAACTGACTGATGAAGATTTTTAGCTATTGAAAGACTGGGAGACTTAGAAATTTGGGTAAAAGCATGTTAAAGAAAAGTTATGTACTATTAGAAATGTAACAAACCAAAAATGTAGAGTAGCCAGTTCTAGGAACTTGGCTAACTCAGAGCCTCAGGGCTCTGGTTCCCGAAACCTGCCCTCCTGAATGATCCACAATGAGGGCAGAACTAGGAATAAAGGTCTACTGGTTTATGAGACTTTCCACCCTGTCGACCGGTAGATGAAGATTACATTCCTAGAATGAATATGTTCCCCTCCCTAACTGAATACCTTGGGTTGGGTCCCTCTAAAATTTTTCACTGTTTTTATGTTATGTTTCCTTGGTAACCCTCTCCCCACCCCCAGCTTGTGGTTTTTCCCTTTAAATACCCGACACTTCTTGTGTTTGGGGTCAAATTCCTCTGGCCGACAAGGTCACGAGATCGACTCCGGTACCGGTATTCCCAATAAACCTCATGTGATTGCAGCAAGTTTGGTCTCTCGTGGGTCATTGGGTGGTCGCGTCAACCCAAGACTTGAATAAGGATCTCCCCAGTTCTGGGGGGGTCTTTCATTTGGGGGCTCTTCTGGGATTTACGACCACCCTTGGCTCTCTGAAGTCCCCTTGGAAGTGAGTTCCTACATGTGATCCATCTGTCTGTCTGTGCGTTTTCCATTTGTCTAGGAACTGCTTGCTTGTTTTACAACCTGTGAATTTGTAGTTAGCTGCTTCCCGAGATGGCAGGGTTTATAGATGGCAGGGTTTATTTGTAGAGTTTATTTTCAGTCTGCGACTCCCTGCCCTCCGTGAGGTGGAAAGGGGGGCTGGTCGACAGACGTGTCAGGACCACTGACTAGTACCCTGGGAGACGTCCCAGTGGATTGGGGATCCTTGGGGATGCCCAGGAGGAACCCCACGGGAAGCTGGGGGAGAAACATTAACACTCAAGGGGAGTGTGGGTCTATTCTCCAGGACATCAAACCTGTTCAATTGGCTCCACTTGGGCCGCTCTTGTTGTGTTACTCTTTGTCTGATTTTCTGTGTTGTGTTTTGTGATTTTTGTCGCCCTTGTGACTGTGATGGGACTGTGATGTGATGTTGGCTCCCTGGACGGAGGTTAGGGACATGTCAGTTCAGGTGAAATAAGGACCTCGGTAAATTTCCAGCTGTCTGTTTTTCTGAAGTAAGGTTGGCACTCATGATTGAGACAAGTCTTTTTGTGTGTATTTTGTGACCAGTCCATCTCGGCAGCTGCAGCAGGCACGGGCTGAGCAACTCTGTGATTTGGCTTTGATTACCTGTGTACATGATGTTTGTTACTGGGCCCAGTTGTCTTTCTCCATGTCATGGACCTGAAAAGGTGGATGTCTGTGTGGTGACTTATTTTGTGTGTGTGTTTGGACCTCGGACTGATGACTTACACCCCCCCACACACACACACTGATGGACGGTGTTGGAGCTAGGGCCGCTGCCGCTGGGAATAAAGATTGGTGTTGGCAGGAATCCCGTGATCCCAGGTTTCCCGAGAGGGCAGTCAGAAACATGGAATCAGCCCCACAGCTGCCAAAGCGTTGGAGGTAGGGGCCGAGTCCCAGGTCTTTCACTATCTTCATAATTGGAATGTCCTATATTGGATTTATTTCTAGACCAGTACATAATTGTGTCAGAATAACTGGTCACAATAAAAGAAAGAGAAGAGTCATTATAACTTCTTTTGATTAATTTTTCTAAGTCAGTTTCCACAGTCTCTATGTTCTCTGTCTCACAAGGTCTAAAAGCTTGAAGCAAGGCAACTTGTTTAATATGGGACATAGGTAAGCTAAGGTAGATCAAGAACATACATCAAATATAGCTTTCCTGTCACCATTGACAGGACACTCAGCAAGCTCACAAGTCAGCATGTCACACCAATCACTCTGGTAGCTAGCAAGCTCCTGTTGCATTTTGTGGAAAAAAAACCCCAAATATGTGCTCTTCCCCATATTAAAAACCTGATCAGGATCATGCCATATGCAATAAGTGGATTCTTCTATTTCACCTAGACCTGAGTATGCCTAGTGGTAGCATGCTATAGACATTCAGCAAAGAGTTCCTTGGCATCCACATTTTAAAATTTTAAAATAAAAAGCATGATATAAATAATGTGCACAAGGTATAATTCCCCATTTTTTGTTTTTTAAAAGCCAAATTTTCAAAGTGCCATGAACACATTTAACAATTCTTTGTCCTTGAGAATTATAAGGAATCCCAGTATAATGGGTAACATTAAATTGTTGACAAAACATCTCAAATGTTTGACTGTTATAGCCAGTTCTGTTATCTGTTTTAATCTGATTAGGAACACCAAGAATAGAAAAATATTGTAGACAATGACCAATTACATATTTAATTGCTTTTATTGTTAAGACGATTGTAACTAGAAAGCCTAAAAAGATATCAATAGTCACATGTACAGATTTTATTTTTACTTTTTAAATCAGAAATATAAGTATTCATTTGTAATAATTCATTAAGTATAAGTCCTTAGGAAATAACACCATTATGTGGTATAGGTAGAAATTGAGGACATTGGGAACAAGTCTTTACAATTTGATATGCACATTCTCTAAAAATGCCAAATTATTATCTCAGCCATTATTATTTTGATGATGTAAAGAATGAGATAATATGGCCAATTGTTCTTGTGTAAGGCCTATAATCTGCCTGGGATACAAATCTGCTGTGACGTTTCCTTAAGGGGTCTTGTCCAGGCAGCCTAGGATGAGTTCTTCAATGTCCAAAGACAGCCCTTTAAAGGAACAGTACTTTCTCTTAACTTGAGTTGTATATGCATAAACAATTACATTTGAGAATTAGCAGTGTCTAAAAAAGGAACAATTTCAAGCAATTGTATACCCCAAGTTATATATATATATATATATATATATATATATATATATGCATATATATGTATATATATACATACACATATATATGTATATATATATATGCTACAGTATACAAATTAAAAGCTTGATTTTTGCACTTTAAAAACAGTGTGTACAACATGTAGTTCAATTATTTGTGCTGAAGTAGAGGGAAATTCATAAGAATAAACATGTGATGTAATCACATATATTTCTCTCCTATAGAAGGGCTATTTATAAAAACAGTAGATGTATTCTTTATGGGATGCATACATAAATTTACAGGAAATATATTATCAGCTTTGTCTAAAAATTTTACTATGGAATAAGCCAAATATCAATAAGTATTCTGCAATAGTCAATTTAATTGCTGTTTGAAATGAGGAATAGATGTCTCATCAGGTTTTTAAGACATTCTTTCTAAAATACTTTCATGATTCTATCCTACAATTCTTCATTAACTCCACAAGAGCTTCATGACAGGATGTTAAAACTTTACTTGAAGATGAAGAAAGATGAATCCACATTAATGTTCTCTTTTGCCAAAAAATTGCTGTGGACACATTGAGTAACAATTACTAACATTTGATTGCAATTGATTACAAATGATAACAACTGATTACAGAAGCTTCCTCTACTTTCTGTAAAGCTCACTGTCTTTCAGCAGTTAATTTGCATCCCCCTTGATAACATCCAACAAAATCTTAAGTCCTCTTGTGGTGAGCTTAAAGGTGAGGTCATAGCCAATTAACATCTTTTGGAAGCTTTTGAAAATAATTTGAAGTAAGCAAATCATCTTTTCTTTCTTTAATTTTCTGTATCACATATTTTCTTTTTTTTTTT
>NW_022196897.1:34853756-34858935 GCF_008632895.1 Mastomys coucha
CAGGGGATCCTGCCCGGGTCTCTGGCTTAAAGTGCTCTCTGGAGTTAGGCGATCCACTTGCAGGGAAGAAGGGGCACATATTTTCTAGGATACAACTGAGGCCCCAAATATTGAAAATGATATTGCCTCTGAAACTTTTCTGGAGCAACAACTACTCTAAAGTTTTTAAAGCTCGTTGTTTAAGAGCAAAGGTAGTAAAATTTCTTTTTAGAGAGATTAGATAATAAGCAACATACACTGAAAAATTCAAACGCCTAGCTTCTTGTACTGAAGCAGAGACAAAAAATTTTTTTTCAGAATGTAAGGCTATTAGCCATTCCTAAAGGCAAAACATTCTAATGATTACAAACTCTCTAGAAGCAAACCCTTTACAATTACCGGGATGCAGAGGAAAAAACAACCTTCAAAATACACAATAATTTTATGTGAAGTAGGCAGGCCAGATTGTAATGCCTCTATAAAGTTCTACAGCCTCATTGACCTTTCATAAATCTTAATTTTAAACTTTATTTTGAACAATACCTGGATAGATCTGAAATAATGTTGTTTTGGCTTAAAAATAACTCCCTGGAGGCAAGGAGAGGCAAGGCCACAATAAGTTCTCTAGGCAGGGATTGTAAAACAAAGGAAATGCCACACAAGCCTTGTTGAGACTGCTCTGAGCTTTGTACTAACTCAACTGTAAATATTTATTAATCTGAGCATACTTCCTAAGTCCTGGTCCAAATCTTACACCTCCTGTAGTGAGGACAGATTCCAGGGGAGCAATTCTACTGTCTATCTATGCTTCTAATTTTTGGCCAGTCTTTCCTAAGATGATTTATACTTAAAACATTCTTCATCACCTCAGCACTGTGAAAGCATTGCTTGTACCTACTGTAGTCCCCTGCAAGGCAGCAACCGTAGATAAAGCCTGATTGTATGGGAGTCTAATTTTTGTACAAAGACAAATATATCTAGATAAATCTGTCTTTGCTTTGTTTGGCTGGATTGCCATAGAGAGCTGTATTGACTTACTCATAAGATAATTGTATAACAAAAGGAACCTCTGCTTGAGGGTCTCTGAAAATTCTACTAGCTAATTGTAGTAGTACAAACTCCTTGAAACAGTTTATCAGGAGCCTGTTTGATACCAAATACATTTTTCACTGAGATCTCCTTTCTAACCTTGGGGGATTAAATTTTGCTTTTACCATTGTATCCAATAAAGCTAATGTTATAGGGGAAACAGGCCATACTAGACACAGTTGTTTTTAGCTATTATTACTCTTGCAATCATTCCAATTACAAAATATTGGTGAGTTAAGAATCCTGAGCTTGCGATCAAACTACAAACTGAAGCCAATAGAAAACTGGCAATTTTAACCATACTTTTCAAGTTTCTTTTGTAATATTAAGGCATAATCATAACTTTTGGAAAGCAAAACACAATTTTAAACAATCTGTTCTCTTTAAAATCAATACTAAAAGCATTACTGTCATGTTATGAAGTTTGGCTGCCAATTCTTATACATGAATGCATGGCAGTGCAACTTTTAATGCTTCATTAAAGAGACATTGTTTTTAATCTTATCCCTTATAAGTCTAGTTTCTAGGCTAGTAAGTACATAAAATATTATCCCAAATTAGGAGTATCTTTAGAGGCCTGGTTTCCTGGGATGGTTTATGGCACATGTTGTTGTTTAAAATGACTCCAACTCTGGGTTACCAGTTTTAAGCTAACTTTCTGTTATCAATGTTACACCTTTTAAATCATACCCAATAACTTATAAGCCAATAATTTATAACCAAGACATACAGAGTATATTTATACCTTTAAGACAAGTCAGAAACACAAATCTTATAAATTTAGACTGATCAAAGAACTTTTACCTTTTATAGCTACAATTTCAACAGAAAAAGCACTTTGTCATTTGCTGAATCCAATAATCACAATTGTAGAGAATTTTCTAGGAAAAAAAAACCAATTATCAGCTTATTTGCCTTAGAACTTAAGCTGCTGACCCCCTCTTAAAAGCAGCTTTTCAGCAGGGCCTCTCCTGCTGTGTTTGACTCTTGGCTAAGAGTGTGGGGCAACTTAAATCAGTCTCTGCTATGCAAACTGAGACTGAATCAAGAGATGGATAGCCAGCAGATAAAGTTTTAACCATTTTTTCTTTTCACCATGAAACATAGAACAACAGTCATTCAGACGATGAAACAAAAACAGTCACAAATTGACACATGGATAGATTGCTGCACCAAGGACAGACTGCACAGGAAGGTAGAGAACTTGATGTAACTAGAACTAAGGATGTTTCCTGTATGGGTCAGAGAGGAAGCAGGACATCTCCCGATTTCCTACTCTCCTTAGGAGATCTCCAAAATCCATTTTCCTTCTGTTTTGATCTCTCTCTCTCTCTCTCTCTCTCTCTCTCTCTCTTGTAATTTGTATATCTAACATCTCCCTTTTTTATTTTTTATATATTTATTTTTTAATTTTTGTTTTTTTTACATTTTTATATTATTTTATTTTATGCCCTGTCCCTCTCACTTGATGCAGTTCTTGACTGTGGAGAAGTGGCCTATTTAGAAGTTTCCAATACCATTTTTCCATTGTCAACCCCTAGCTGATATCAGCGTTGGAACAACACTGACTCAGTCTAGCCTGTATCCTTTTGCACCTACAGCTACAGTTTCAAAAAGATGAAGTTTAAGGCCAGCGCTAACATCAATACTGTATATTGCTTACTATGCCAGATACCATCTTCTTCCTTTTTCTGTGGAGCTCTACCAAGACAGTGTTCCCTTATTTGACCTTTCTGTGTTTAGGTCCCTCATTAGGGCCCTACCTGTAGCCACCAGTGGCCAAAGGTTACTGGGTTCCTGAGAGGAAAGATGGTGCTGAATGGGGAGGATGGTGAGAGAAGAATGAGACCAAGACAAGTTTCTGATCAAGGCCCAATGTTTACTTCAGAGTCTGAGTATATAAAGGGAGGGGATCCATTCCCCTAAACACACCTTGCTAGGATCTAGTCACCTCATTAGCATCTTGTTGTTTTGTCTGGAAGACAGGCTCAGCAGCTCAGCAGGGAGTGGCTCCTTTCAGGAAGCTGCAGATTTGGCAGAACAATAGACCACACCTAAGTTGAAAGAATCCACCCTAGGTGGGCTATCAGTTTGTTGCAAGGACAAGGTCTGGTTAAGCATGCTCAAGGCTAGGGGAGGGCACAGGTGCATGCCTAATCTCTGGAAGGACAGTATTTTTTTTTTTTACCCTTGGAAACAATCATGTTTTATAGACAATAATTTCTCAAACTTTGGTTTATGACACCAGATGGAGGTCATCTACATGCGGGAAATCACAAAAACTTGGCAACAGTGATAAGATTCTGACTACATAGCAAACAAAAGGTTAATTCAAAATCAAACAGGGTCCCCAATGAAGGAGTTAGAGAAAGGAGTTAGAGCTGAAGGGTTTGCAGCCCCATAGGATGAACAACAATAGGACAGTATTTTTTTTTAAGAAACAAACTTTATGGGGAAGAATTATCCACCTTCCTAAATGAACATTCCAGTTGTGGATAATTTACTATGAAACTGATTGTGTGGCATTCTCGAAAAGCCAAACCTATAAAGACAATAAATAATCAGTGGGTCAAAGCATTAATTGGATGTAGTACAAAGGATATGATGTACTGATGAGTGTAGAATATTATGTACTTCCTAAAACTACAAAAAGCACAACCACAAGTAAAATTCAGTATGTGTTTTAGTTCACAGTAGTTAATTAGCATTGGTTAGTCAAAAGTGTCAATATGCCAAAGTGACTACAATTGTTAGTAACAGGGGACCTAGGAAAATGTTACTGCAGTCTTGTGAGTATGTTTGATCAGTCTAATCTAATGAAGATTAGATTAATAACTAATCTATTAACTTAATAAATGATGTGGACTGTTACCGCCTTACCGACCAGTGGAAATAAGGAGGTGACCATGAACCCTTCTTCAAGCAGTTTATTCAGGAACCTTGTACTACAGAATCATTCGTTCATCTTTTCTTCTTTCTTAGCTAGCTTCTCCTTTTACTCTATCTCTCTCTTACTCTTACTATTACTATTCTCTCTAGTCCCAGCCCTCATGGGTTAAATACTTTCCCTGATCCCAATCAGCATCGGCTATGTGGCAAAGTATAATAAGCTGCGCGGGAAATCATGCCAGCTTGCATCACAAACTGGAGGCACTCAGCTTTTTCAACTAAGGGCTTGTTTATTACAATGCTCTCTGCTCTGGCCGGAGACCAGGTGTTCAATATATATATATAGGATGGCAGCTGCAGCTCCCCACAATTCCCCCTTTTTGTTTTAAATGCAACAGGCAAGAGTAGAGGTCTGATCTCCAGTAACCATGAGAAGGACATTGCAATGGCATTACAACCTGATGGTAATATCTCTTGGCAAAATATCAAACCTGTTTTCGAGAACACGTACAGCTAGTTTATACTACAAACTGGGCTTATTTAGCTACTCGGTACATGCCTCTATCTTAGGTGATTTATTTGCCAGAGCCCTAACCTGTGGAAGCCACTCGGTACGTGCCTCTGTCTTAGGTGATTTATTTGCAAGAGCCCTAACTCATAGCAGCCAAGTTGGTGCCATGCCTGTCCTATGCCTTTTTCCTGGAGGTGGGACTTGAGGCTTCAACCCACATGCAATCAGACGTGCTCTCTGAGAGACCGCTAAAAGCTGATCTCTAGTGCAGTGCTTAGCCTTGCATCCTGAACGTGAAGAAGAGCATTCAGAATAGTTAACCAAGCCTGTAGAGATTGGCTCGCCTCCAGGGTTGCAAATGCTTGCACTACCAAAGCAGCCTGACATTGC
Organism: Mastomys coucha; assembly: GCF_008632895.1. Taxonomy (NCBI): domain Eukaryota; kingdom Metazoa; phylum Chordata; class Mammalia; order Rodentia; family Muridae; genus Mastomys; species Mastomys coucha. The sequence goes on from NW_022196897.1 coordinate 34,858,615, forward strand.
TGCAGGACCTGCATAGATACACCACAACACCAATATACTGACAAGGACCAGTAAAGCACCCACTGTTCTAATACCCATTGTTCTCAATTCAAAAGCTCTTACCTATTTCTTGCATATTAGTTTAAGATGTTCTAGTCACACAATGTAACTTAATAACAAATTATAAGGCTTTCTATAGCTATACAATTAAATCTGGCTATTTCTTTCTCATTTCAAATATAACCATTTTACATTTCCTAGAAACACAACTTATTAACAATTTTTTCTAGCCCCAAAGCCCAGGGAACCAGGTAGATGACTCATCATAACTTCTTCAAGCTG
>NW_022196897.1:34860378-34865378 GCF_008632895.1 Mastomys coucha
TCTCCATTTGTCTATTAATAGCTCTTAAATCATGTAATAATTGCCATTTTCCTTGTTCCTCTGTCTTCCAAGTGATGGGTATACCTTCCTCAGCGGTCCCTAGGAAAAACCCAGCCCCTGCCTCCTTTCACGTGGCTGAACAACAATGGGGGGCTCTCGGCCTTGCAAATACTTCCCTAGACCAAAGGAAGGATGATATCCCATGGCCTGCATAATACCACAAGAAGTCTCAGTATAATTTCCTTCATTAGTTAATGTAAATCCCATTTCTAATAATAGATCTTGTCCCCATAATGATACTGAAAATTCAAGTACAAACAGCTGGATTTTCCCTGAATGTTCTTCTGCATCTTCCCAGGGCAATTCTCTTGCACTCATGGTGGGGGGTTTTTCATAACCTAATCCTTGGAGAGTTTGAGAGGACTCTTGAAGAGGCCATCCCTTAGGCCAATCCTTCTTTGCTATAATACTTCTATCTGCACCAGTATCAAGAAGTCCTAAGATTTTCTTTCCATCCACTCTTATTTCCAAAAGAGGACATTGATCTAGGTGTAAGCTTACAAAGGCTCCATCTGATCCCATAGAACCAAACCCTCCTTTTCTTCATTCTTCATTTTGTGATGGAAACATTTCATGACAACTGGGAAGAATAAGAACCTGAGCTAATCTATCTCCGGGGGAGATGGAAACAATCCCTCAGGGGGAGGAAATCATAATCTTAACAACCCCAGTATAATCAGAATCTATGACACCAGGATGAATAACTAACCCCTTTAATGCTGATGATGAGTGGCCAATTAGTAACCCCACTGTTCCCTTGGGGAGTGGACCTTGGAAATCTATTTCTATTAACTGAACGCCCATCTGAGGGGTTAGTACAAGTCTGGTGGCAGAGCAGAGGTCCAATCCTGTGCTACCCTTAGTGGCTCTCCACACTGCTTGGGATGCCGGCAGGATTGGTCAATTCCCCTCTGGCTTGTTCTCCATCTCCCCATATATTTGCGGGCCCTGTGGGCTAGGGCCCCGCTGCCTGTTTTTTGACCTGGCTCCACCATAACCTGTAGTAAGTGACTGTCCATTAATATCTCTCATTGATCTGCATTCATTGGCCCAGTGATTTCCCTTTTTACATCTTGGACACAATCCAGGTTGTTTTGGATGGTCCTGCATAGCTCTTGTTTCTGCTGTTTTTCCTCTATTGAGACACTGCCTTTTAAGGTGTCCCGGTCGTCCACACCGAAAGCATATACCTGGGATCCGCTTATTACCTTCCGTTATCTGCATAACCACAGCGGCAAGGCCTGCATTAGTTAATGGACCACCCAGTTCCCTACATACTTTCATCCAAGCTTCAAGTTCCTTATGTTTGTAGGGAGTTATAGCAGCCTTACATTCCTTGGCACATTGCTCATAAACTAATTGCGTAATCAGCGGCATGGCTGCATCTGGGTCTCCGAAAATCCTTCCAGCTACTTCTACCATTCTAGCTACAAAATCTGAAAAGGGCTCCATGGGTCCTTGAATAATTTTAGTCAAATTTCCTGCAACTTCCCCCTTGTTAGACAATGATTTCCATGCTCTTGTAGCAAGCATATTAACTTGCTCATACACCTGTGACGGATATCCAATTTGCTGCTGCATAAACCTGCCCTGCCCTAAAAGCATATCTAAATCCCAGGCAGGATTACCAGCTGCTCGATTAGCAGCAGCCTATTCTTTGGATACAGGCGGCCTGGACCTGTGTGCTCCACCCTAATGGTGGACTTCTTTATTTTCTGTACTAGCTTCTCAAGTTCCCCTTCAGAGTCCGAGCCACTTTTATCAGTCTGATTCTCAGACTTTGCTGACCTCTCTTCCTTCAGCTGTTCTAACGCTTCCTGTCCCTTCTCTACTGCTTTAGAACACACTTTCTTCTCCAAGCAGCTCCTAATCAGTTTCCAGATTGGTCGCACTCCACCTTTTATTATTCCTTCCTCCTAGGCAAATTCCAAGTCTCACCCTAATTCATCCCAGCTGGACAACATCAGATGACCCGACACTGCGAGCCAAGGGGCAGCGATATCTACCTCTGACAGAAATCTTTCTAGGGTTTCTCTCTTTAAATCTATCTTTTTTGCTTTTAATAGCTCCTTAAGAGCAACAAACACAGGGCAAGATTGTGAATTCCCCATACTATCACTTTTGATTTGTCCTTAACCGGACCTAATTGCTCCAATTCCGGAGACCTTATTGCCTCTGCACCGAGGACATTATTGCTCCAATCCGGGAGACCTTATTGCCTCTTCTCTGAGGACCTTCCCTTTTGTCCCACCTTCCCTGGGAACTTACCAGTCGACTGCCCTGTCTGCAAGGAGTTCTGAGCCATAGAAGATTTCCCTGACGCGTTCCACGTATGAGTTCTCCATTCCCCATACTTCTCTCTCCCTATGAGTCACCATTTGTCGCTGCCTTACTGACAAGCGGAAATAAGGAGGTGACCACGAACCCTTCTCCAAGCAGTTTATTCAGGAACCTTGTACTACAGAATCATTCGTTCATCTTTTCTTTCTTAGCTAGCTTCTCCTTTTTACTCTATCTCTCTCTTACTATTACTATTCTCTCTAGCCCCAGCCCTCGCGGGTTAAATACTTTCCCTGTTCCCAATCAGCATCGGCTACATGGCAAAGTATAATAAGCTGCGGGAAATCATGCCAGCTTGCATCACAAACTGGAGGCACTCAGCTTTTTCAACTAAGGGCTTGTTTATCAATGCTCTCTGCTCTGGCCGGAGACCAGGTGTTCAATATATATATAGGGTGGCAGCTGCAGCTCCCCACAGTAGACTTGAATGATTTTATTATGTAATTGAACAATTCTTAACCATATCTTACATATTTCCAGACCAATAAAATTCAAGCAATGGTAGCCATATCTTACCTACAATTGATATATGAAGGTATGTAAAGATACAGGAAATGAATCAAATTCTTAAATACTTATGGAATTATACACAAATAGAACTCACACATTGTCTTTGCAAAGTAGACATAAAGCTTTTTTGATGTTTCAAAAGATAATGGTAAAAAACAATGTAATATTTTAATAAAAAAATATTTAATAGCCAAGTAGTTGTGGCACACACCTTTTCATCCCAGAATTTGGGATTTGGAGACAGATAGATCTCTGAGTTCAAGGACAGCTTGGTTATTGTGAGTTTCAGGACAGCCATCACTATACAGAGAAACCCTGTCTCAAAAACATAAACAAACAAACAAAAACATTTACTAAATGATAGATTTTAAAGTAAATCTAATAGAATATATAAATGTAGGTCTTATGATTTGAATGAGAATGATTTCCATAGCTCATATGCCTAGTCCACAGTTACTGAAATTGTTTGGTAAGAACTAGGAAGTGTGGCCTTGTGGGAGAAGGCATAACCTTGTTGGACTAGGTGTGTCACTATAATGGGCTCATGTCTCTCTATGTTTCTGTGTGTGTGTGTGTGTGTGTGTGTGTGTGTGTGTATGTCTCCACTTCCCTCCCTTCCTCTGTTTGTCTCTCTCTGCCTGCTGCCTGTGAATATAGATATAAAGCTCTCAGATTCAGGCCTACTCCTTGTGGTCATACTTAGTGCAATGATAATAATGAACTAATCCTCTGAAACTATAAAAACCACTCCCAAGTGAGTGCTCTTCCAGAAGACTTTCTGTGTTCATGGTACCTCTTTTCAGAAATAAACATTAACAAAAGATGTTATTAAATACTTAGAAAACAACACAAGATATATAACACAATAAAATTTGAAATAAGAAGCCTTTCTGGTTGGGTTCACCAGCAATTTAGAATTATGTAGGGATAGAACTTAAGAACTAAACAAGACATTAGGTGACTTGTGTGATAGGGCTAAAAATGGTAGTGTATATACAATTTGTGTTTAGTGGAAATCAATATGGATGTTACTCAAAAAGTTAAAAGGGTAAATACCATATTATTTAGATATACCAGTCTTGGGCATATTACTAAGGTATTTTACATTCCTCTCTAAACATATCTGACCATACATATTCACTGTTGCACTTCTCACAATAGCCAAGAAACAGAGATAGTCTAAATGTCCATCAAGTGATTAATGTATAATGGAAATATGATATAATTGCCCATTAGAATATTATTTAGCTATGGATAAAAACAAAATCATGAATTTTTCAGGTAAATAGGTGAATCTGGAAACAATCATCTTGCATGTGGCTAACCAGAACCAATGTTACACTTCCTATGGTTCATGAATGTTTGCTTTGAATCTTCAGATAATTTTGATGTATTCCAGAGTTTGATAGTAAGAACTTGAAGCTAAAGATATCACACAGTTAAGTCACAGAATGTGATTAAAACAAACAAACAAACAAACAAACAAAAAAAAAAAACCAAGGTGATATGGGCCTGAAAGCTTCACGTGCACTACCTAGGTCTCCTATTGTGGAAGGTCTCCCGGAAGAAAAATGGATCATCAGTCCTACCTAGGTGGGATTTCTGGAAGCTACAAATGCAGGGCCTATTGGAAAGGGCCACTGATACATTAATTGTAGGGATATTATAGAAATAACCAGAGACTTTCTGATTATATTCAAATTCTACTCCAGAAGATGAAATCAATACCAGGCACTCTTATCAGGCTAAGAATCAAAGACTGGACAGGATGTAGCCCCTTGAGGAGGTTGTATCACTATCACTGTGCTGATAAATTTACATGCTATTTTGCTGAATCCTAATCATTAATGTTTTATCCCTAGATCAATGGGCCTCTCAATTCTTACTTGAGAAGCTCCTATATGAACTGGATAGTGATTAACTACTGGCCAAAGTGCCAAGACAAAGAGACTACAAGTTGATCAATGCTTAATGATATATATATATATATATATATATGTGTGTGTGTGTATATATATTATATAGTATATATGGCATATATATTTATACATATGTATATATGCACATGTATGTATAGTATATATATATTT
>NW_022196897.1:34870378-34873009 GCF_008632895.1 Mastomys coucha
GGTTACTCTTACCTTGTGATCTCCTTAGGGTTTCAGGTGATTCTCTTGAGTTTTTCTTCTACAGAACTGATTACAGTCACTAAATGTTTCAGCTGTTTGCTCTTCTAATAGTTTCAAATGCTGCAGAATCATTTTCTCTACATTTATTTTCTTACCTCTTAAAGAGATCTTTTGTGTGCCCAAGATTTGTATATTCTCAACTCTTTTTTATAACGTAACTTCGCAACTTTATAATAACTTCAGAATTTCATAACTTAAAGTTGATTTCAGGTTCATAGGGGAAATCATTGTTACTCTTTTCATTTTCGTATTCTGTTTTCTTGCTACCTTGTGTGTTGCAGTGTCCCCTCTCTTCAAATGTCCCACACTGCTCTATGCTGATACAATCAGCACCGGGATTAAAATAACTACACAGACCTTGATTATGAGAAAATTACCAATATATATGTGCAAACTTAAAATGATTTAGCAGTATAGCTTAAAAATAAACTTACAACCAGAAATGTTTGTTAAAGTTTTGTCAGTAACTTTAAAACATTAGGGACAGTTGTAGAGAAAGGGATTTTCAAATGAAGGGTAATAAACAAATATACTTGTATACTACTAGGGGATGGAACATTTACATAAACTTTTTGGGCTGAAATTGAAACACAAAGCTATATATATAATTTCATTAAGGGTATGAATGTGACAATTCTTGTTATATTTTCTTTATACAAAATAGTTTTTTTTGAGCAGATTCCTTTTATTGGCATAAAATACTAAATTCAAACACATGAAAACCTTAAAACCTGATCTTTTTGAAGTATAGGGATGGGGGTGGGGTGTTACAAGTGTTGCTACATTTTTGTTTCACTGTTTTCTATTTTGTTTATAGCAAGTATTGTTTTTACATGACATTAAGCTGACATTAATACAAATCAAATCTGCATTGTAAAATTAAAATATAGAAAAAGTATATAAGCATACTGACAATTTCTCAAACATGAAAACACTTGACACACAAAAAAATTGTTTATTTTTGTATTTTGGAACTTTTTAATAATTTTTGAAAGGCCAGTGTCAAGATCAATTACCCTCAATGCACTGTGTGTGTGTTTGAGGTATACGTTAAACTGACTACCCTTCTTATAACATTTATGGATATTTGTTAAAATATTTATTTTAAATGATTAGCAATGTCATTAAAAATACTTGAAATTCTTGTGCTGTAATTTATTTTAATCTAGACTATTTACTGGGCTCCAACATTCTCTTTTTGAATAAGCTTAATGCTATTATTTTATTCATAATTACTACTATTGTTTAATAGAAAATTTGGGATTTTCCACAATAAATATTCAGAAATCCTTTCTAGTAGTAGTTTACTCTATAGTTCATAAACAAATCTTTCTTTTGCTTATGGGGAGGGAGTGTTGACAGCAAGATAGGTAGATATAAACAACTTCAGTAGTGCAAAGATACATTGGAGAGATAAGTTTTTACAAACTCAGGATCTAGATAAAGGAAACTTGACTTCCCCAAACATAATGTAACAACCTCCTAATGTCCTCAGCTTTAATAGTGCTTGTCATATACCTATGCTCCTACAATGTACCTAATTAATATATAGCTATTATTTTGTAGATAATAATTTTAAAATAATGTTGGTTTTCCATTATTATTTTGAACCACCTAGTTTCTATTTTAAAGTTTCCAGTGTTTGGAATTTCTTTATTATATCACCACATGATCGAGAATAGTAAATAATAGGTCAAATGAAAAATGTAGATAAATAACAGAGTAGTGTGTTTTTTGACAATGTGTCCCCTATAAGCTAAATATGATATAATTTTTGATTTTGTGAATTAACATAGGTCTGGAATATTAAAGCACACCACAAAATGTGGGAAGAGAGTATGACTGAAACAATCTCTTCAAACACCAGCTTCATCTTTAGGACTCAGAAAAAAGACTGACCTAAAGCTACTTGGAAAGTAATAATAAAGCTGTTTAAATGTGCAATGAACTGTCTTTTAAGAGAACAAATTTTTAGATTACCAATTTCATTGTATTGCCACACGAGGGCGCAATGTTACCAAAAATGTGATTACATAGTGAGGGGGCTTCAGACAGGAAAGTTGTTTTGTTTCATTTTTTTATATATTAAAGTACAGAAATGAGATTGTCAGAGTAAATACTTATTATTTAAAAAAAATGAGCCTAAATTTCATCATAAGTGAATGTGTGTTCTCTGTTTAACCGAAGTAACAAGTCACACACACACAAAGGCATCTTTATTCTATGTATGGACCTACATAAAGTATTACATGAAATAGAGACAATAAATGACCTACCCTGTCATGGGAGAGAGAGCTGAGAATGTGTGCCCAGTAAATCAGCATCTCCTTGGCCAACAGACTCCAACTGTGTGAGAGTCAGGGCAAGAACCAAAGTTCTTCCTCCTTGAATAATTCTCATGGATCTGAAGGTCTAAAGAGCATGCTTACAGGATTATATGAAAATTATTATTGCTGCAATCTTCAGCATATATGTGAATGTTTGGTAGATTATAATAATCCCACTAAATTTTGGAAACAGTTCAGATTGTATATTATTTATAGACTAACTAACTTTTTTGGTTTTTTTTTT
>NW_022196897.1:34873019-34886303 GCF_008632895.1 Mastomys coucha
GTTTCTCTGTATAGCCCTGGCTGTCCTGGAACTCACTCTGTAGACTAGGCTGGCTTCGAACTCAGAAAACCATCTGCCTCTACCTCCAAAGAGCTGGGATTAAAGGCATGCACCACCACTGCCTGACAACTTTAAAAGTTTGAACTAACATTTTCATAGGCATTGAAGATATAATAGAAATAAGGTATACAATATATATTTATATAATATATAAAGTGTCCTTTCTCTGTGTGACAAGACAGAGTAAAAAGACAATATTTTTACCTTATTATTATCATTCTGGAGTTTTTTTTCCCAATAAAATGTAACCCATTTGTAGATGTACATTTCACAGGCATAATATTAACAAATGAGTCCATTTCCCAGATAATTTGCCTGAACTGAACACACTTAGGAGGTAGTTTTTAAGGTAGACATATATCTTGTAAAATAAAGTCATATTGCTAATTATGTTTCCTATGGAAAATATATGATGAAGCCACATTTTCAGGTAGATAGTCACAGTGGGTGGGGAGACATATTAGCATGGACAGATATATCTCAGTCTAAAAAGGTCCAAAGCTGGTTTTTATTCATGAGCTTTATGTTCTGGCTTTAAGGAACATAATAGAGAGGGAGTGCTCTGACCCTGGGACTCAGGTGAGATCACCAGTTTCTCTCTGGTGAATGTATAAGGCAGGACCAGCCAGGATTGCACAGGACACAGAAGCGGCAGAGCAGCAGGGACAGGGTCCTTCCTGCCCCCATTTGCACCCAGGAGGTGGGGCTGTTCCACAGCCCTCTGTGCACAGGTCTTGCCAGGAGAGAGCTGGTCTCACAAAAGTGCTGACATAGGCTTATAGACCCACAGGAGGAACAAGCTCAAGCCAGAGACAGCAAGAACATCTAACACCACAGATTACCAGAAGGAGAAAGGCAAATGCAAGAACCTTACCAACACAAACCAAGACTACTGGGCATCATCAGAACCCAGTATTCCTACCACAGCAAGTCCTGGATACCACAACACACCAGAAAAGCAAGAATTTGAATTTAAGATCATAACTCATGATGCTGATAGAGGATTTTAAGAAGGACATAAATAAATACCTTAAAGAAATACAGGAGAATACAGTAAACAGGTAGAAGCCCTTAAAGAGGAAACACAAAAATCCCTAAAAGAATTACAGGACAACATAAACAGGTGAAGAATTGAACAAAATCATTCAGGATCTAAAAATGGAGATAAAAACAATAAAAAAAAATCATAAAGGGAGACAATCTGGAGATAGAAAACTTAGGAAAGTAGTCAGGAGCCATAGATGCAAGTATCACCAACAGAATCAAAGAGATAAAAGAGAGAATCTCAGGGGCAGAAGATATTGTAAAACACATTGACACAACAATCAAAGAAAATGCAAAATACAAAATGATCCTAACCCAAAACATCTTGAAAATCCAGGACACAATGAGAAGACCAAATCTAAGGATAATGGGTATGGAAGAGAGTGAAGACCTCCAACTTAAAAGGCCAGTAAATATCTTCAACAAAATTATAGAAGAAATCTTCCATAACCTAAAGAAAGAGATGCTAATGAACATAAACCAAGCCTACAGAACTCCAAATAGTTTGACCAAAAAAGAAATTCCTCCTGTCACATAATATTCAAAATACCAAATTCATGAAACAAAGAAAAATATTTAAAATAGTAAGGAGAAAAAGTCAAGTAACATATAAAGGTAGTCCTATCAGATTTACACCAGGCTTCTTGCCAGAGACTATGAAACCCTGAAGATCTCCGGCAGATGTCATACAGACCCTAAGAGAACACAAATGCCAGCCCAGTCTACTAGACCTAGCAAAACTCTCAATTACCATAGATGGAGAAACCAAGGTATTACATGACAAAACCAAATTTGCACAATATCTTTCTAAAAATCCAGTCCTTCAAAGGAAAATAAATGGAAAACTCCAACACCTGGAGGGAAACTATACCCTAGAAAAAGCAAGTAGGTAATTGTTCAACAAAACTAAACTAAGATAGCCACATGAACAGAATTCCAAGTCTAACAACAAAAGTAACAGGAAACAATTACTTTGCCTTAATATCTCTTAATAACAATGGACTCAGTTCCCCAATGAAAAGACATAAACTACATAAACAGGACCCAACATTTTGCTGCATACAAGAAACCTCCCCTCAGTGACAAAGACAGATACTACTTCAGAGTAAAAGGCTGGAAAACAATTTTCCAAACAAATGGTCCCAAGAAACAAGCTAGTGTAGCCATTCTAATATCGAATAAAATCAACCTTCAACCTAAAGTTATCAAAAAAAAAAAAATAAGGAGGGACACTTCATACTCATCAAAGGTAAAGATCTACCAGAATGAACTCTCAATTCTGAACATCTATGCTCCAAATGCAAGGGCATCCACATTCATAAAAGAAACTTTAGTAAAGCTCAAAGCACACATTGCACTGCACTGCACACAGTAAAAGTGGGAGACTTCAACACCCTACTCTTATCAATGGACAGATCGTGGAAATAGAAACTAAATAGAGACATAGTGAAACTAACAGAAGTTATGAAACAAATGGATTTAACAGATATCTCTAGAACATTTTATCCTAAAACAAAAGGATATACCTTCTTCTGCATCCTGTCAGATCACCATAGATTAAGGCTGGTCCTCAATAACAACATAAATAATAGAAAGCCCACATATATGTGGAAGCTGAACAACACTCTTCTCAATGATAACTTGTTCAAGGAAAAAATAAAAAAAGAAGTTAAAGACTATTTAGAGTTTAATGAAAATGAAGCCACAACATACCCAATCTAATGGGACACAATGTAAGCAGTCCTATGAGGAAAACTCATACCTCTGTGTGCTTCTAAAAAGGAATTGGGGAAAGCATACACTAGCATTTTGACAGCACATCTGAAAGCTCTAGAACAAAAAGAACCAAATTCACCCAAGAGTAGTAGATGTCAGGAAATAATCAAACTCAGGGCTGAAATCAACCAAGAGGAAACAAACAAACAAAAACTATACAAAGAATTAACCAAACCAGGAGCTGGTTCTGTGAGAAAAATCAACAAAGTAGATAAACCCTTAGCCAGACTAAGTAGAGGGCACAGAGACAGTATCCTAATTAACAAGATCAGAAATGAAAAGGGACACTGAGGAGATCCAAAAAAATCACGAGATCCTACTACAAAAGCCTATACTCAACAAAACTGGAAGGCCTGGTTGAAATGGACAATTTTTTAGATAGATACCAGGTACCAAATTTAAATCAATATCAGATAAATGATCTAAACAATCCCATATCCCCTAAAAAAATATAAACAGTCATTAATTGTCTCCCAACCAAAAGAAAAAAAAAACAAAAACAAAAATCCCAGGACCAGATGGGTTTAGTGGAGAATTCTATCAGACCTTCAAAGAAGAGTACTTAATACTAACTCCTCAAACTATTCCATACACTAGAAACAGAAGGTAAGCTACCCAATTCATTCTATGAAGCTACAGTTACTCTGATACAAAAATCACACAAAGACCCAACAAAGAAAGAGATTTCATACCAATTTCCCTTATGAATATCAATGCAAAAGTACTTAACTAAATTCTGACAACTGATTCCAAGACCACATCAAAATGATCATCCATCATGATCAAGTAGTCTTCATCCCAGGGATGCAGAGATGGTTCAAGATACAAAAATCTATCAATTTAATCCACTATATAAACAAACACAAAGAAAAAACCTATATGATCATATCATTAGATTTTGAGTAAGCATTTCACAGGATCTAACAGTCCTTCATGATAAAAGTCTTGGAAAGATCAGGAATTCAAGGACCATACCTAAACATAGTAAAAGCAAACCAGTAGCCAACATCAAACTAAATGGAGAGAAAATTGATAAGGCTGCCAACTTTCTCCCTACCTATTCAATATAGTACTTGAAGTCCTAGCCAGGGCAATTTGAGAACAAAAGGAGATCAAAGGGATACATATTGGAAAGGAAGAAGTCAAATTATCACTATTTGCAGATGATATGATAGAATACTTAAGTCACCCCAAAAATTCCACCAGAGAACTACTAAACCTGATAACTTCAGCAAATTAACTGGATATAAAATTAACTCAAACAAATTAGTGGCCTTCCTCTACACAAAGTAGAAACAGGTAAAAAAAGAAATTAGGGAAACAACACCCTTCACAATAGTAACAAATAATATAAAATACCTTGGTGTGATTCTAACTAAGCAAGTGAAAGATCTGTATGACAAGAACTTCAAGTCTCTGAAGAAAGAAATCGAAGAAGATCTCAGAAGATGGAAAGATCTCCCATGTTCATGGATTAGCAGGAATAATATAGTAAAAATGGACATCTTGTCAAAAGCAATCTACAGATTCAATGCAATCCCCATCAAAATTCCAACTCAATTCTTCACAGAGTTAGAAAGAGCAATTTGCAAATTCTTCTGGAATAACAAAAAAACCTAGGATAGGGAAAACTATTCTCAACTATAAAAGAAATTCAGGTGGAATCTCCATCCCTGACCTCAAGCGGTACTACAGAGCAATTGTGATGAAAACTGCATGGTATTGGCACAGTGACAGACAGGTAGATCAATGGAATAGAATTGAAGACCCAGAAATGAACCCACACACTTATGGTCACTTGATCTTTGAGAAAGGTGCTAAAACCATCCAGTGGAAAGAAGACAGCATTTTCAACAAAAAGTGCTGCCTCAACTGGCATCCAGCATGTAGAAGAATACAAATCAACCCATTCTTATCTCCTTGTACAAAGCTCAAGTCCAAGTGGATCAAGGACCTCCACATAAAACCAGATATACAGAATCTAAGAGAAAAGAAAGTGGGGAAGAGCCTTGAGTACTTGGGCACAGGAGGAAAATTCCTGAACAGAACACCAAGAGCTTATGCTCTAAGATCAAGAATTGACAAATGGGACCTCATAAAGTTGCAAAGCTTCTGTAAGGGAAAGGGCACTGTCAATTGGACAAAAAGGCAACCAAAGGGAAAAGATATTTACTAATCCTATATCTGATAGAGGGCTAATATCCAATATATACAAAGAACTCAAGAAGTTAGATTCTAGAGAGCCAAATAACGCTATTAAAAAACAAGCTTCCTCTGGTTATTTTCAGTTTGATATATTGTTTTGCAGGTAACAAATATAGGTTTGAATATTTACCAAGAACCAGTGCATGAGCTGGGGTGGAGCTCAGTGGTAAATTGTGTGTTTAGCATGTGTAAGGTCCTGAGTTCGAGTCCCAGCAGTACCACTACTAACAAAAAGACCTCTGAAAGGTTACATGTTAAAAGAGTGGATACCAGGGGTGGAGTGGTGGTGGGTGGTGGGATGGGCTATGGGACAGCACTCTCTTCTAATCCTTTACCCAATTGTTTCCCTGATGGTGGCATAAACAGTTTGCTTTACCAAGTGCTCACAAAGCCATGTATTGCTGTCATTTGGGGCAATTTGATTTTGGTTGGGATCTTCACTTTATTAGTGAATTGCCCTAAGTGTTTTATTGTAGACATAAAACTGAATAATACCTTGTTTAATTGTTTTCTCTTGGTAGCTAGTGCTTGCAGACTGTATGAAGGTGAGGAACAGAAGCTACCTGACACCCTCTTTTGTCTATTGATGCTTATACCACTGGCTTTCACTTTGCTCTGCTTCTTTGTTCTGTTTGGAGCAGGGCTCCATCTTGTTCTTCTGCTCAAGTCTAATGTGATGTTGTCTGTGGAGACACTCACCAGAAATGTGCCTGGATGAACTGACCTTCAGTTATATCATTATATCAATCCTTACTCTTTTCATAATATATGGTATGTATCCTTACTCAATTTTATTTTCGTTACTGAAGTATCATAGGTTTATGTTAAAAAGAATACTAATTTGTTTATTTTCATGTGGATGAGATATTAATTTTTTTCAACTGACAGTATGTAAGGAAAGGCTAGGGTTTCAGATAAAGTATAAGACATTCATTAGAAATTTAAATTTTCAGTAAATAACACAAGGATATTTTTTCATATAAACATTCAATTGTTGTTTATCTGAAATTTTAATTTAACTAGGTGTCTTTCCCCCCTCATGTGTGTGATGCAGACTTCTCTCGGGTCTAGCCAATAGTCTATATATCTTTCATACGGAGTCTAAGAGAGTAGAGTTTCAGAGTGGCAGAAGGCATGATCCCTCCCCCACTTCTCCATTGAGCCATTTGAATTACAAACATAAGCATATGTTTATCCACTCTTCCACCTTTCTTGATGCTGTGCCTGAGGAATGAAAGATATGGACAAGTGGCATTGTGTGAATAGAAAATGAGTCTTAGGTCCCATTCATGGGATTCTGAAGAACACACAAAGATTTTGCTACATTCCTCCCTAATGGGAAACCTGCATGCTTTCCAGATTTGCTCTGAAGGAAAAGTGAGGAAATAAGTAGAAGTGCAGTATTTCCAGCATCTTCTTTAGTTCTCCAGTTAATGCATTATTTGCTTTTGGTGTATGTGTATGTGTACACACATGTATGTCTGTGTGTATATGTCCCTGTGTGTGCATGAGCATATATGTGTGTACATGCCACAGTTTGCATTGGGAGGTCAGAAAACAACTTGTGTGAGTCCATCTCCTACTGTCTCAGGCCTTGGCAGAAATGTTTTTGTTATTTACTGAGCCATCTCGCTGGCAGGCATAAACATTTTTCTTGGGAGGAGGTTTATATATTGTAAATGGTTTGCTACATAGATTAGCTTATGCTTTGTTAATAAATAAACTTTATTTAGATGTCAAATAAATGGCTTTAAGTTATCAAAAAAAAATCTGGGAGCCAGGCAGTGGTGGCGCACGCCTTTAATCCCAGCACTTGGGAGGCAGAGGCAGGTGGATTTCTGAGTTCGAGACCAGCCTGGTCTATAAAGTGAGTTTTAAGACAGCCAGGACTATACAGAAGAACTCTGTCTCAAAAACAAAACAAAACAAAACAAAAATCTGGGGCACAGAGCTAAACAAAGAATTCTCAATTGAGGAATATCGAATGGCTGAGAAGCTCCTAAAGAAATGTTCAACATCCTTAGTCATCAGGAAAATGCAAATCAAAACAACCCTGAGATTCTACCTCAAAGTAGTCAGAATGGTTAAGATCAAAATCTCAGGTGACAGCTGATGCTGGAGAGGTTGTGGAGAAAGAGGAACATTACTTCATTGCTGGTGGGATTACAAGCTGGTACAACCACTCTGGATATCAGTTTGGTGGTTCCTTTGAAAACTGGATATAGTACTACCTGATGACCTAGCCATACCACTCCTGGGTATATACCTAGAAGATGCTCCAACATTTAATAAGGACATATCCTCCACTATGTTCATAGCAGCCTTATTTATAATAGCCAGACGCTGGAAAAAACCCAGATATCCTTCAACAGAGGAATAGATACAGAAAATGTGGTACATTTACACAATGGAGTACTACTCAGCTATTAAAACAGTGAATTTATGAAATTCGCAGGCAAATGGATGGATCTGGAGGATATCATCCTGAGTGAGGTAACCCAATCACAAAAGAACACACATGGGGTGCACTCACTCACTGATAAGTGGATATTAGCCCAAAAGCTCATAATACCCAAGATACAATCCACAAACCACATGAAACTCAAGAAGAAGGAAGAAAGTATGGATATTTTGATCCTTCTTAGAAGGGGGAACAAAATAACCAGAGAAGGAGTTACAGAGACAAAGTGTGGAGCAAAGACTGAGGAATGACAGTCCAGAGCCTGCCCCTCCCAGGGATCCATTCCATATACAGTTACCAAAGCCAGACACTATTGGGCATGCCATCAAGTGCTTGATGACAGGAGTCTGATATAACTGCCTCTTAAGAGGCTCTGCTAGTGTCTGACAAATACAGAAGTGGATGATCACAGCCATCCATTGAACTGAGCATAGGGTCCTCAGTGAAGGTGTTAGAGAAAGGACCTAAGGATCCGAAGGGTTTTACAGCCCCATAGGCGGAACAATAATATGAACTAACTAGTAACCCAATAGCTTCCAGGTACTAAACTATCAACCAAAGAGTCCACATGGTGGGACTCATGGCACCAGCTGCGTATGTGGCAGAGGATGGCCTAGTCAGTCATCAATGGGAGGAGAGGCCCTTGATCTTGTGTTGGCTCTATGCCCCAATGTAGGGGAATGTTAGGGCCAGGAAGCAGGAGAGATTGGGTTGGCAAGCAGAGGGAGTGGGTGGGAATAGGGGCTATTTTGGAGGGGAAACCTGGAAAGGGAAGAACATTTGAAATGTAGATAAAGAGAATGTTAATAGGAAAAAAAGAAAAGATAACATTTAACCATAAATAAGTGAAACAAAACAAAACAAAACAAAACAAAGCAAAACAAAAAAAAAGAAAGAAAAGGGTAACATAATAGAGACAAACAGTCTCCAGTGTCAAAGGTTTGAACACTAAGCCAAAGATGATGCTTCAAGATGTGTTTTGTATGGGACGCAGTGCTCTCCAGAATAACAATTATATCTGTAAAATACAAAACCTGATATTTACGTTGTGATTATGTACACATGGTATGCATAGATAATATGTACACATATATCTATGTATTATATACATATATGTTATTTATCATTATGTCTGCATAGAAACCTAATTATATAGCTACTAGACTAGTACTGGGTATCACATATACTTAATAATGGAAAAGTTATAGAATGTTAGAATTCACGAATACGTGAAGCCTTTTTATTGACATGTCTCACATGTCTGGATTTGGTTGTAGCTATCTCCAGATCAGAAAGTTTTGTATTGACTGTCAGAGACTAAGTCGTTTTAAAGAGTAATTGTATAGCATATTGAAAACAGTGTTTCAGACATTCAACCTACTTTGGTATTATTCATCTATTACAACTAGTTTTTTTCTCCCAAAGATTCAGAAAATCTACTCATATTAAGTTCAATTTATTTTTGTTAACACTATAACAATATAAGATGCATTAATTTGCTTTAGCTTTCTCAATTTATTACTCCAGTGTAATTATGAGCTCTAAATTATTTTAATGCATTTTAATATCTCCTTCAGAATCTTCTTGATAGAATATTGTTTTTCAATTACCTTTTTCAAAGACATGACTAAAAATTGAACAAGTTGTGCTAGTGTAGACAAAGAGGATGATTTTGTACATTTTCCTCTGGAATACATTATTGTGAGCCAGGATATAGTTTTCTTATATTACTCAGAATACTAAACATTTTAATTTAAACTTCTGTTTTGAGAATACAAAATAAATATATTCTTTCTTCACCTTCATCCCTCTAAATCCTGCCATATACAACTCCCTACTCTCCTTCAAATTCATGGCATTTTCCCTGTAATTGTTATTGCATACATGTATATAGATAGATATTCCTAAATATAATGTGCTTTGTCATAATATTTGTATAATGTTACATGCATGCATTCTTTTTCATGTCTTAATGTTAGTCACTAGACAGCTGCAGATCTATTGATTTATATTATTTTACTTATCTATTTATCATTAATTCTTTTGCCATATTAGACAATCAATATAGTTTATTGCATATACTGACTACATCTATCTGAATGATCTCCTTTCTTCTACATTTTATTTTGAGAGAAGTTCCCTTAAATTTCTCTGGCAGCCTTTGTACTTTCTTATGGTCATCCTGCTACATCTTTTCAAGTATCTGGGATTTCATGCTTGTACTACTAGTGCAGGATACAGTAACCTAAAATTCTTAGCTTAATTTGTTTGTATATAGATGCATTTCTTTAGAAGTGATTTATGTAAGCCTACTATGAAGTAATATTATTCCAAAAGGCATGGGTAGATCAATGAATAAAAATATAGAAGTCATTATTACTCCAGTAAAGAGTACATATGTACTTTTCTCATAATTTAGACAATAATACATATCAAGGAGAAAAATTAATTATAGAAGCAAGTTTAAGATTGTAAACGTGTTGGGGTCCATGCAAGTTTCATGACTGGCCAGGAAAAGAATAGATGTGAGGTGAACAATGAAACTTGGGTCAGCACCACTTTTGGAAGTGTT
Organism: Mastomys coucha; assembly: GCF_008632895.1. Classification (NCBI taxonomy): domain Eukaryota; kingdom Metazoa; phylum Chordata; class Mammalia; order Rodentia; family Muridae; genus Mastomys; species Mastomys coucha. The sequence continues at coordinate 34,883,138 of NW_022196897.1, forward strand.
ACTTCAATAGCTTCTACAGTGATCAAGAAGCTATTGATCAAGTGATTTATTTTTCTTACACATTTAAATACAGTAACACACTAAGAAAAGGTCTCCAGGTGATGATTATTCCAATGAAGCTTCAGAGATACCTTTATAAAACCTTCTTTACAAAGTATATCTTCATAGCAAAGCACCAGTGAATTTACCATAAGAATGGGCTCTTATTCATAGGGAAACAGTGATCAGGGTAAGGGATTAAGGAGGAAGGATTTGTAATAAGCATGAGGATAGGTTCCACTCACTGAGACACAAGGCTCAGGATCAGTGCCTCAATAATGCTCAGAATTTGGGTAGATTTAAGTGAAGTCTGGTTCCAAAGAATAGGGAAAAAAAGATTACCACATTCTTAGCATCTGCTTGAGCCTTCAAAGTGAACAGATGTCTGTTACCCTCCTGGTTTGAGGCCTGCCTCTCATAACCACACCTCTCTGCCCACCTCCTACTATTTGCCACGCCTCATTACTGGCTCCAGTCACATTGGAAATCCCGCCTGCTATAGAGACTGAGAAAATGCTGATTGGGTTTTCATTACTGACGTACTTGGGGGAGTGGTTTTGCTTCATGTATTCTACCTGTTGGGAGGAACAAAGGATTGACATTAAAGTGAAGATGGCTGAGCGGTCACGACTCCCATCTAATTTTGTTAAACCAACCACGTGGACAGGTATACCTGTGGCCACCCTGTCTTCTCCCTAACTCTCTCTTACTGCTGCTCTTCTTTCTAACTCCATTTTCCAGAATAACCCTCACTCTTTAACGTTGCTGCTGGACAGCAACAGATGTCTGTCATCTTTATCACGTGAACATCAACAAAACAAAACAAAACAAACAAACAAAAAAGCGCTACAAGTTTGTCGGTTCTGGATTTCCTATTGAAGCAGAGTCCAGAGTGGCTGGAATCTGCAGGATCCTGGTACAGCTTGAGTGAGTGCAGGGACAGGGAGCTCTCTGAGGGAGACCTTTTCCAAGGATGTTAGTAGTACAGCTCTTTTAGACAATGCTCAATGGAACAGTTCTTTTATATTATTTCACTGAAACAACTGGGGACCATATACTTTATTCTAGGCGGCCAAGGGCTACACATGGACCTTGGAGAGTGGTGAGTTTTCAGAGTGAATACAAAACCATTGGCTGGAGCTCAAAATACCGTGAATGCCTCTTTGTATGGAGAGCCATTCCAGTAATCCCAGGGACATTGTGGGCAGGAAAACATCAAGGAAGATGAACTTCTGGACATGATAAACTTAACCTTAAGTAACAGTATTTACTGACATTAAGTTGTGCCTTCTATATCTTTATATTTTTAATTTTGAAGGAAAAAAGCAGATGCATAGTTGAATGCATTGTCTCCATGGCTAATCTAATTAATATAAGAAAGCATTGAGAATTGTAACTATAAGTAATAGAGGAACAAAAAGGGAGAATTCATCTTAGTCATGATGACCATTCAAAGGTCACTTGAGAGCTTTTGCCTATCTCTCTATAAAAATTTTTCATTTGAAAATTAATAACATGGAGAAAATATAATACATTAAAGCAAAATGTGCAGGAATTTCTAGACAATCAATATTATGTTTGAGCAATAAATAATCGATAGTAGCTTTATCTTGTGCAACTATGGTCCTCAATTCATTTGTCTTTGGACTGATCTAATATTTCTGATATAATATTAGTAGTCTTATTAATCATGCAGCCATTGTTGAAATCTGTCCTTGTATTTCAGCAACTAGTTCTAGGATAGGCAACTTCCCACTACATATAGGAAGGATAAGTAGCATTTTCACAATAAAACAGTCCATACCAAAGGGAGTTGTTTACTAGATGGAATGGTGTGATAGAGGGGGAACTGTAATAACGAGAAGTACATTGAAAGCATAAAAATGTGAAAAAAATACCATTGACAGGAGTATCAGGGGAAGCCCTAAAATATGGGAAGAAGTAGATTATACATTGTTCCCTGTTATTTGTGCATAGTACTTACGAGTGACTCCTATGTCAAAAAATATCTTTTTAAGAGCCCAGAAATAAAGGAGCGTCCTCTGATATCAAAAAGATTGTTTCTGTTGACTGATGTGTGCCAAATAAATCCAAAAGATATTTTTTTAAACTATTGGCAAGAAACAGTATCATTCTAAGAACAATAATATCAACTTTTGTAAGCAGCGTATCAGGTATCTCCCTTTCTATCCTCATACAACTATAGATCCCACTATCAGAGCTTTCTAAAGAGTATTTAATCATGCTCAAATTTATATTATTGTCTTTGGACTGATCAGTTAGATTAGTCTAACCAAAATATGCACCATCCATGTGACTAAATGTTTGTAAACCATCTTTCATCCAGACTAGTCCTAAATGATAGGGTCAATCTGTAGTACAGCAAAACAATAGCAAACTGTCTCCTACCACAATATATCACAGTGTGCTTCTATCCCCCGTGACAAAAGACATTGTGATTCTGTATTGATGAGCTCAGGGTTATCATGGATTAGAGTCAGTAAACATAACAGTATCATTTTGGGGCCATTACTATACTTACCTTGCTGTTTCCCCAAAGTCCCTGCTTGATGAGTTAAAGTTCTGATATCTCCCCAAGATTGCTCTTCCTTTTGGGCTGTCTCAGAGTGTGTGTTATCCACCTTCACATGGTTCATTGGTCTAGTTGTCTCAGGGATGTTTCCAGAAGGTATCTGAAATTGTGTTCATTTTCTAAAAAGGCATAACCTCACCCTGATGTTATCATTGAGTCCTTCCCATTGATCAATTTTCAGTTCTTTTCAGTTACCATATACTTAGGCTGTATCTAATTAAGGGGAAGGAGTTTGGGGGCAACAGAAAAAGTACTATTCTTTTTTTTTAAAAAAAGCATACTTTTGAAAATTTAAAATTAGCATAACTAAATATAGAATAGTATGTGTGGGCATAGATATGTATATAGCAACCCTGAGATTCCACCTCACACCAGTCAGATTGGCTAAGATAAAAAATTCAGGTGACAGCAGATACTGGAGAGGTTGTGGAGAAAGAGGAACACTCCTTCACTGCTGGTGGGATTGCAAGCTGGTACAACTACTCTTGGAATCAGTCTGGTGGCTCCTCTGGAAATTGGACATAGTTCTACTGG
>NW_022196897.1:34886313-34897565 GCF_008632895.1 Mastomys coucha
GACATTTCATTCCTTCTTAAAAGGGGGAAAAATACCCAAGGAAGGAGTTGCAGAGACTAACTATGGAGCAGAGACTGAAGGAAAGACAAGCCAGCCTGATATAGCTATCTCCTGAGAGACTCTGACAGTACCTGACTAATACAGATGTAGAGGCTCACAGCCATCCATTGAATTGAGTACAGGGTCCCCAGTGAAGGAGTTAGAGAAAGGACCAAAGGAGCTGAAGGGTTTGCAGCCCCTTAGAACAAACAACAATATGAACTACCTAGTACCCTCAGAGCTCCCAGGTACTCAACCACCAACCAAGGAGTATACATGGTGGGACTGATTGTTCTGGCAGCATGTGTATTAGTAGAGGATTCCAACGTTGATCATCAATGGGAGGAGAGGCCCTTGGCCCTGGGGAGGTTCTATGTCCCAGTGTAGGGGAATGTCAGATCCAATAAATGGGAGAGGGTGGGGTGGCAAGCAGGGGGAGGGGAGAGGCAACAGGGGTTTGTTCTTGTTTTTTTTGGGGGGGAGGGGAAACTGGGAAAGGAGAAATCAATGACATGTAAATAAAGAAAGTATCTTAAAAAAAAAAAAAAAGAGCTAGAGTTAGTGGGGGAAAAAAAAGAGCCAGAGGTGGAGGGGAAAAAAAAAAGCCAATTAAGTATTTGATGCCATTTTATAATAACTTGATCCTGCGAGCGGTTTAAATAACATGATTAATATTAAAATGCCTTGAATTACTTGCTAGTATAGAAAGGACCATTATTAGCAATTAGTTGTAACTAGAGTCCTAGGATGGCAATGTATAAAGAGCTACTTGAGAAAGTCAAGTTCCAGATATAATATAATGGTGTTTTTCTTTGAGTTTCAGGGCTTCATGTCACACCTGTAGCTATGCTCTGTAGCTGAGTATAAAAAGGCACTATGCATTCCTGTAGTAAGTTTCCGGACAGATTTTACATACCTGATAGCAGAGAAAATCCCAAACAGAGAGAGCTATAGTTTTAGATGTCAAGTTTATGTCTATTTATTTTTAATTATGCATTAGAATCTTAGAATAAGATAATGCCTTTATATCATAAAATAAAGCCTTTAATCATGAATAGGTTCATGTGAGCCTCCTGTAATTACTTCCCTTGCTAGAAACTGATGAATTCATAACAAGAACAATCAGAAAACTTAAAAGTGTATACTTTTTAATTATCAACGGTCATTAACTTTTAAAGATTTTAAAATAAGCCTTTTAACATAAGATTTAAGATATTTAAAATTACAGGCAATTTTAATTTTGAACTTAAGAAGACTCTTCTTTTAGGTGTCAGGTTATTTATAAGTACCTGAAAAATAATCAGAGAACATCCTGAACGAGAAAGCAATTGAGTGTTTCCATGTAAGTACAAATCCAGCTGGTATTGCAAATAAAACAAAAATGCGAACAATAGCAAGGGATAACAATCTCATAAAAGAAAAACTTGTTGAAAGGCTTTAATTTTTATTGCATTTTGCAGACTGTCTAATGCAACAGATTTTCAGACTGTATTGATGTGTTTTTAGGTTCTTTACTGTGAAGAGACACCATGAGCCAAATATACATTATTTAAAATTTTTCTAAAACCCTGGCATTAGAAAAGACACAAATGGTTAGACACACAGTTATCAAAAACATAGGAATTTGTCATAAAATTCTGAGTTACTTTTTGTGGGTGAGGGAAAGGACTGAATGAAGCCCTGAGGGCCAGCAGAAAGAATGGAAATGGGCAACCTCGGGAAGTAGGAGGTTGGGGGGTCCTCCTGAATGCAACAGAGACCTGGGAGGTAAGAGACTCTCAGGACTTAAAGGGAGGGACCTCAGATGAAAGGCCCAACAGTAGGAAGAGGGAACTTATAGAGCCCACCTCCAGCAGAAAGACAGGACATCAAGTGAGAGATGGGGTTGCCATCCCACAGTCAAAACTCTGACCCATAATTGTTTCTGTCTTAAAGAATTACAGGGATGGAAATGGAGAGGAGCCTGAGGAAAAAAAGGTCCAGCAACAGACCCAAAGTGGGATTCATCTCAAGGGGAGGCCCCAAGGCCTGACACTATTACTGAAGCCATGGAGCACACACAAAAGGAGACCTATGACGACTGCCTTCTGAAAGGCCCAACAAGCAGCTGAAAGAGTCAGATGCAGATATTTGCACCAAATGAATGGATAGAAGCAATTGACCCATGTGATTGGATTAGGGAAAAGCTGGAAGAAGCTGAGGAGGAGGGTGAATCTGTAAGAGGACCAGCAATTTCAGTTAACCTGGACTCCCGAGATCTCTCAAACACTGGTCGACCAACCAGGCAGCCTATATCACATGATATAAGGCCCCCAACAAATATACAACAGAGGACTGCTGGATCTCGGTTCAGTTAAGATGTACCTACTCATCAAGAGACTAGAGGCCCCAGGGAGTTTAGAGGGCTGGTTGTGTGGGGAGGGTGGGTGTTAGGGACATCTTTGTGGAAATAGGGGAGCTTGAAAGAGGTATGGGATGTGGAACAGTCTGAGGGTGAACTGGGGGACGGGAAATAAAATCTGGAATGTACAATACCTAAGTGAATAAATAAGTAAATAAGTAAATAAATAAATAAATAGAAAAAAAACACTCTAAGTAACTTTTTGTTAACCTGAATACTTACTCCTTTATAATTTTAGGAGTTTAATATTATAAAAATATCCACCCTAATCCAAAATATCTTGCAGGTATACTATTGCCTCCTTAGTCTAAAAGGAGAAGATCCACTAAGCAGAGGTTTATTAGGACTAAGATGTTTACAGGTGGTGCTGGAGTTGGCTTACACCACATGGTCATTTTAGTCAAGGTGATGATTACATGAGATGGCACCTACTTTTTAACCTTAGTAAAAATGCCTGCCCTCCACATGGATGTTTCTATCCAGATGAAGTCATCACCTTAGATAGATGAAAGCCACAGGTTGCTATTCAAAATTTCTGTTTTGTATGATATAAAAGATTTATTTTTCCAAACAAGAGTTGAATCACATAAGTAGTATACCATATCATATTAAAATTACCTATATAGAGATTTCACTATCAGCCTTGGGTTACAAGTTTTAAGCTAAACTTTTTATAGATTTTATAAGATATTTTAATAATAACTACTAACATTATAAATCCTGAGAAAAAGACTTTATCTAGAAGAGTAAGGTATAGTAATCCTTCATGTACTAATCTATATATGAAGTGGCTCAAATGCAAAATGGCTGAAAATATTCAATAAAGCTGATTGATAATAGTGAGTTTATATTGTTGAGCTGCACAACCCTAGGGGGTAAATTCTTTTTGTGAAGGATATGGAATTTGTATACAAAATATATGCTTTTTGTCCTTTAGAAGAGCCATTTGTAACAGTATTAAAAGCAATCTATACAAGACTTTTAGATATTTTGTTAGGCAATACCTTTCAGGGATCATTAAGAAAATCTTAACCTTCTTGAGATTCATATGGTCTCTAAGTTGTATCATGGATATTCCAAGCTTTTTCGCTAATATTCACTTATCAGTGAGTATATACCATGTGCGAACTTTTGTGACTGGATTACATAGCTCAGGATGATGTTTTCTAGTTTCCCATCAATTTGTTTGTGAATTTCATGAAGTCATTGTTTTTAATAGTACTCCATTGAGTAGTACTCCATTGTGTAAATGTACTACACTTTCTGTATCCATTCCTCTGTTGAGGGACATCTGGGTTGTTTCCAATTTCTTGCTATTATAAACAAACCTGCTATAAGCATAGTGGAACATGTGTCCTTGTTATATGTTGGAACATCTTTTGGGTATATGCCTTGGAGTGGTAGAACTGGGTCCTCAGTTAGTACTATATCCAGTTTCTGTGGAATTGCTAGACTGATTTCCAGTGTGGTTATACCGGCTTGTAATCCCACTACCAATGGAATAGTGTTCCTCTTGCTCCACATTCACACTAGCATCTGCTATCACCTGAATTTTTGATCTTAGCCATTCTGACTGGTGTGAGGAAGAATCTCAGGGTTGTTTTGATTTGCATTTCCCTGATGACTAAGGATGTTGAGCATTTCTTTAAGTGCTTCTTTAGCCATGTGAGATTCCTCAACTGAGAATTCTTTGTTTAGCTCTGTACATTTTTAATAGGTTATTTGGTTCTCTGGAGTGTAACTTCTTGATTTCTTTGTATATAGTTGGTATTAACTTTCTATCAGATGTAGGATTGGTAAAGATCTGTAGGTGCCATTTTGCCCTGATGACAGTGTACTTTTCCTTACAGAAGCTTTTCAATTTGATGAGTTCCCATTTGTCTATAGTTGAACTTAGAGCCTGGGTCATTGATGTTCTGTTCAGGAAATGTTCCCTTGTGCCTGTGTGTTCAAGGATCTTTCCCATTTTTTTTTTTCTAATAGATTAAGTGTTATCTGGTTTTATGTGGAAGTCTTTGATCCACTTGGACTTGAGCTTTGTGCAAGGAGATAAGAATAGTTCAATTTGTGTTCTTCTACATGCCAACCACCACTTAAGCCAGCACCATTTGTTGAATATGCTGTCTTTTTTTCAATGGGATAGTTTTAGTACCTTTGTCAAAGATAAAGTGACGATAGGTTTGTGGGTTCATTTCTGGGTCTCTAATTCTATTTCACTGAACTACCTGTCTGTCACTATACCAATGCCATGCAGTTTTTATCACTATTGCTATGGAGCAAAGCTGCCTGATAGAAGCAGTGTGTGTGTGTGTGCGTGGGGGGGGGGATAGGATGTTTGCAAAGGGGAAACTGGGAAGAGGGATAACATTTGAAGTGCAAATAAATAAAATAATCAATAAAAAATAATAAAAATCTTACCAAGAGGATCATTTGGGTAGAGATTATTTATAAGGTCTGAGTAACATACTAATACAGCCTGCCAATTATTTACTGTAGAACAAATAATCAAACTGCATTTCACTTAATGGAACAATAATTTTTTAGGTTCTTTATCAGTAAGGGATTAATTCTAAAAGCTACTACTTTACAGCAGCATTATTTAATAATTTAATAACTTGCTCTGCTTCAGCTGTTATATTTCTAGTAAATTTAGACAAGTTTCTAGAAAGCAACAGAAATAGCAGTGCCCAAACCTTAATAGTGACAAACAGGTCAGACTGTATCTTATTGACATAGCCCAAAATTATACATTTTGCTTTTTTATTTTATTACCATGAAAGTTAAGAATTAATTTAAACATTGATTAGATGGACATGGAGGAGAATGTCAATCATATACTGAATAACTCCACATAATGGTATTCTGGTATAGTGGTATATATTGGTATACTGACCAATATCTCACAAAATTTAAACATTGTTGACTTATGTCCTTTATGTCCTGGTTGTAATTGTTCTTGTACTAGAAGTTGAGCTCATTTTAATTTTTTTCCCATAAAGGGCTCACTGATCAATCTATAGTGAGTTATTACTGATATGGGAGAAATCAAACAAAAACGAATGAAAACCAAATAAGCAATCAAAAAACTAACTTTGAGGCCTCTGAGGCTTGTTCTTCCTGCAGGAGACTGGGCCTAGCCCAACATCCCTTGGAACTCAGGTGTTGCAGAGGCAACTCTTTGAATCCTGGCAGCTGAAAGGCATTGGAGGGCGTCCTGCCTTTGAGTTCCAGTCAGGTTTCTTGGGAGGACGAGCTTCAAACACTGTTTCAAAATTTTATTTGGCTAATCCTACTGAGACCTGCAGAAAGTTCTCTCTCTTTCCTACCCTCTCTCTCTCTCTCTCTCTCACACACACACACACACACACACACACACACACACACACACACACACACACATTTAAAAAAAATCGACAGGGATTTTATCTATCCTTCACTGTCTCCCTTTACATTAATTGATATGCATATAACATTGCAGAACTGTTGGTCTGAATATTTTGTTTGTATAAATCTTCACAAACATTTCAATAATTGTACAAAATGATATATCTCTGAGGACCAAGAAAAATCTATATTAATTCTGCTCTCTCAGTAAAGGTCATGAGCAATTTTCACTGAGAGGCCGACATTTTCTGCCCCTAATTTCTATTTAAGGAAGCAGGTTTTTACTTTCTCTGAGGAGCAGGACCCACACTTAGGGGCCAGGTCTTGGGGTCCATGCTATCATGATGCCTAGCATGGAAACAATCCCTGTGAGGTGAAGAATGAAACCACTTTAGCAGGTGCTTGGTCAAAAATATCCAGAGTCTGAACAAGCAGTTTATTGTTTTTACATCTTTAAATGGAGTAAAGTGTTGGAAAAAAAGTCTCCATGTGATGATTATCACAACAAAACTTCAGATCTAGCCACAGCAAACCTCCTTCAGAAAGTGCATCTCTAGAGCAAAGCATCTGTAACGTTCCCACTGGAATGGGCTCTGATTCACAGAGAAATGGTGTTCAGGGTAAGGACCTAAGGAGGAAGGAATTGTAATAAGGATGAGGATGGTCTCTCTTGCTTGAGGGTGCAAAGTACATGGGAGAGCTTTCATGAGGATGGAGATCTATTCACTGAGATACAAGGATCAGGACGAGAGCCTAAACAAACCCTACTTCAGGGTTTGGGTAGACTTGGGTGAAGGCTGCCTCCGTAAATAAGCAAAAGATGACCAGGTTGTTAGCACCCACTTCAGAACTTCTGATTGAACATTTCTTCACTTGTAGAACAAAGCCTCTGTGATTATCAATTCTGGGTTTTCTAATGTTTTCTGTAAGCTTTGTCACTTGCAGCAAAGGATTCTAAATAGAAAATACATACTTGAAGCTTAAAATCTAATATATGTATATATATATATATATATATATATATATATGTATATGTGCAATGTTTGTCTTTCAGATCTGCTTTCCCTCACTCAAGATAATTGTTTGTAGCTTCATCTACTTACCTGAAAATATCTTAATTTTATTTTTCTTAATAGGCAAATAATATTTTGCTGTATAAATGTACCACCTATCTGTTATCCACTCATCAGTTAACAGACATTTAGGATGACAGTGGCCTGACTTTCCCTGGGGAAGTCAGTGAAATCTAAGATGAAAGTTTCAGGGTAATCTTTGATTTTAATGTTAGCTACATCTATGTGAGGAAATTGTACAGTAATAACCTCCTAATACTTCATCATCAGACATACTTGAAGGCTTATCTTAGTATTTCTTTTATTATTTTAAGATAAAATATCCTCCATGGGCTTATATGCTAACAGCTTACTACATAATTGGAGGATCTCTACTGGGAAGTTTTGGGAATGATAAATGGGCCTTAACAGGAGAGAGTTGGTTATGCAGACAGGTCTTGATATGTCATGATCCTCACTCCTCTGGTTGCTATCTCTGCTTCCTGTTTAGAGTGGAATGAATACATACTCTTCTATTGTATGACTCTGTCACCATACTGTTCCATCCAAGAACACAGAATGAAGAGACAAGAGTTAAAATGAATAATCATTTTATTAAGTTGTTTAATAAACAACTGTTTAAAATATCAATACAGTTTTACAAAAATCATATTCCTTTAGAAAACTACCAGCAATAAGATAATGGAGAAAGAAACAATAAAAACTAAATTTAAAGCATGTATGACTTTCCCAGATTACTATTTGGTAATAAAAAACATACACTCTTTCATGTTTAATTTCATAATTACTCAGCAAACAACATGTCCATGGCTCTAAACCAAGAACTAATGAGATACTTTAGGAAATATATAAGACTCAAAAGATTTGTGATAGATCTTAACCTGAAAGCTTTCTTTCTGCAGTCTAGCTTTCATGATGCCAGAAAGTACTATGTAAGCTGCCAAGAGAAGGAAGCACTCAATAGTCCTATCCATCTATTATGTCTATGAACTATCACAATGACTATCATGGCAAGCTATCCCATATAATATAATAGAAATACTCTTATCTTGGCAGTTACAAACCAAGCAAGCTCAGGGCTACGAGACCAAGAATCTTAAGAAGAACCCACTAAGACTTCTTTACTAAACTCCCATAATTTCTAGCTATATTCTAAAAATTAACTTTATATCCACCTATAAGTATAGTTCTCATCCTACATCATAGAAGTGTTTCTTTACAAAAATAGGGAATGTTACATATATAACCGGTCACAATGCACAGTGATCAATAGATCATGGGGGGTTCATCCTTTCATCCTCAACTGATACATCTGTAATAAAACTCCTACACTTCAGACTCAAAGAACAGCACTGAAGAGGGAGCGGAAAGAAATTATCAGTACTCAAAAATCTTTTGTGAGATAAGAAATAATATGGAAGCTACATCAATACCTCCAGAATATGCTTGAAAAAATTAAAAATAAAAGACGTGAACAGTGACAAAACAACAATACTAACACACTAAGAGAGAAGGGAGAAATTTCATGGGAACCAACCTCTAGATAAACTAGTCCAGACAACTAATGAATGGAGAGAGAGAAAGGAAGAATTAGCATTTCCTACGCATGAGCCCCCTAACTGGTTATCCAATACAAAGTTGTTGTCATCTCTGAAATTCTATAGACACAGGCCATTGTAAAAGACTTTGCAAGTCAAAGAAAAAGAGGGTATCAATTTGAGGAGAAGAGAGAGAATCATTGGAGCACTAGAAAGGAGACAACATGAGAGGGATAGGAGGAAGGAAAGAGAAGGAGCAAAGTGAAATAATTATATCTTAGTTAAAATTTCTAAAGACAGTTGACATAAATGTGACTGTAAAGGAATTTTAATCCAGAAATGGCTATTCAGGTTGGAATACAGAGATGCCTTTAGTACACACGATTAATCACACATAAGGTAGGTACGGTTACTTTATAGGAAGAAAGTGACGTCTAATTGAGGGACAGAGAAAATGGCAAATCAGAGAAGGAATGAGTCAGAGATAGGATATGTTCAACTCTCACAAGGACACACAAGAAGTAGGGGAGTTCAGTTGAGTTCAGGCATGAAGTGAAGTCAGTTGAGTCATTCAGTGCAGTGTGGGGCACTTAACTTCAACTTTGAAAGGCAGCTGGGAGGCAGGTCTGTTCAGTCATTTAAGTGAACTAACTAGTACCTTCAGATCTCCCAGGGTCTCAACCACCAACCAAGGACTGCACATGGAGGGGTCTGATTTTTCTGGCAGCATGTGTATAGTAGAGGATTGCAAAATTTGATCATCAATAGGAGGAGAGGACCTGGGCCCTGTGAAGCTTCTGTTCCCCAGTGTAGGGGAATGCCAGGGCCAGAAAGTGGGAGAGGGTGGGGTGGAAGGCATGGGGAGGGGGAGGCAACAGGGGTTTGTTTTTGTTGTTTTTGTTTGTTTCTTTGTTTTTTGGAGAGGAAACTGGGAAAGGAGAAATTTACATGTAAATAAAGAAAATATCTAATAAAAGAAAAAAAGAGAGAGTTGAGTTGAGCTCAGTGAATGCAGTGCAGTGGAGCTGAGTTCCTTAGAGAGTCCATACAGTTAAGTGCAGGTCAGCAGAAGCAGTTGAAGCCAGAGAAGACAGAGACAGAAGATTAGCACAAATTGCCAGAGTTAGTTTGAGGCCAAGTAGAGTAATTCAGTGAAAAACTTAGAGAAGCCACATGGAATTAGTTATCTTGAAGAGGACTTTGAGCTAGAACAGCTGAGTTGAATCAGCTAGCCAGGCAGAGTACAAAAAGAACTAGAAAGGGTGAGCTTATTCAGCAGTAAGCCTCCAAGAAGACAATTACTTCAGGCAAATAAAGGTTACTTTTACATGTGATTCCCTAATCTTTGTTAGATGTTAACAAAATGTTAAACAAATGTTAGATGAAAACAAAAAGAACTATGTCAAACAGAAGTATCAAATGTACTAAACAAGAAATAGATGCCTCTGCATTTCAATTCTCTCTTACTTAACACCATTACACAGTTACCTATTCTAGTTTCAGTGTTGGTGACCTAAAGTTATTCTCAAAATTGAATTGCCTTTGTTGGTGGTGGGTTTTTTTGAAGGGGGGCAGATACAAAATTACTCTTAATAAATACAGTCATTTTCAATAGCTTCTTGAATTCTATCTTAATACAAATTGATAAAGCAAGAAATCATCAACCAGAGAGGACCACAGTTCAGCCCAAGAGTCCATGTGAACAACAAACTATTCAGCAATGAATAGGTAATCAAATAACTAAGGACAGAAACTTTTGAAAATTGTTAAATTACAGGAATATGAAAACACAATAAACCAAAACTGAGAGGAAACAACTAAAATAAAAGGAAGAGAGATTGCCCCTACTAGGTTCTTGTATTGAGAAACTCATACAGGCTGCCCAGGGAAACAGGTAGGCTAATTGCTAATCTTTACCGCCTCCCTACTTCTCCTCCTAACCCGATTGCTCTGATGCATCCCCAGATCTGTAGCAGACCACTTCCCAAAGCTTCCCTTCCTCACTGTTCCCATCTCCAGTGGATCTAACAAATTTTTCCCTTCAAATATTTCCCCTCACATCATTGCTTTATCATAGCCCATCAACTCCAGCATAAATTCCTCTGGAGGCCTCAGAACAATCAATCCAGGTAAGTAGAGAGGTTAACTGCAGATCTTTACCCCATCCTCCATTCCCCAAGTCTAATTCCCAGTCTCATTCAATGTTCTGTAGCAGAACCTGCTGCTCCTGCATCTTCTCTGACCTGCAATGGATTACTTAGACCATCTCCTCCAATCTTTCTTCACTTCCAATCATAGCTTTATCCTTACCTTCACCTCAAGCAGGCATTCTCTAAGAACCTGAAAGCCATCCCTGCCAGGGAGGCTAATTACAGAGTTTCATCTATACCTCTTCTCTGCTGAATCTAATACCTTAGTTTTATTCTCAGCTTTGAAGCAGACAATCTGCTGCAGTGTCCTTAACCCAAGTTGACATCTCAAGTGGATCATGTAGATCTTCCCTTCAAAACATTCTTCCCCATGTTCTCCTCTTATTTCAATCCTCATCTCCAGCAGACATTCCCTAGGAACCTGTATCATAAGAAAGGATCATTTGTCATTAATCTTATATTGTACAAAAGTAGTTGATCTTGTTTATAACTATTGACATGACTTACAGTATGTTTTAAAAGATTTTAAAAGATCGCTGTTGTGACTTTTCCACCATGGGAGAATAGAGTTATTACAGTATATGTGTGCTGGACTCATACTTTTTTTTTCTTTATTATTAGATATTTTCTTTATTTACATGTAAATTTCTCCATTCCCAGTTTCCCC
>NW_022196897.1:34898957-34919121 GCF_008632895.1 Mastomys coucha
GAAATTGGACATAGTACTACTGGAGGACCTGGCTATACCACTCCTGGGCATATACCCAAAAAATACTGGACTCATACTCTTAAGTATATATGTTAGGAGAGGTTGAGAAAAAAAGGAAAGAAACATGACAATTCAATTTAATATCCAAGTCTCTGGGTCCAGCTAGTCCCAGTAATATGGATGACAAGAAAAATAGTTTATCATAAGTAGAGACATAACATACTGTTTTATATGCTTTAAGAATGTGAACATCTATACAATTAACAAAAGGTTTCTTATCTATTTCCTCCCTGTTTCTTCACATGTCAAGCAAAGTTAGATATGCTATCCAAGATGACTGACAATCAAAGCATTGCAAGTAAAAAACAGCATTGAGATCCCATTTTCATCCAAAACCACTGGCAATTATCTGTAACATTAATAACGGAGGTTTGGCATTCTGATATAAGGATGAGAGGTTTTCTTTTTCATTCTTTCCTTACCTTAATAATTAACTTTCTAAGAAGTTTTTCTAGTAATCTGACTGTCCACTAAAAATATCTTTGTGCTAAACTCGCTACATAAATGACTTTACATTTTGCTACTATTTCTGCGGGAAAAAGAATTTATGGATAAAAATATTTAAGTGCTGAGAATGCTTTGATAGATTTGTTTATCTTCAGGAGTTCATGTTCAGTAGTATTCTCCAAGATTGCCTATTTCCAAAATGGCAGGATAATTATCATTATTGCTCTACTGTGAATATGAATTAATTGAGGAGCCATAGTCTTCCGCACTGGACAGTTTCTATCCCTGGACCAAGAAATTTGTAAAAAAAAATTGAAACAACCCAGTTCACAGAAGTATTAAATACAAAACATATGAAATGGCTCTTGCTGTAAAATGGTCAAATAAATTGTGTGAACTTAAAAAACAAATTCAATAGAAAATAAGCTACAATGATATAGTCTGTAAATGTTTCTTTTGTAAAAAAGAATTCTGGTCCTAAATAAGCATAGCGTAATACCCAGTTTTAAATTGTGCTTTTGGAATCTATATAGGGTCTAAAACTCAATCTGAATATCATAGAAATTTGCAATAGCATAAGATTAGTGACTATGCGATGATGAAATCTGAGTCAAGTGCTAAGATATAACAAACCCTAGGTATTTCTGACTTGCTTGTCCATGTTGCATAGCGCAACTTCACTGCAGAATTGATCTTTCCCAGGGAACATGTGCACTTCACACTATGCATGCTCTCATGCCACACATCGGCAGAGAATGTGGCCTGAAATACCTCGGCTCAGATTGGACTCTGATGTGCCATGAACTGCTGTGTTTATATCGCACATACAAAGTTTTCTACTCTAAAAAAAAACACATAATGGTTACTTGTGAAAAACAAGACATTTTACTCATCACCATGTATCAAGTTAGTTTACATTTGGATTTTAATGTCAGAATGTTTTAATTTTTAATTGCTTTTTAAAGATTCTAAATTTAGTTTCATTTTAAAAATTGTTAAATAAATTTTACTTTTGGTACATGGTTTCCAGTAATTTCTGCAATGGCCCTAAACATACTTCTGAAACTTAATAATATGTACATATACAAAGCAGCATTCTCCAAACTGATGATCATAAAATCAAAATATTGCTGAATTCTGAATAATATTAAATATGTTGCACCTTTTGCAAGATTAAATATCCCACAAAAATTTAACCATTGGTATTAAAAATAAAAATGCATCTATCTCAGTATGAAAAATTGGTTTGTCCTTAATAAATGGTAAAAGCATATGCATTTCAAAGAATCGTTTAAATTAACATCTCTATGGTGTAGTATTAAAAACTGTTTGAGATATATACTCTTTTACATATACCTATACATCCAGTATCACATAAACATTTCTTGAAATGAATAGAATTTGGTGGAAAAGTTTAAGAAGCCCGGATCTAGTGTATATAGCTTACTAATATATTCTTGAAGGTACATAAGACTTTCATCATTGGATCACAGTTCAATAGGTCAGTTTCAATTGGAATGTAGAATATGTCCTTAAACTGAGTAGACTGAGAAATTAGTGGCAAAAGAAACATACCCATTTAAGGTTAGGGAATCACCTTACAAACCACTCAAACATCAATGTCAATCAAATGGGAATGTCTTATTGAACACCACAGACTAAGAATGATAAATCTGGACTATAGGACAGACTAGGTAGCTGATTGTGACCTTGAGTTAGGATCCTATAGGGCTTTTTAAAGCCTGAGATCTACAAACATCTGTGCAAGTTACAATCAGGATTTAGGAAGAGGAGGTTTTTCTTAGGAACGTGGGTGTTTGTTTGTACAATATTTTCCTGTTCCCCACTGGTCATTGGTTGAGATATTCAACTATGGCAGGGAATTTGCCTTGTTTAACATTCAGATCTTAATTTGCCAACCAGGATGTCAGTTACTCATGTACATGCCTCTTTCTGCCAAGTAATAGTATGTCAGTTACCAGGGAGGTCTTAGAAACTTCAACTTTATTCTACTTCTACTCAAAATGGAAATATTATTTCAAATCATTTCTTATATTGGTACAGGAGTCTCTCTTAAGTTGGGGTCTATCCCAGGGCCAGCTTATACAACCAAATACCATAAAAAGTTCCTACACAGGTGTAGGAAGTACTGATGGTTCATTGGGTAGTGTTCAAGCTTACCATTGCTAGCTATACAAAGCATTTTGACTTCTGTTGTGATTGGTTTTCAAGAATACAGAAGATAACAGAATATGTAATCAGTTTGGTTATGAAAAACTTCCCTAGTAACAACAGAAACAACATATGAGAAAGCTTCCTTATAATATTGGTAACAGTACAAAATGCAGGACCACCAGCTTTCAATTACCTAGGCCTTCACATTTTACCTAGGTCTTAACATTCTATTTAGGCCTTAATATTCGACATAGGCCTTTACAACATAGTCTTTTAGCTTCTTGATTAGATTCATACTCACTTTTCTAATATTTTATTCAAGATAAGCACACTTGATATTCATCAAAAATGTATAAAGACTACTACTACTTCTACTACTACCACCTCCCCCATTACAACAAGCAAACAAAGCACATGGGAAAAACAACTGAAGTTCTGATATCAGAGGTAATTTCTTCAAAAGTAAAATGGCATTATGCTTTGTGCATATTCTTGTTAAGGATAAAAAATGACTTCAGAATTTAAAATAACCACAGAACCTAAGGGAATAAATAACTGATTACAACAGCATGGTTCTTTCTCACTTTCTTAGTTAGGGTTTCTATTGCTGTAATAAAACAATATGACCAAAATAGATTTGGTGAGAAAAAGGTTTATTCCAATTTACACCTCTAGATAACAGTCCATCACTGAGGTATGTCAGGGCATAAAGTCAAGTAGAACCCATGAAAAATTGTTGCTTCATGGCTTGCTTCTCAAATCTATATCTGTCTCCATCCTTAGAGCAGCCTGGAATACCAGCACAGGGGTGGCAACACACACCATGACCTGAGCATTCCAACATCCATAATTAATTTAAAAAAATGTCCCATGGACTTACTCAGAAGCCAACCTGTAAGACTTATTCTTATAAATTGAGTTTCATTCTACAAAAATGACTGTAGGTGATGCCAAGTTGTCAAAAATAGCACAAATTGAGTATTATAAATTAAGATAGATTTTAGAATGAGAGAAAGAAATTATTTTTTGCTTAATATTTCATTTGCTAGGGATTCTTTTGGATTTGAGGAACTGAGGAGAAATTTTAATCAGCAACATGGCTGCTCAGGCAAGGGATCACATTTAAATATTTAGACCTGTGTGCCCTATCTGGAATACAGACATGGCACATAAATTTAATACCTCTGATTGGAATACCAACCTACCCTTAGTACATATATTTTAGATAAAATTAGTTTATAGAAGGAATCAGCTATGTTTGAAAGTGATGTCTAACTTATGAGCAGACAAGTGATGAATCAGAGAAAGATTTGACAGAATAACTCAGAGATAGTGCCCATGAAACTCTCATGAGAAGAGCTCATGGAGGAGAAGCTATTTAAGAGCAGAGTGAGTCAATCTGGAGTCAATTCAGTAATTGCCGTGGAGGTGAGTTTGTTTATGAATTCATGTAGTCCAGTATACTTCAACATAGACAGATGAAGGCAGAGTAAAAGAAGGATCCAGTATATTAAAACAAATTGTCAGACTTAGTTTAAGACAAATCATTGGAATTTAGTGACAAGCTGAAAGAAGCTAGATTTAGTTAGTTATCTTGGAAGATTATATTTTACAAAGGCTAGAAGCATCTAGGCCTAGGGTTAGGGATAGTTAGAACAGAGAAGGAAAATTCAGGGCTTAGCCAAACCCATTTATTTGCATGACTTCTATATGGACTTATATATATATAGATCTAGTCTTATACAATTGTCTAAGGATATAAAAGTTACTTTTACAAGGAACTGTTGAATGAGAACAAAGGATCAGTCAGAAACTTTTATATGAATGGAGATTTATTATACTTAAATGGCATACTTATATACAGCTTATCTCCTCTTCCAGTTACCTAAAAGTTAAAAGTTTAAATTTGAACACTCATGCTGGATATGCCAATCTTCTCCAATATACATTTTTAAACAGTGAGATGGTGTCTGGGAAAATAGTTCTTCTCGATGAGCCTTGACTTCAGTGTTTTGTTCTCATTGAATAGTCTCTTGGCAGTCCATGGACTGTTCCCATTCTCTCAATGCCTGGCCACTACACCACCAAATGAACCTCATATCCTTGTCACCATATCCTGGCCCCAAACTCCAGGAGAGGACCCTCTTTGACCAGAGGCCATGTCATCCTGTATAATACCAGGTAGACTATATCTCCTCTCACACAAACTGTACCCAAACCCTTAGTGCACATGCTCTCTATCTCCAATTGCACCTCCCCTTATTGTAATGCCTCAGATCTAGCAGTGGGCCCCTGCTTGACCAATGGACAGACTGGCCACCAGAATTCCAGATTGGCAACCAACCTGTTCACTGCTCTCAATTAGTGCTGTCCTCTCTCCATCAACATATTCTAATGCACAAGTTGGGTATAAGATACTGGGATAAACTAGCAGCTACCATAGCCATCAGTGTCTCATCTCCTAATACCATTTGAAGCCCTCTATACAAGATAGAACCCACAACCCATTCAAGACAGAAGACCTGAGAAAAGAATCAAAACCCCTCATCAACAAACACAAAATCAAACATTGATACCTAGACCAATAATTACCAGATGTCTAGATATCAGTGTAAGAATATAATTAATAACAGCCAAGGCAAAATGTTGCCACAAAGGCCTAGCTAACATAATACAGCAAGCCCTGAATATTTTAACATAGCAGAAGCATAAGAAAACTCAAACTTAAAAAAAAAAAAACCTAAAACCCAACTTTCTCAAGAGGATAAATAAATGTCCTTTAAGAGAAAGTGAATAAAACCCTTAAAGCAAGCCAGGAAACAAGTAAAACTGTTGAAGTCCTGAAAATGGAAATAGAAACCACAATGTAAACACAAATTGAATTCTGAAAGTAGACAATCTAGGTAAGTGAACAAGAATTACTCAGGTATCACCAAGAGAATACAAGAGATGGGAGAGAGAACCTCAGGTCTTGAAAATACAATACATGAAGTAGATTCAGTTTTTAAAGAAAATGTGAAATCTAAAACTTTCCTGACACAAAAAATCTGGGAAATCTGGGACACTATGGAAATACCAACGCTAAGAAAAATACAAATAGAAGATGGAAATTTCCAGCTCAAAATCCCGGAAAATAATTTTTAACAAAAATCACAGAAGAAAAATTTCCTAACTTTAAGAAGGACAATCTATAAAGGTATGAGAAGCTTACAGTACCTTAAATAGATTGGATCAGAAAAGAAATTTCCCTCACCACATAAAAATTAAAATTTCTCCCATGCTCAGGAACTAGTAAAATTAACATGATAAAAATGAGAATCTTATCAAAGGCAATCTACAGACTCAATGAAATCTTATAAAACTTTCAAGATAATTCTTTATAGACCTTGAAAGAAAAATTCTCAACTTTATAGAGAAAAAGGAACAAACAAATAACAACAGCAAAAACAGCATAACTAAAAGAATTCTGAACAATAAAAGAACTCCTGAAACTATTATCATCCCTGACTTCAGAATATATTACCCAGCTATTGTAATAAATACCATATGCTACTGGCATAAAAATGGACATATTGATTACTAGAATTTAATTGAAGCCCCAGACATAAGTGCACAAAAAATGGACACCAATTTCTTGGTAAATTAACCGGAAATGCACAATGGAAAAAAAGACAGTATCTTCAAAGAATGGTGCTGATCAAACTGGAAGCATGCATGTAGAAGAATGCAAATAGATAGTTCTCTAGCACCTCACACAAAACTCAAGTCAAAGTAGATCAAAGGCTTAAACACTAAACCAGGTACACTGTACTTGTTAAAAAAGAAAGTGAAGAATATTTTAAACTCATAGACACAGGAGAATACTTTCTGAACAGAACACTGTTAGTAAAGCATTAAGATCATCAATTAGTAAATGGGAGCTAATGAAACTGAGAAACTTCTGTAAAGCAAAGTATGCCATCAACAGGACAAAAGAGCAACTGTAGGATGACAAAAGATTTTCTTTGTACCAACTCTACATTCGACAGGAGGCCAATATCCAAAATATATAAAGAATTCAAGAAACTAAATGTAAACTTACTAATTTGTTTAAAAAATTGAGTACAGATCTAAACAGAAAATTTTCAACAGAAAACTCTCAAATGAGAGTTTTGAGAAACTGAGAAAAAGTTTGAGAGCTGAGAAACACCTAAAGAAATGTCTTACCAGGAAAGAGCTGGTCTCCCATGAGTGCTGACACAGGCTTAAAGACCTACAAGGAGGAACTAACTCCAGCCAGAGACATCAAGAATATCTAACACCAAAGATTACCAGATGGCAAAAGGTAAACACAAGAATATTACCAAAAGAAACCAAGACTACTTGGCATCAGCAGAACCCAGTACTCCCACCACAGCAAGTCCTGGATACTCCCAACACACTGGAAAAGCAAGATTCAATTTAAAATCATATCTCATGATGCTTATAGAGGATTTTAAGGACATAAATAACTCCTTTAAAGAAATACAGGAGTATCTAATAAATAATAATAATAATAATAATAATAATAATAATAATAATAATAATAATAATAATAATAAAGAAATACAGGAGAACACAGGTAAACTGGTAGAAGCCCTTAAAGAGGAAACACAAAAATACCTTAAATAATTACTGGAGATGATCATATGTTTTTTTTTTCCTTTGAGTTTGTTTATATAGTGAATTAAGTTGATGGATTTCCATATATTGAACCATGCCTGCATCCATGGGATGAAGCCTATTTGATCATGATGGATGATCATTTTGATGTGTTCTTGGACTCAGAAAGGAGATATCATTTGAAATGTAAATAAAGAAAACATCTAATAAAAAATTGATGCTTAAAAAAAAAAGAATTACAGGAGAACACAGGTAAATAGGAAGAATCTCTTAAAGAGGAAACACAAAAATCCCTTAAAGAATTACAGAAAAATTCAACCAAACAGGTGAAGAAATTGAACAAAACTATCAAGGATTTAAAAATGGATATAGAAATAAAATTAATCACAAAGGGAGACAACTCTGGAGATAGAAAACTTAGGAAAGAAGTCAGGAGCAATAGATGTGAGCATCAACAACAGAATACAAGAGATAGAAGGAAGAATCTCAGGGGCAGAAGACACCATAGAAAACATTGAAACAACAATCAAACAAAATGTAAAATGCAAAAAGATCCTAACTCCAAACATCCAGGAAATACAGTACACAATGAGAAGACCAAACCTAAGGAAATAGACATAGAAGAGAGTGACGATTTCCAAATTAAAGGGCCAGTAAATATCTTCAACAAAATTATAGAATAAAACTTCCCTAACCTAAAGAAACAGATGCCCATGAACATCAAAGAAGCCTACAAAATTCCAAAGAGTTTGGGCCAGAAAAGGAATTCCTCCTGTCACACAATAATCAAAACACCAAATGCACAAAACCAAGAAAGAATATTAAAAGCAGTAAGGGTAAAAGATCAAGTAACATATAAAGGCAAACCTATCAGATTTATACCATACTTCTCACCATAGTCTATGAAAGCCAGAAGATCTTCGGCAGATGACAAACAGACTCTAAGAGAACACAAATGCCAGCCCAGGCTACTATACCTTGCAAAACTCTCAATTACCATAGATGGAGAAACCAATGTATTCCATGACAAAACCAAATTTACACAATATCTTTCCAAAAATCCAGCCCTTCAAATGGTAATAAATGGAAAGCTCCAACATCAGGAGGGAAACTACATGCTAGAAAAAGCAAGAAAATAATCTTTCTACAAAACTAAAAGAAGATCGCCACATGAACAGAATTCCAACTCTAACAACAAAAATGACAGGAAGGATCAATCTTTTTTCCTTAATATCTCTTCTTATCAATGGACTCAATTCCATGATAAAAGGACATAGACTAACA
Source organism: Mastomys coucha (assembly GCF_008632895.1). Taxonomy (NCBI): domain Eukaryota; kingdom Metazoa; phylum Chordata; class Mammalia; order Rodentia; family Muridae; genus Mastomys; species Mastomys coucha. Next base: position 34,907,565 of record NW_022196897.1, read on the forward strand.
GACTGATTATGTAAAGAGGATCCAACATTTGCTGTATACAGGAAACCCACCTCAGTGACAAAGAGACACTACCTCAGGGCAAAAGGCTGGAAAACAATTTTGCAAGCAAACAATCCCTAGAATAAAGCTAGAGTAGCCATTCTAATATTGAATAAAACTGACTTTCAACCTAAAGTGATTCAAAAAGATAAGGAGGGACACTTCATACTCATGAAAGTTAAAACCTACCAAGATGAACTCTCAATTCTGAACATCTAAACTGCAAATGCAAAGGGCATCCACATTCATAAGAGAAACTGTATTAAAACACAAAGCATACTTTGTACCACACACAATAATTGTGGGAGACTTCAACACCCCACTCTCAGAAATGGACAGATCATGGAAACAGAAATTAAACAGAGGCACAATAAAAATAACAAATATTAGGAAACAAATGGATTTAACAGATATCTATAGAACATTTTATCCTAAAGCCAAAGCATATACCTTCATCTCAGCACCTCACGGTACTTTCTTCAAAATTGGTCATATAATCAGTTGGAAAACAGGCCACAACAGAAACAAGAAGATTAAAATAATCCCATCCATCCCCTCAGATCACCATAGACTAAGGCTGGTCCTCAATAACAACATAAACAATTGAAAGTCCACATATATGTGGAAGCTGAACAACACTCTACTCAATGATAACTTGTTCAAGGAAGAAATAAAAAAAGAAGTTAAAGACTAGTTAGAGTTTAATGAAAATGAAGCCACAACATACTGAATTTCATGGGACACAATGAAAGCAGTCCAAAGAGGAAAACTCATAGCTCTAAGTCCTCCAAAAAGAAACTGGAGAGAGCATACAATAGCAGTTTGATAGCACATTTTAAAGCTCTAGAAAAAAGAAGGAAATTTCCTCAAGAGGAGTAGATGGCAGGAAATAATCAAGCTCAGGACTGAAATCAACCAAGAGAAAACAAAAAGAACTATACAAAGAATTAACCAAACCAGGAGCTGGTTCTGTGAGAAAAATCAACAAAATAGGCATACCAATAGCCAGACTAACCGGAGGGCACAGATACAGTATCTTAATTAATAAGATCAGAAATGAAAAGGGAGACATAACAACAGAAACTGAGGAAATCCAAAAAGTCATGAGATCCTACTACAAAAGCCGATATGCAACAAAACTGGAAAACCTGGATAAAATGGGCAATTTTTTAGACAGATGCCAGGTACCAAAGTTAAATCATAATCAGATAAACAATCTAAACAGTCCCATATCCACTAACGAAACAGAAACCGTCATTAATAGTCTCCCAACCAAACAAAGCCCTGGGCCAGATGGGTTTAGTGCAGAGTTTTATCAGACCTTCAAAGAAGACCTAATACCAATAGTCCTCAAACTATTCCACAAAATAGAAATAAAAAGTACTCTACCCAATTCGTTCTATGAAGCCACAATTACTCTGATACCTAAACCATAAAAAGACTCAAAAAAGAAAAGGAACTTCAGACCAATTTCCTTTATAAATATCTATGCAAAAATTCTCAATAAAATTCTTGCAAACTGAATCCAAGAACATATCAAAATCATCATACATCATGATCAAGTAGATTTCATCCTAGAGATTCAGTGATGGTACAATACATCAACTTAATCCACTATATAAACAAACTAAGAGAAAAAAAATATGATCATCTCATTAGATGCTGAGAAAGCATTTGACAATGTCCAACATCTCTTCATGATAAACGTCTTGGAAAGATCAGTAATTCAAGGTCCATACTTTAACATATTATAAGCAATATACAGAAAACCAGTAGCCACCATCAAACTAAATGGAGAGAAACTTGAAGCAATCCCACTAAAATCAGGGACTAGACAAGGCTGCCCACTCTCACCCTACATATTCAATATTTTACTTGAAGTCCTAGCCAGAGCAATTAGACAACAAAAGGATATCAAAGGGATATGAATTGGAAAGGAAGAAGTAAAATTATCACTATTTGCTGATGACATGATAGTATACTTAAGTGACTCCAAAAATTAAACCAGAGAGCTCCTAAACCTGATAAACAACTTCAGCAAATTAGCTGGATATAAAATTAAGCAAATCAGTAGCCTTCCTCTCCACAAAGGGTAAGCAGGCTGAGAAAGAAATTAGAGAAACAACATACTTCACAATAGTCAGAAATACCTTGGTGTGACACTAACTAAGCATGTGAAAGGTCTGTATGACAAGAACTTCAAGTGTCTGAAGAAAGAAATAGAAGAAGATCTCAGAAGATGGAAAGATCTCCCATGCTCATGGATTGGCAGGATTAATATAGTAAAAATAGCCATCTTGCTAAAAGCAATCTACAGATTCAATGCAATCCCCAACAAAATTCCAACAAAATTCTTCACAGAGTTAGAAAGAACAATTTGCAAATTCATCTGGAATAACAAAAAAACCTAGGATAGGGAAAACTATTCTCAACTATAAAAGAAATTCAGGTGGAATCTCCATCCCTGACCTCAAGCTGTACTACAGAGCAATTGTGATAAATCTGCATGGTATTGGTACAGTGACAGGCAGGTAGATCAATGGAATAGAATTGAAGACCCAGAAATGAACCCACACATCTATGGTCACTTGATCTGTGACAAAGGGCCTAAAATCATCCAGGGGCAAAAAGACAGCATTTTCAACAAAAGGTGCTGTCTCAACTGGCTGTTAGCATGTAGAAAAATACAAATTGACCCATTCTTATCTCCTTGTACAAAGCTCAAGTCCAAGTGGATCAAGGACTTCCACATAAAACCAGATACACTGAAACATATAGAGGTAAAAATGGGGAAGAGCCTCAAACATACAGGCACTGGGTAAAATACCTGAACAAAATACAAATGGCTTGTGCTTTGAGATCAAGAATTGACAAATGGTGCATTATAAAATTGCAAAGTTTCTGTAAGACAAAGGACACTGTCAATAAGACAAAAAGGCAATAAACAGATTGGGAAAAGATATTTATTAATCCTATATATGATAGAGGGCTAATATCTAATATATATGAAGAACTCAAGAAGTTAGATTCCAGAGACTCAAGTAAACCTATTCAAAATGGGGTACAGAACTAAACAAAGAATTCTCAACTGATGAATACTGAATGGCTGAGAAGCACCTAAAAAAAGTTCAACATCCTTAGTCATCAGGGAAATGCAACTCAAAACAACCCTAAGATTCTACCTCACACCAGTCAGAATGGCTAAGATCAAAACTCAGGTGACAGTAGATGCTGGCAGGGTTGTGGAGAAAGAGGAACACTGCTGCATTGCTGATGGGATTGCAAGCTGGTGCAACCACTCTTGGAATCAGTTTGGCAGCTCCTCAGAAAATTGGACATAGTACTGCTGGAGGACCCAGCAATACCACTCCTGGGCATATACCCAGAAGATGTTCCAACATGTAATAAGGACACATGCTCCAGTAAGTTCACAGCAGTCTTATTTATAATAGCCAGAAGCTTGAAAAAACCAAGATGTCCCTCAACATAGAAATAGATAAAGAAAATGTGGTACATTTACGCAATGTAGTACTATTTAGCTCTTAAATGGGAAATGATGGGAACTCTAGCTAGAAAGTGGGAGCAAGGTCAACACACAAATAGAGAGGGAGAATAGAATTAAATAACAGTAAGGTTATTCAAAAACGTCATAAGGAATGATATGATGGTTATTCTTGGTTGTTAACATGACTATATCTGGAATTAACCATAGTCCAGAAATGGAGGGAACACCGGAAATCCAGATCATGAAGCTAGAAGACACAGGTTTCTGACTGAGATCTTGACATGGAGCTCTTGAGTCATAATGGCCATGGATAGCTTAGGCTCAAGCAAAGTAGTACATGCTTTTTATCCCAGGAGACTGATGTAAACAGATCTCTTAGGTCAAGACTAGTCTGGTACAAAGCAACTTCCAAATCCAGGTATGATGGTGCACACCTTTAATCTGGACCTCCATAATTTTCTGGAGCTCTACATAAGGACATTGAAGGAAGGAAGACTTCTTCACCTTCTTGCACTTACTTTCCATCACATTTGTTGGAACCTACTTCTGAAGGATTCCAGCTTATAGAGAAGACTGACTAAAACAACTAGCCTTGTAACACAGAGCAACTACTAGATTTTTGGACTTCCCATCCACAGTTGCTCATTGCTGGGTTATGTAGACTACAGACTGTAAGTCTTTATAATAAATTCTCTTAATACAGAGAGATATTCTATAAGTTCTGTGACTAGAAAAGCCTAATACAAATAATATTAAAACCATTTATCTAAAATTACATCTAATACATACAACTCTATGAATATATAGATATATAATATGTAGAATGTGTTAAGACCTAGGTAAACTATTAAGGCCTAGATGGAATTTTAAGACCTTGGCAAAATGTTAAGGCCTAGGTAACTGATAGCTGGTGGGCCTGCCATTTTGTGATGTTACTAGTATTATAAGTAAACTTTCTCATGTGTTGTTTCTACCTTTACTAAGAAACTCATGCTGATGTTGATTGCATATTCTGTTTTGTTCTGTGTCCTTGGAAACAAATCATGATAGAAGTCAATAGAACTGCTTTGTATAGTTACTCATAATAATCTTGGACCAGAACCAATCATCTAACAGCACTTCCTACACCTGTGTATAAGCTCTTATGGTATTTGCTTTTATAAGCTGTTCCTAGGATAGGCGCCAACATAAGAGAAGCAACTGCATCACTATAAGAACTATTTGGAATAAGACCTCCATTTTGAGTAGGGGTTGAGTAAAGTTTAAGTTCCCGAGACCTCTCTTGGAACTGGCATCCTACTTGGCAAATAGTAATGTATGTATGTAACTATCATCCTGGTTGGCAAGTTAAGACATGAATGTTAGACTGGTGCAATCTTGGTTGACAAGTTAAGACATAAATGCTAGACAAGTCCCCTGCCACATTTGAATATACCAACCAATATGAACAGGATAAGTGCACAACAAAGACATGTGTGGTTCTGAGTTTGTACCTCACCACTGAGGTGTCAGAACACTACCAACACACAGTTTAGGGGAGGCAAAAATCAGTTTAAGATAGGGGTTCCAGCCTGTGTTTCTCTAGTGAGAAACAGTGGGGCTGTGACAAAGGCTGTGGTTCTCAAACTCCTGGGCACCTAGAGACCTCTGAGAGCCTCAATAAGTTGAGAATAGGGGCTCCCATCATCTTGTACACCCAGACATTGCTGAGGCACTCAAGGAGTTGAAAACAGAGAACATTTTTCTGCTATGAGCCTGGGGTAGAGGGGAGGGGATGCCCCCCCACATGTTCCTAAGTAAACCCCTATCCCTATGACCTGATTGGTGAAATAAATTGGCACAGATATTTGTAGATTTTAGGGTTAAAAACCTTTTAGCATCTTAACCCAAAGTCACAGTTTGACTCATGGCCTTGATCAATCAGTCTTGTGTGTGACATTCAATAAGCCATCCTTATTTGACTAGGATTGGTTTTGAGTGGTTTGTGTGGCTATTGCCAGACCCCAACAAAATGTTTCCACCTGAACTCCCCAAGAAACATAGAGTATCTAAGAACAATCACAATATCAGGCATGAGAAGTTCTGCTTTGAATTTTTTTCATCAAAGGAGTCTAAGAGACTCACAAAGCATTGTAATTATAGTATATGTATGCTGCCTTTAGTTGCACCCCAGAGTTTCAAGATAATCCCCTCTTGCTGATGACACTCAGGTACTTAATGCATAGTACACAAATCATCCCATCTTGATCTGACAATTTAGCCTCCTCACTGAGGAGCTATTTTTCATGGTTTCAAAATGTGCCAAAGAAACTTCTAGGAGGGAGCCACCTACATTGCTCTGTGCTACAATGATTAATACAGTGCTTGAAGGGTGCAATAATGACACAAATATCATGGAGTTAATCAACATTTCTCAAATTGGACTAATGACATAGATTGGTCTGGTCAAATAGAGAAAAATCATGCCTGATAAAGAGAACCTATCAAACTAACAGTGGGCAAGTGAAGTCATGGATCTTGGGGAAGAATCTATAACTGTGATTTTTAACTAGACAGAATATTTTCAAAGTCGATTCAAAACATATATCCTTATATACTCATAAATAAATATTCATGAAAGAATGGTTTTCTTTGCAATAGATGGAGATCATAGTAGAAAACCACAACCAATAAAAATGTAGAGAAAAATAATCTATGGTACTTTGACCCAACTGATACATCTACAAGGCAACTGAACCTCAGGAAACATTACAAAAACTTAGATGGAATTTTGTAAGAACCAGACAGACATGTCTAATGTGGGACATGCCAGGGAAGGTACAGCCAAGAAATCTCAACAATGAACAATGATGACACAAGTAGATACTTCTCCAGGGAAAATTGCTCCAATCAAGCACTCAATACCAAGTGGTCAACTCTGGAACCATGTACATATATGCAAGTAATATTATATGGATTGAACAGTTTGCATTGATATGTGTGTGAATACATACATGTATATATATGTATATGTATGTTATGAATTTGATATAGAGCATGAGGGGTATATGGGAGAAGTGGGTGGGAGAAAAGTAAAGAAAATAATAAAATTTTACTTTAATTTTGAAAATTAAAACTATATTATTTTTTTCTAAAAATGACTTTATTAGTAAGTAAATTAAGATAATGATTAAATTCTACTGGATACACTTAAAGTATATGGCACTGTATATATTAATATTTAAAATATTTTAGATCAGGGACCCCAGTGGAAGCGTTAGGGGAAGAACTGAAGAAGCTGAAGGGGATGATAACCCCAGAGGAAGAACAACAGTATCAATTAATCACACCCCTCAGTGTTCCCAGGGATTAAACTACCAACCAAACAGTATACATGGGCTGGTCCATGGCTCTTGCTACAGTACCAAGAACCTCATCTGACATCTGTGGGAGGCTCATGATCCTGTGGAGGCTTGATGCCCTAGAGAAGAGGGATGCTAGAGGGGTGAGGTAGGAGTTGGTGGGTGGGTGGGGAAGCACCCTCTTAGAGGAAAAGGGGAGGGGTAGATGGTGGTGGGTTCATGGAAAGCAGACTGGGAAGGGGGATAACATTTAAAGTGTAATCAAATAAAATGATTAATAAAAAAAGAAAAGAAAGAAAAGAAAGTTTCTTTAACACAGACTGAAAGCACCAACAGGCAAAAAATGTACATATGTATATTAAATAAATTTAAATATTTTAAATATTAATATTCACAGTACCATAGACTTAAATGTATCCATATATATATATATGTGAATGCATTGTATTTATATATACATTAAACTGTTGGTAAAAACCAATAATAAATCTATTTAAAATGCACATGGTAAGATAAGATATTTTTCAATGTTCTGTTAGAAAACAAAGGAGTAAAATTTGTGAAGTTAATACTTCTTCAAAATCTATGGTCAGTAATTTGAGAGAAATAGAATTATGACAGTATGTTAATAAATATTATTTTACTTTCCATCTCCATCATAAGAATTTACTGGCTTCATTATGATATTTGTTTTATTACTTACCATGACAACAGAAGTAGAATTTCCATATAACCTGCAAAATTTTATGAGGCATATCTTTTATGAAAAGATATTTCTGATATAAATCTATTCTTAGTACATACTAGAAATAGTTTCTTTTTTAAAGTAAGTTCTGCTTTTCCTTTGCTGCACTGTAGACTATAAGAGCTGTCTAATTCTTAGTGTTTTACTTTCTGCTCTTTAGAAATCTCAGAGCTAAATTTAGTTCTTAAAATAATTTTGATACTCTTTCATGACTTCAAAATTTCCAGTTTTTGACTTATAATCCTTTTGTATATCTCTCATTTTAATCTCATTTAACTCTCCCTATAACTGAAATTCCTTTCAAAAGAAGAATGCAGTTTGGGGTTAAACAACATCTAAACAAATCCCAGTTTTATTTCATTGTGTAATCTGACTGGGGCAAATTTAAGATTTTGTGCATTGGAGTCTTCTGGAAAAATATAAAATGAAGAATGACTACCTCAAAGAGAACTACTTATGAGGACTTCACGAATTATAAAATGTTGATGTTAAACATGTCATCTACAAATATCAAACAGAATCCATGTGGACTCTGATTAGAAAGATTCATCATCATGAACCAAGTTTTTACTCTGAAACTTCCAGACCTTAAAATAGGAATAAACTTAGCAAAAGTTAAAAATAAGCCCCTACAGCTGAAGACACCTTGCATTTTGAACATAGAAGTTAAAACAATCAATCTGGATGTAACACAAACTTCCTCCCTGTGGACTATATGACAGACTGACTATATATACTGGACAAACAACCAGAGAAGAAAACCATTCAAAGTTCCATCATCTATATATAACGTAAGTGTATAATGTTATATGTGAATTTCTAGATTTTACATATATGTATATATATAAATTTAACAAGCTATACATTTGAAAGGGAATAATAGTTGTTACATGGGAGCATTTAAAGGGAGAAAAAAGAAGAAGAGAATGATATGATTATACTGTATTCTCAAAATATTTTTTAATATTATTTGAAATATCCCTAAAACATGAAATATGAGGTAGTTTAGATCATTTATGATGTTAAGTACTACTAAAATGACTATCACAGTATCATGTGCCAGTTCTGCAATAGTGGCATATGTATCTTATTGTTGGTCAACAGTTGTCTAATTAGACTTAAGGCCCACTCAATAGCAGGAAAGCCCATTTGGTACTATAACCACAGCCAAATACCTGTGGCTGATGAAGCCACAGTCAACCTTGAGGAGAACCCACTACTGAAATTTTACTAAAGCAACAAAATTTCTAAATGCAATCTAAATATTTTTCCTTATACCCACAGATAAATGAGCTTGCATCCATCAACACTGTTATTGTTTGCCAAAAGACCTAGATCATTTCAGAAACAACAATTGGTCAAACTGCAAGAGAATAGCTGACCATAGACTGTCCAGCCCCAATGAATATATCTATGACAAAACCACTACACCTAAAGTTCAGGAAACACTAAACAAAAGAGCAGAAAGATTTTAATTAATGCCCAGATGACAAAGAATTCTGTTGAGAGAGTCTATTTTCCATATAGGACAAGTAAGTTACTTCAAAGAAATCTCAACTATATTATTGGGAAAAAACTCAAAAATGACACTAGTTGTCATTCCAAGGTTAATGGAGAAAAGGTAACAGGACCCTTCCCTAAGATGAAAAAATTCAGGAAATTAAAATGTGAATAAGCAAGAACCAGTTCTCTCCTAGAACGAACCTTCTATTTAGTTATCCAATACCAAAAGGTTAGCCTTGAAACCATATACATATGAGGTCGAGGTCACATTTGTATAGAAATTTGTGTGTGTATGCATGTGTGTATGTGTGTGTGTGTGTGTGTGTGTGTGTGTGTGTGTGTATTACAAAAATAAACCATAGCAAAAGAGGCCATAAATTGAAAGTCATGGGTGGATGCAGATGGAGAACAATGTATAGTGATGTAGATATGTACACATTTATGAAATACAAATAAAAGAAAAAAAAAAGAAACTGCTGGATTGCATTCACATTTAGAAGAGAATACAGAGAAGAGAAAGGAGATCAGAGTTGCACAAGGAGATTTAGTTTCCAAAGGCAGCAGACATTTTCTTTTTTAAAGATGACTTTATCAATGATGGTGACCTTTAGGGAAAAAGAACATGGCAGGGTATCACTACAGGAATTAGAACAACTTGACAGAACTCTTTGCTCACTGCATACTTTGTTCCAGTTTTCAGAATTTGTCCTTGTAAATAGTCATTGAAACTGAAATTATCACCCAACTTCAAGCTAGAGACAGCACCTGTTATTATTGTAGATCATTCTACTCTTTTTACAAACGTTTCTGTAGTGATACAAGGAAAATAAGGAGGGCAGGAAGGACAGGAGTGAATAAGTGGGAGGCAAAACCAAACACACACACACACAGCACACACACAAACACACACACACACAAACACAACCCTGAACACTGAACATCACCAAGATCACCAGACTTAGTGTTTTCAGTTGCTGATATTAAATAGATACAGATCATGCTTAAGCTAATGAGCTAATGAGTAAGTAAATGTCATGTAAGTGAATGTGAAGTCAAAAATTTAGATCAAGCAAAAGGAAGAGTAGTTTGTTAGAGAAAATCAATATGATACATTAACTGAAAGGCAGAGAGAGAATATCCAGATTAACAAAATCAGAAATTAAGCAGAAGAAATAACAACAAACAAGAAAATCCAAAGAATCATTAGGTCTTACTTAAAAAACCTGTACTCCACAAAATTGGAGATTTTAAACAAAGTGGGTAATTATCTGGATAGACACAACATACTAAATTTAAATCAAGATCAGATAAACAATCTATTTTTTAAAATTTTTTATTTATTTACATTTCAAATGATATCCCCTTTCCCTGTTTTCCCCTCCCTGAATCACCCTATCACATCCTTTCTTCCCCTGTTTCTATGAGGGTGTTCGTCCACCTACCCACTTTCACCTCCCTGCCCTCGATTCCCCTACCCTGGGGTATCTATCAAGCCTTCATAGGACCAAGGACCTCTCCTTCCATTGGTGCATGACAAGGCCATCCTCTGCTACATATGCATCTGAAGCCATGTGTGCTCCTTGGTTGATGGCTTAGTCCCTGGGAGTTCTGGGGGGATCCGGTTGGTTGATATTGTTGTTCTTATGGGGTTACAAACCCCTTCAACTCCTTCAGTCCCTTCTTTAATTCATCTATTAGGGACTCTGATGCTCAGTCCAATACTTGGCTGCTAATATCTGCCTCTGTATTTGTAAGGCTCTGGCAGGGCCTCTCAGGAGACAGCCATATCAGCCTACTTTCAGCATGCACTTCTTGACATACACAATAGTGTCAGGGTTTGGTAACTGTATATGAATTGAATCCCCAGGTGGGAAAGTCTCTGGCTGGCTTTTCCTTTAGTCTCTGCTCTACACATTATCTCCATATTTGCTTCTGTGAGTATTTGTTCTCCTTCTAGAAAGGACCCAAGCACCCACACTTGAGACTTCTTTATTGATCTTCATGAATTGTAACCTGGTTATTTGGACATTTTGGGCTAGTATCCACTTATCAGTGAGTGCATACCATGTGTTTTCTTTTGCGATTCAGTTACCTCACTCAGAATGATATTTTCTAGTTCTATCCATTTGCCTAAAAATTTCATGAATTCATCATTTTTAGTAGTTGAGTAGTACTCCATTATGTAAATGTACCATATTTTCTGTATCCATTCTTATGTTGAAGGACATCTGGGTTCTTTCCAGCTCCTGGCTATTATAAATAAGGCTGCTATGGACATAGTGGAGCATGTGTCCTTATTACATGATGGAGCATTTTCTGGGTATATACCCAGAAGTGGTATGGCTAGGTCATCAGGTAGTTAATCTCTGCAACTCCTTCCTTGGGTATTTGGTTCCCCCTTTTAAGAAGGAATGCACTGTCCAC
>NW_022196897.1:34919741-34920660 GCF_008632895.1 Mastomys coucha
TGCAATCACACCAGCAATGAAGTAATGTTCCTCTTTCTCCACAACCTCTCCAGCATCTGCTGTCACCTTAGGTTTTTATCCTAGCCATTCTGACTGGTATGAGGTGAAATCTCAGGGTTGTTTTGATTTGCATTTCCCTGATGACTAAGGATGTGGAACATTTCTTTAGGTGCTTCTCAGCCATTCGGTGTTCCTCAATTGAGAATTCTTTGTTTAGCTCTGTACCCCATTTTTAATAGGTTCTCTGGAGTCTAACTTCTTGAGTTCTTTGTATACCTTGGATCTCTTTACTGCACTGTTTTAATTCTTCTCCATTGAAAGCCCTTACACATATCACCTTAGTAATATCCGAACCTTTGTGGGCATGCCTATTGAAATGTACATATCTGAAGATTCAATATTAGCGTTAATGCATGAGAGATACAAGGTATTAAATGAGCTTAGAATTAAGGAAGAATTATAGAGTCTGTAAAATGTAGTTTACCAAGTTTTCATTTTTTCCCAAAGAAGGAATTTCACAATGTACTTATTAAAATTGTCTTCACGCTGATCAGAGTAAAGAAATCTTTGAAGGAGTGTTTCTATTGTACTAAAATAAGAAATAACTTTCTCCTATACTGATTAGTTGTTATCATAGGAATACCTACTTGGCTTTCCAGCTAAAGATGGTCCTTACACCCATCATCCATGTACTAGGCTTGTGAGTGTGTGTGTGTGTGTGTGTGTGTGTGTGTGTGTGTGTGTGTGTGCATGTAGTATCTGGCTATAAAATATGAAGAAAGAGATTAATTTATAGATGTCACAAATGGCTAAGGACATTGCTGGCCAGAGGTGTCCTTTTTGATGTAAAATCTCTCTGTCTCTCTCTGTCTCTGTCTCTCTCTCTCTCTCTCTCTCTCTCTCTCTCTCTCTCTCTCTC
>NW_022196897.1:34920737-34945518 GCF_008632895.1 Mastomys coucha
ATATATATATATATATATATATATATATATATATATATATATATACATATATATGGCTCATCAGTTAATAACATTGGCTGCTCTTCCAGAGGTTCTGAGTTCAACCACATGGTTCAAAACCATCTATAATGGGATCTGATGCCCTTCATTGTCATACAGGTATATATGCAAGTAGAGTACTAACATACAATAATACTTAAATCTTAATATATGTAAGAAAAGAAGCCATTTTCCCCACAATACAAATAACAACAACAAAAGTTATATACCAATATATTTTATGAGCATAGATGTAAAAATTTCCAATAATGGGCATACAACCTAAATACAATAACCCATAAAAATATTATCCAAGACCATGTTCCTTTTATCTCAGAAATGCAGAGATCACTTTAATATCTAAAATAGTTATAATGCAACACATAAAAATGTCCAATCTATGAATCATTTTACTGGACACAGAAAAGACCTTTGACAAGTTCCAAACTCTCTTTGTGATAAGGTTTTAGAAATGCTTGTTATGTTGTATGTTGTATACCATAATATCTAAGAATCTTACACCTAAAATTATACGAAGTGCAGAAAAACTTAAATCAGGAACAAGTCAAAGATGTCCACTCTCATAACATCTGTTTAACAAAGTACTTAAAGTTTTTGTTGAAGCAATACAAAAGGTGCAGGAGACAAAGGGAATCCATATAGGAAAAAATCAAAGCATTGATGTATGAAGATGATAGGTTTCTAATTGCAAAGACCATAAAGCCTCCATCAGAAAACTACAAGTAAGTACTTTCAGCAAAGTTTTCGGTTACAAACTTAACACAAAAATCAGTAGGCTTCCTATATACAACTGACAAACACATGGAGAAAGAAATTTATGAAACAACATAAATAAGATTACCTTTGACACAAATATCTACAGGGGTAAACCATTGTACAATGAAAATTTAAAATACTGAGAAAAGAAATAGGAGATACACAGAAAGGAGAATATGAAAAGACCTTTCTCATGCTAATGGTTCAGCAGGATTAATATCATGAACATTGTCATTCTGTCAAAAGCAATATAGAAATTCAGTAAAATCATTATCAGAATCCCAACACAATTATTCCCAGAAACCTTAAGTGCATATATAAATACAAAACTCAGGACAGCTGAAATAATTCTGAACAACAAAAAAATCTTCTAAAGGTATCGCCATCCATACTTCAAATAAGAATTCAGAACTTAAATTGGTTTCAGTAATAATGCAAGGTGGAACTGGCATAAAACGTATTGCTTTGGCAATAGAGTAGAATAGGATGCACTTAAAAACCAAAATTCCCTTTGGTCTCTGTAAGCCCACATGAGACCTTCTTAGTTGATTCTGCGGGCAGTGTGATCATGGAGTTCTCAACTCCTTGCCTTCCCCTCTTTTACAGAGTTCTCCTGGCTCCACCTTGTATTTGTTTGTGGGTCTCTGCATGTGCTCTCATTAGTTGCTGGATGATGTTCCTTTGATGATAATTGGGCTAGGCAACAATCTATGAGTATAGAAGAATATTATTATAAATCATTTCATTGACATTTTTCCACGTTTGATTTTATCCTGGGACTTCAGGCTCTCCACCATTTTGTTCCTGACCACCCAGGGCATGTCTGATATGGACTTCTTCTTGTAGTATGGCCTCAGTTAGACCAGTCATTGGTTGGCCACTCCCGTAAGTTTTATACCACCATTACCTCAACATATCTTTCAAGCAGGACAGATTGTTAAGACATAGGTTTTGTGTCTGAATTGATGCCCACTCCACTGCTAGTAGCCTTCCCTGGTTATAGAAGATGGTCTGATGAGGTTCCATATACCCCATTACTAGAAATCCTCCATAGGGTTATCTTGTAGATTTCAGAGAGTTTCCAATGCTCTTGATTTCTACATTGCCCATCAAATGCCTACCAGTACCTGCAGTGTCTCCATGGATGCTTCACTCAACCTCTGCCTGAACATTTCTGTTCCCATCCCAACCCACCCTGAGTCTACTCACAAAATCTATTCTGTTTCCCCTATCTGGGGATAACCATACGCTCCCCTTTTTACTTAGCCTCTGCAGGTTGATGTATTGTATTACAATTATTCATTACTTAGTAGGTGCTGTTTACTTGTGAGAACATACCATGTTTGTCTTTCTAGGTCTTTGTTACCTCACTCAAGATGAATTGTTTCTAGCTCTGTCCATTTGCCTGCATATTCCAAGATATGATTGTACTTAATAGCTGAGTAACATTCAGTTAAGTAAATGTACCACATTTTTTTTTATCCATTTCTTTGGTTAAGGGATATCTAGTTTGGTTCCAATTTAAACCTGAACCTTGTTTGTGTCTGAGCTAGGTACTCTGCTTTTATCTTATAATTATTCAGTTTGCTGTTATTGTAGCACACAATGGGAGAGGCAGGTGTTCCTGACTATTTTGCTTGAGCATAGAACCCTTTCCTACTACTCTCTTACTGGGTTGATGCATTCAGCTTTGATATGAAGATTTGTATCTTGTTAGGAGGCTATGTATGCTGGATATCCCTTGGAAAACTTTTTTGTTTGTTTTTAATTTTGTTTTGTTTTGGTCGTTGCTGTTGTTTTGAAGAGAAATGGAAAGGAGTGGATCTGGGAAAGAGGAACAATGGGGGGAAGGCCTGAGAAGAGTGAAGTTATGTGTGTGGGAAACTGTAGTTGAGATTAATGTAAGAATTGAATATAAATTTAAAAAATAATAGTAGACCAAAAGTCTAACATCTCTATTAATAATGAAGCTCACAATACACATTACCAAAAAGATAGCACTGTCAAGCAAAAGTACAGGTCAAAGTAAATAACTGTGTAGATGAATTAGATGCATCCTAATCTCTCTTACCCTGTGCAAAACTCTACCTCAAAAGGAGCAATGAATTCATGCATATCTTACTCTTGAAAAGCCTGCTGATCCATAATCATTAGTGCTCACTCAAAATGGCTAGGAAATGGAAAGAGGCTAGGTCTCAATAAATTGATTTATGAACATTGGATATAAACATTGAACATGAACATTGAACATAGTTACACAATGGAATGTTTTTCGACTGTTAAGACAAATGAAAATTTCTGATTTACTCCTCTTAATCTCTAATTTTATACAACTTGTTTCATTGAATTGACTACTATGTGAAATTTTTAGAGAATTGCACAGTAATTGATGCTTAAAATTCTGCCTACATATACATTTATATGTAGTTTTTATCATAGGAAAAGATATATTAATGTTTTGTTAATAATATACAATATATCTATAAATTAATTATAATTTCAGAGAGTTATTGCAGTTTATAGATGCAACATTCCTTTAGAAAGTCTACAAGTGGCTAAGCACAGCTCTTTTATCAATAAACACTACCAGTTCTTTTTTTTTTTTTTGGTTTTTCGAGACAGGGTTTTTCTGTATAGCCCTGGCTGTCCTGGAACTCACTCTGTAGACCAGGTTGGCCTCGAACTCAGAAATCTGCCTGCCTCTGCCTTCCAAGTGCTAGGATTAAAGGCATGCGCCACCACTGCCCGGCCAACACTACCAGTTCTAAAAGATCTTCTTGTCATTCCTTTCCAGTCACTCCCCCATACAGAAAAAAGCAACATTCCTTAGTATAAAGGGCATAGTTATTAGTTTCAAACTACTCAGTGTGAATTCAAGAGAGCTATAACTCTATAACTTTCCAGGTGTTCTCAATATGTCAAATCTGAATGTGCCTAATATCTCCTAGTTATTGTCTACAAAGAAATTTGAAAGTTATTACTAGAATCATAAAATAAGTCTAATATTTAATCTGAATTTTAATTTTAGTCTTCATGAGATTTTAAATGAGGTTCACTTAAATTATTATGAATATATTGTTTAGCCAGTGTATATCTCATGTCAGTGTTATAAAAACATTTACTAAGGTACTGTATCCCCTATAATCTTTTTACATTTTCTCACTACTTCAAAAATATTAAAATGAAACACTTTTCCACTAGTTCAAAATCTGATGCCTTACAGGCCAAACCTCTAAGGGTCTTATTGAATTTTCCCTTTGCATTGGCTAGCTAGTGAAAGTGGATATTCTTAGTCTTCTCAGCAACACATAGTGCTACAAATTAGATTCATAATATTTTAATAATGCTGAAATTCAGAAAAGGTTGGAAAGAAAAAACTAAAATGATGCAATTTTATGACCTAGTATCCAGTAGGGATTATGATTTTTTTTTAATTTTTAGGCAAAGTATAGTATAATGTGTAGTTTATATGAGGTATTAATTAATCTCACAGCAGCTATCATGCCTGAAAAACAGATGTCATTAATCACACATTTTTAATTCCATTAAACTTGTGTCTAAATCAATCTTTTCTCAAAAACTTCAGTATCTTGAATGTCATAGAAAAGTCAAGCGACAGATTGCTCTATTTCGTTAAATCTAAGAAGCTTCATGTGAAAATGTTGGGAGACTATTGGATAATGAACAAATTCTTATTTATAAGCATGCTGAGGAGTCACACAACTTTTATAGGGTACACAAATCTTCAAAAATAAGCTAATTTAAGAATCGTTATCAGGACAAATTCCATGAGTGTATAAAGTAACCATGGCAACAAGTTCCCAAATCCTAACAACCTCAAATATGAGTGATGATTCAGCCCAGTTGATACCCAATATGCATTCATTGATTGTATGGGTTGTGCTTTTGGTGTCACATGGTCTATCTTTGTCGAGTTCCATATGGCTACCCATTTGATCTTTCATCATCTACTGATGCTCCTGGCTGCAAGGGAGAATATCTGGATGCTTCTCTTTGTTCTCTTCCTAAATTCAAAACTAACCCTTTTTGACTATTAACATTTAAGAAAATTCAGTTATTTTTCTCATTTCTAATTTATGTTCTCCACTAGTCCAACATGTTTATTACCTCTACTTATCCTTGAAATATACATTTTTGGTTGGTTAAAACAACTATAGTCATAATTTATTGTTTATATTGTATTTAGACATTTTATTTATTTTTTCCATATGCTATCTTTAGTTTTTGCAATAAACAACTGAAAAACTAGTAATCTTAGTGCCTGATTGTCTAATTATAAAATTCTGGCTTTGAGTTCACAACTGTTAGTACTATGACTTTAGGCAAACTGCAGAATACTTCTGCTTTAATTCTGTACACATACAGTGTGGTATGAGCATGTACACAAGGCTGTGTAATAGTTACATGCATTTATACACATAAAGAAAAGAGTTGCTGGCACATAGTTATAACTGCCATATACTGATAAGAAACATTCCAGGTAATTTTCCAAAATCCTATCTTTAGAAAGGGAAGCAGATGATATACAAATGTTGATGTTCTGACACCTATTCCTAGGTAGTTTCTAGGTGGCTACTGTGTTTCTTCCTTAGGAAATTCTTCTATTACTAATCACAAACTAGTGTACAGATCTCTTTCACACAGACTGATGCATTTGACCTTTGCAACTACTTATGTTAATATCAGCCAAATGTATTGCACTTGTTTGAATGTGAAGAAACTAAGGATTGGAAAGATTATACATATTAAATCTGTTATCACAAAAATAAAGAAGTAAGTGCAAGTTGGAATTTAACATCTTTGATTCCTTTAAAATTCTACTTTATAAGATTTGTTATACAAGAGAAGTAAGTGACCAAGTTATTCAAAATTATACTAGCTTTGTTTTTATTTCCTTGCCTATATGATAAGGATAAAATATTTATATCATATAGTTTATTATTATCACTAAATGATAGCACATTGTCAGAGTGAATTGACTGTAGGCAAGGATTTTAAAACAAAAGAAATTTTTACTGTTACCAAGAGATTGATATAACACCAGATCTCCCTTACCCTTCATAGCACAATTTACTTAGTGTCTATTTTCCTATGTGAAGCAAGGGAAGGATAAAAATTTATGTTTCATAAGTAGCCTTTGCTCTTGAAACATCTATTGATAAACCTTTTCCCCCATGTTCTACACTGATAGTTAATTCTAATAATCTCAACATGTTCATTCTTATGCGCTTTATGTTCTTACAATATCTTCTTCTTAAACATGTTCTACTTTAGGCAAAAATATCACATGCTTTTTGACATAGTTTGTATCCCTAGAGTTTTATCTAAGTCCAAATAATCCAGTATGCACTCTTGTAGGCTTCTTTCTTTCTCCTAGCATGATTATTTTGAGATTTGTCAATGTAATAGAGGAATCAGTAACCATTTTTATTCATTCCTGAATAATATGGCATTGTACAGTCCTTGAAACTGATGTAGCTACGTCCCTTCTATGAAATTTCTAAACTTCTCTACAGCATAACATGAGCAGTTAATATGTTCCCTTAGTCCCTGTGATTAAGGGTCCATCAATTCCTGTGATGGTATAATTTTGTTTATCAACATGTTAGAACTCTGAGTCAACTTAAAGACAAACCTCTAGGCATGTTTATATGGGATTTTTCATTATATTTATGATAGAGTACGAAGATTTTTTTCCTAAATATGTGTGGCAACATCCAATGGGCTTGAATTAGATTTAATGAAGAAGAATTAAATGAACTAACCACCAGCATTTCCCCAACTCAACTCCTCTCCCCTCACTGGAAATGGAATGTAATGAGCTGCTTCAAGTTCCATTCACCATAAATTCCCTATCATGATGACCTGAACCCTTGAGCTCTGAATTCAATCCATCCTTCTGCAGATAGAGATTCTAGCTTCCTAACCTGATTTGCAGTCACCAGTCAAATGGACTCCAGTTATATACAGTGAGATGTTTTTACCTCATCCAAGCCTGCCACATGTTCATATCCTTACACTTTGTCCTTCAACTTTAGGATGCATTTATATTTTGGAGGGATAATTTTCTAAAGATATAAAAACATTATTTATCTTTTCATATTATTGATAATTTACTGGACACCCCCCCTCCAAATTTCTTTTTCAGCCTCCTCTCACTATTAGTGATATCTGGATCAAAAGGTGTTTTGTTTTGTTTTGTTTCTGTTTGTTTTATTTATTTGCTTTAATGTATATACATAACTGTTTTGCCATAATATATGTATGTACACTATGTATCTGCTTGGTACTTGTGGGGAATAGAAGAAGAGTTGGAGACCCTCAAACAGAAGGCTGTGAGTCCATATGGGTTCTGAGAACCACCGGCCTTCTGCAGAGGCAGCAAGTACACTTAAACATTAGGCCATCTCAGACAGGAACAATTACGGGTCAGAGATGTGACTGTGGGATGGCAACCTCATCCCTCACTTGATGCCCTGTCTTCCTGCTGGAGGTGGGCTCTATAAGTTTCCTCTCCCTACTGTCTGGCATTTCATCTAAAGTCCCTCCCTTTGATTCTTGAGAGTTTCTAACCCCCCAGGTCTCTGGAGCATCCTGGAGGGTTCCCACAAACCTCCTATGTCCTGAGGTTGCATGCTTCCATTCTTTCTGCTTACCCTTAGGGCTTCAGTCCTTTTCGGTCACCCAATACCAGATCAGGTTCCCCTCTTCCCCCAACTATGCCCCTGTCCACTTTCCCTCCCTGATCCCTACCTCCCTTCCCATTTGTGACTGCTTTCTTCTCTCTCCCAAGTGGGACTGAGGCATCCTCACTTGGGCCCTTCAGCTTGTTGACCTTTTTGAGTTCTGTGGACTGTATCTTGGATAGTCTGTACATTTTTAAAAATAATATCCACTAATTAGTAAGTACATATCATGCACAAACTTTTGGGTCTGAGTTACCTCACTCAGGATGATATTTTCCATTTCCATCCATTTGCCTAAAAAGCTCAGAATGTACTCATTCTTAATAGCTGAGCAGTATTTCATTGTGTAAATGAACCACATTTTCTGTATCAATTCTTCTCTCTTGGGACACCTAGGTTGTTTCCAGCTTCTGGCTATCACAAATAAGGCCCCTATGAACATAGTGGGACATATGCCCCTGTGGCATGGTGGGGCATCTTTTGGGTATATTCCCAAGATTGGTATGGCTGGGTCTTCAGGTAGATCTTTTTCCAATTTTCTGAGGAACTTCCAGATTGATTTCCAGAGTGGTTGTACAAGTTTGCAACCCCACCAGCAATGGAAGAGTGTTCCTCTTTCTCCACATCCTCTCCAGCATGTGTTGTCACCTCAGGTTTTGATCTTAGCCATTCTGATTGGTGTAAAGTGGAATATCAGGGTATTTTTGATTTGCATTTTTCTGATCACTAAGGACTTTGAACATTTCTTTAGGTGCTTCTCAGCCATTCGAGATTCATCAGTTGTGAATTCTTGGTTTAGGTCTATAACCCATCTTTTGATTGGGTTGTTTTGTTTTTATGGTGATTAACTTCTTGAGTTCTTTATATATTTTGGATATTAGTCCTCTATCAGATGTGGGGTTAGTGAATCTGTAGGTTGCCCATTTATTTTATTGACTATGTTCTTTGCCTTACAGAAGCTTTCCAGTTACATGAAATCCCACTTATTAATTCTTGATCTTAGAGCATGAGCCATTAGAGTTCTGTTTAGGAAAATTTCCCCTGTGCCAATGAATTAAAGGCCCTTTCCCACTTTCTCTTCTATTAGATTGAGTGTATCTGGTTTTATGTTGAGGTCCTTGATCCACTTGAACTTGAGCTTTGTACAAAGTGGAGGTCCCAAGGCCTGATACTATTATTGAGCCTACAGAACACTTGCAAAAACAGACCTATCAGGACTGCCCTCTGAAAGACCCAACAAATTTGAAAGAGTCAGATGTAGATATTTGCACCTAACCAATGGACAGAAGCAGCTGGCCCCTGTTGTTGAATTAGGGAAGGTTGAAAGAAGCTGAGGAGAAGGGTGATCCTGTAGGAGGACTAGCAGTCTCAATTAATCTGGACCCCTAAGATCTCTCAAATACTGGACCACCAAACAGGCATCATATACCAGTTGATATGAGACCCCCAACACACATACTGTAGAGGACTTCCAGGTCTGTGTTTATTGAGAGATGATGCACCTAACCCTCAAGAGACTGGAGGCCCCAGGGAGTTTAGAGGTCAGGTGGAGTTGGGTGTGGGAGCATCCACATGGAGACAAGGGGTGGGGAGGAGGTGTGGGATACAGAACAGTTGGAGGGTTGATGGTGGGGGCAGAGAATGGAAGATGGAGTGTAAAAAAATTAATTTATAAAATTAAAAAAAGAGCAAGCCATCTCTTCAGAACCCCAATTAGTTTTTATTAGTTTGTAAGTTTTAGATCTTCATTATTGTGCTTTCCAATGCATTCTATAAACAGCAGGGCCATTGTATTCCATGCTGAGAACTTCAGATTTCTTTCAGTGAGTATATTAGGGTGTCAATCATGGTGTGATTAAACAGAATTTGTGGTGAGGATTCAGATAAGGATATAAAGGAGAACAGTTGGGCTTACTATCTAAAAGAATTATAAATCTCAATACTATTTCCAAATACAACTTTTTCTCTTTCCTTGATGTTTTCAATGGCAAAACCAATGTCTGTTATAATTAAGAAAATGAAAAAGCTCATCTTTGCCTCTTAAAAGTACAAATATTCAGGCGGTGGTGGCGCATGCCTGTAATCCCAGCACTTGGGAGGCAGAGACAGGAGGATTTATGAGTTCGAGGCCAACCTGGTCTACAGAGTGAGTTCCAGGACAGCCAAGGCTATACAGAGAAACCCTATCTCAAAAAAACAAACAAACAAACAAACAAAACAACCCCAAAAGTACAATTATTAACAGGTCAATTGTTATTTATATCTTCATAGACAAATGAATCACAGTTTGGGGAAGCAAAAAAGGCTATTGAAGCCATAAAAAGCTAGAGAGATGGCCCTGTGAACAAAGTACTTGTTGTTCAAGCATGATGACTTGAGTTCCAATCCTCATAACACAGGCATAAACTCAAGCAGTATGGAAGCCTGGTATACCTTTACAGAGGTATACCTTTATGGTTTATGGGAACCATAGAGAGGAAAATTGCCAGAAGCTTACATGTCAGCTAACTAGGAATATGATAAAATGAGCAACAAAAAAGTTCTATCTTAAACAAGGTGTAAGAAGACCAATTTCAAATGTTCTCTGGTCAACATTTCTGTGCAATGGTAGGTATATTACTGCATACAGACACACACACACACACACACACACACAGAGAGAGAGAGAGAGAGAGACAGAGAGACAGAGAGACAGAGAGAGAGAGAAAGAGAGAGCACAAGCAGACTATCTCTTTTAATTTTCTTACTCTCCTCAAAAATACACACATATAGGGACTGGAGAGATGACTTAGCAGTTAAGAGCACTGACTACTCTTCCAAAGGTCCTGAGTTCAAATCCCAGCAACCACATGGTGGCTCACAACCATCTGTAGTGAGATCTGATGCCCTCTTCTGGGGTGTCTGAAGACAGCTACAGTGTACTTACATATAATAAATAAAATAAATCTTTAAAAGAAAAAATGCTAAATATAGCATTTTAAAAATTAAAAAAATACACCCATATACACATAAAAAGGCACATGTATACACAAGCACACAAAATTTAAAAGAAATTTATTTCACTATTGAACTAATAGTCAACTTATTCATATTGGATATATTAGAATGTCTATATCCATGATTCCTTATAAATGGGAAAAGTACTTCTATTGATCAAATGAGACATGAAAATTTAAAAATCTCACTATGAAATTGTAAAGAAAAAAGCCAATAGATGTTTATTACTGTTGACTATAATGTTCAATTCAGGTTGTGCTATGAAATTTATCTATGAACATGAGAGTAAGTTATATTACATAATCATTAAAACTGCAAACCCTGAACTGCTTCATTTTAGAAAAGTGATCTTGAATATCATCCACATTAAAATAAATATTCTCAAGACAACTTAGTATTTGATTTGAAATATGAGACCCTGAGAATAATTTAGTTGCATACTTGATTCCTGCCCAAATGTTGTATCTACCACCTGCAAATGATCTATAATTGTTTAAGATCTATAAAATAAAATCTAATGTTTATAAACATCAAAATGAACTATGAGAATAACCTACACTAAAATATCTATGTATGAGTAATATTTAGATATAAAAATTAATGTCTCACTACTGGAAACTGTAGAAACACAGTCCATTTACAAGTATTTAGAGAATAACAGTATTCTCTCCTTTGTCATAGAACTTCAGTGTAAGGCATAGCCCACAGTAACATGGAATATTGTCCTAAGGTTTTGTTTTCTCACTTACAATTAGTGAAAATTTCCTTAATAAGGACATTCCAAATCATATTATGGAGTATCCCATATTTAAACTGTAACACAATTTAGTTCAAACCAGACAGAACTTGGTAACAACACTGTTCAAATAAAGAAATAAAAGAATCATTGTTGTCAGTGGTGCATAAGAATAGTTGTAGGGTGGAATAGGGAGGCAAGAATAGTGATTACTGCTTCTCATGATTATAGTTATGGGGAAGCTATGTGTGCTGTTCAAATCCTGATTGTTCCTAATTCAGTTTGTAAGAAAATAGTAAAAAGTGCATCATGAACACTTTCTGCAAACCGAGAAACAATGTCAACAGTAAAATTCCATAAGATCCAAAAAGCTTGTTTTTCATGCTCATAGAATGGAGGAACAAAACCAGACAACTGACAAAGAATTAATTTTTTATTAGATGATTCTTTACAGTATCTTCTTTCCCATATTCCCCTCCAAAAATAAAAATTAAATAAAATTAAATAAAAAAACAAAAACTAAAACAAACCACTGCTCACTCCCCCCTCCCCCTGTTCACCACCCTACCCCCTACTGCTTACTGGCCCTGGCATTCCCCTACACTGGAGCATAGAACCTTCACAGTGCCAAGGGCCTCTCCTCCCATTGATGACCGACTTGGCCATCCTCTGCTATACATATGCTGCTGGAGCCATGAGTCCCACTATGTGTACTCTTTGGGTGGAGTTTAGTCCCTGGGATCTCTGAGGGTACTAGTTAGTTCATATTGTTGTTTGTCCTAAGGAGCTGCAAACCCTTCAGCTCCTCGGGTGCTTTCTCTAGCATCTTCATTGGGGACCCTGTACTCAGTCCAATGGATGGCTGTGAGTCTCTACTTCTGTATTAGTCAGATACTGTCAGAGCCTCTCAGAAGACAGCTATATCAGGCTCCTGTCATCCAGCACTTGCGGGCATCCACAATAGTGTCTAGATTTCATGATTGAATATGGGAAGGATTCCCAGGTGGAGCAGTCTCTGACTTGTCCTTCCTTTAGTCTCTGTTCCATAGTTAGTCTCTACAACTCTTTCCATGGGCATTTAGTTCCCCCTTTTAAAAAGGAACAAAGTATCCTCACTTTGGTCTTCCTTGTTCTTGACTTTCTTGTAGTTTGTGGTTTGTACTTTGTGTATTCTGGTTTAGACAGCATTTTTAGCAAATGGTCCTGGCTCAATTGGAGATTAGCATGTAGAAGAATGCAAATTGATCCATTACATATCTCCTTGTACAAAGCTCAAGTCCAAGTGGATCAAGGACCTCCACATAAAACCACATACCCTGAAACTAATAGAAAAGAAAGTGGGGAAGAGCCTCAAGCACATAGGCACAGGGGAAAATTTCCTGAACAGAGCACCAATAGCTTATGCTCTAAGATCAAGAATTGACAAATGGGACCTCATGAAATTGCAAAGCTTTTGTAAGGCAAAGGACTCTGTCAATAGGATGAAAAAGCAACCAACAAATTGAGAAAAGATCTTTACCAATCCTATATCTGATAAAGGGCTAATATCCAATATATACAAAGAACTCGAGAGATTAGAATCCAGAGGAAAAAAATAACCCTATTTAAAAATGGGGTACAGACCTAAACAAAGAATTCTCAACTGAGGAATACCGAATGGTTGAGAAGCACCTAAAGAAATGTTCAACATCTTTAGTCATCAGGGAAATGCAACTCAAAACAACCCTGAGATTCTACCTCACACCAGTCAGAATGGCTAGGATAAAAAACTCAGGTGACAGCAGATGCTGGCAAGGTTGTGGAGAAAGAGGAACATTCCTTCATTGCTGGTGGGACTGCAAGCTGCTCCAACTACTCTGGAAATCAGTCTGGCGGTTCCTCCGGAAATTGGACATAGTACTACCAGAGGACCCAGCTATACCACTTCTTGGCATATACCCAGTAGATACTCCAACATGTAATAAGGACACATGCTCCACCATGTTCATAGCAGCCTTATTTATAATAGCCAGAAACTAGAAACAACCCAGATGTCCCTCAACAGAGGAATGGATACAGAAAATGTGGTACATCTACACAATGGAGTGCTACTCAGCTATTAAAAACAATGAATTTATGAAATTCTTGGAGAAATGGATGGATCTGGAGAATATCATCCTGAGTGAGATAACCGAATCACAAAAGAACACACATGGTATGCATTCTCTGATAAGTGGATATTAGCCCAGAAGATCAGAATAGACAAAGAATTAATTTCAGTGTCAAACATTATTGAGTTTCAAAGAGAAGGTTAGTTTTGTCTGACTTGAATGTTTGTATCATAGATGCTTGGAAGTCACAGACAGGTAGTACTCTAGAACCTGGACTTAAAGGCCAACATGGGCAGCAACAAGATGAGGTAGTATCTATAAAGGGAGCAAAACACACACACACACACACACACACAGACACACACACACGTCCCTGCCATGTTTTCTAGGATAACAAGAAACCTGTAAGTTGTAAGCCAGATCTACTTAAATGTTTTCCTTTAGAAGAGTTCCATGATCATGGTGTCTTTTCATAGCAATAGATGACTTCTGTCAAGATGAATTGGCAGAGCTTGATCCAGGCACTAATGTGGAGACTGTTATTTTTATTTATTTTTTTGAGCTTGTTATAAATACATATGTATTTTGTTGGGTCACAGGCCATAGGTGGTGCTGTACAGAGCTTGTATAGGCGTGGGGCTGAACGCCACAGAGATAGACAGACACAGAGACTGAGTCCACCAGCAGGGCAGGCCAGGCAGCATTCTGGGGCCTGTAACACTTGGTTGGTGGGCAAGAGTCATCTGGGAGTCTGGTCCAGGACGGGTGGTCCCCAGACAACTCGGAAGCTCCTTGGTCCAATCTGATTGAGGTCTCAGGTGGTGTTACAGTGGCACCTGGATTTAGCTTATGTCCTTCAGGGCCTTTCGGGTGAACTCAGGCAGTACAAAGGCCACATGGTGCATGTCCGAGTTACAGTATTTCAGCTGCATCCGCTCCACCTGGGCCTGTGTCAACTGCTGCACGGGCTCCCAAAAGTTGGTGTTTGGGTTTTTGCTACACAGCATGAAGCCGACCTGGCCACTGGGATAGGTGGGAATGGTACAGTAGGCATAGCCCACTACAGGGAAGAGAGATTTGCAGAAATGCCTGATCTCCTTGATGAGGTCCAGGTGCAGCCACTGACACTCACCCTGGCTCACTTTAGTCCCTAACTAAGACAATACCCTTTTGGGAGTATTACCCTACATCTATACTGCCATTCTCTCTCTCTCTCTCTCTCTCTCTCTCTCTCTCTCTCTCTCTCTCTCTCTCTCTCTCTCTCTCTCTCTCTCTCTCTCTCTCTCTCTCTGCCTCTCTCTCTGTATATATATATACATATATATATGTATATATACATATACATATATATGTATATATATGTACATAAAACAAAATTATATATATATGTGTATATGTATGTATATATATGTATATATATATACATATACCTCTCTATATATATCCCTCTTTTTGTGTGTGTGTATGTGTTCTTTTCTTGTTTACTTATAGACCTTCTTCAAATAGATATGTTTGAAATATTTTATTAAGCCATTCTGCCCAAAGGGGATTCATGCTTACTTAATTTAGATGTAACATTCCAAAGTTTAAGCTAAGAGTGAGCAGGCAAGAAAATGTTGGAATATTGGAAGAGGTAAAAATTCTTGAATAAGTGGAATGGGGTTTGACAGTGAGCCAGTGATCATTCTGAATTGGTTCTTCAAATTAGTGTCTGTAACAAAGTTCCAACTCCTTGCTGCTTGGACATGGAATTCATTTAGTTACTTATTGTAGGCTTTTATTGGGGAGAATGTTGTTATTTTGTTTTCTTCATATCACTGATTTCAAATAAACTGCTTATGTATTCTCCTAATAAAACCCACTGATGTTATTTTGCAAAAGAGCTATAGCAATAAGTGACTCTGAATGTTTCAGTATCCACAGATCCCTGAACCTTTAGCAGAGAAGCCTATTCTCCCAGTAGATGATAATTATGAATACCCCGACTGACAATATTCAAAGACTGAGAGACTTGGTGGTTCTCAGCCTGGATAGAATGTGATGTCTTTATCACATGCTTATCCTCAAAACTCAGAGACCTATGTGGATGAGAAGAAAGAAAGATGGCACGTGCCACCAGAGGTGGATGGCTCCTAGGTGTCAGTGTCATCCAAAAACACCAGGACTAATACTTCATCGTCCCTTACTTCTTATATTATTTTAAAGACTACATAAAACAAAATTACCTCTTAAAATAATCTATAAATTTAAACTTAAGTGAATCAAACTAATGAAGTTCATTGTATTGTTTCTTAAACATAGCTTTAATTTGCAAAATTACTGAAGTCATTTTTGCTGTTTACAAGAGAGTGCACAGCTGTTATGAAGGAAAGTATATGAGACATGAAAGTGTTGTGATTGATTATTACTTTGGTTTGTTTTCATCCACATAATACATGGAGGGATGCAGTCAGGATGGCACACTGAAGTGCCCAGTCAAGTTCTACTTGCTTCTCTTTTAAAATGTTTGCCATTCCCATAATGATTGGAAAAATAATTGTGTTCCACATAGGTACAATTTGAAAACTAAGCTCCTTCCTCCTTCAGGCAAATTCTTATTACTGCAATGTGAATTCTAAGTCACAAAAATAATCCTAAAAATTAAGTCTTTCCAAATCAATTGAAAAGTATGATAAGGTAGATAATATTGGTCATGGTAAAGTTAATGCATTTATGAGTAAGTTCACACACACACACACATCAATATAAAAACTGTAGCACACTTAGCATGCTTTTTCAAATACACATTTAAATCACAGAAGTTGTGACAGGACACAGAAAACTTGTGTAAGCTCAAGCAAGAGTGGAGTGGAGTGAAGATGAATCCCTCACCCTTATGACCTGTGAGCCAAAAGTTATCTTCCAAAAAGAGCTTTCTATAAGTGTAGCCCCTGGTAGGTCACCGTGCTTTGCTTGATGGCCACACATTTGAACATACATGTGCAGCATAAATTGGATATAATTTTTGAAAGGAGAGTACAAAGATGGGTGGTTAGAGTAGGGGAGAGTGAGTCTGGAAGGAGTAGGGGATGAATAAATATGTTCAAAATATAATTGTGCAAACTTCTCCAAAAATCAAAACTGAGAATAAAATAAAATCTTACACAAAGTTGAAAAACATCTTCTCTATGTTTTTTTGAAAAGCTAAGTTTTATTGCAAGGGGTAGATTTATACATTAAAAATGTAAAGACCTTATCAAAATTGTCTATTTAGTAATTTATAATCATGGAGCAGCTTTAAATATTTCAGCACTAACTTAACTGGCAGTTTTCCACTTCCAAGGCAGGGGGAATTGAGTACTGCTAGGAGAGCACATGATAGCAATAGAACACCTTTTCCCACAGGAAAATGCAAATTATCTTCGACAGAAAAGACTTTTTTCTAAACACAAGAAATGGAATTTTTTATTAAACCTCTGTACTTTCAAAGGAGAAAAGAACATTTGTTTAAAAAAAAATCACTTTTGAGCATCTGTATCCAATATGTCAGGTTTTTAGACAGTATTTACAATGTTTGCATAAAAATGCACTTTAGAAATTGAAGGATCTAAATTGCTCCTTTCTAAGTATAATACACAGTAAGGAATGTTAGGAGGACATAAACTTACTGTTGCATTTTATTATTGTTTTTCATAAGCATACTATTTAGGTATTGAGTGGACATTGGATGTTTCACTCTCCTAGATCGTGGACAATCAGAGGTGCAGGCATGAAGGAAGATGAGGGCTGTCAGGAGGCAGCAGCACTGTACTCCTGAAACATGAACTGAAAGAAAGATTTACATCTTTTTTCTCTGGAACTCCTTTATTATATTAAAATATATGAAGTTATTTCCTATTACATAATTAGTTCTAGTAATTATAACTGTGATGCTTTCAGGACTGTTTTATAGGAAAAGTTATTTTGAAGTTCTTAGAACTTCAGTTCCATTTGAATCTGTTATGTCATAAACACTCTAACTCTAGTAAATGTACATTACCTTTGAAGACCATGTTTCTCTGTTATCAGCAGTATCTGTGTATGTGTGTGCATAATGACATACTATATATTAATGCTATATATTGTTACAGAAGAGCTGCACATTTCTTGAGTGGCTACCTCCCCTTTCAGAAAAATGGTTTGCATCATTCTCTTCTACTCTGGAATGTGGGCTGCACTTAGAGCTTCACCTGTAAGGGATAAAGTATGTAAAGTGAGGAGTGAAGCTTGATGACAACTTCTAGAAAACTTTTGCTTTGCCAGGTTGCTGACCTTCATGCTCTCAGTGATGGGTTGTATGGGTATCATTGGAGAATGTGATGAGTGTTGATGTTTTGTTCTGTGGCCTTCTTCTCTAAATAGTCTCTCAACCAAAGCCTAATCATGAGAAAATCCCTAGACAAATTCAAGAAAAAGAAATTAAAAAAAAAAAACAAAAAAACAAAAAACAAAAAAAAACAAACCTAAATAGTATCTCTCCAATTTCCACAGTTCTTAAGTAAAAGGAATTCACACGAATGCTCTCAGTTGAGAAAAACCTAAAGAGAACAGAATATGGAATACCTGTTCAGAATGAACTTTTAGAAAGAGAATAAAATATCAAGGAAAACCCAGTTATATATGAAAAGACGAATTTCATCAATTACAAAGCGAATAGTAACTTAATAATTATACTCTATAGAACATAGTTATGCGGTAACACAAAATGCCAACATAGGAGAAAGGTTCGGAGCATAAACGGACTCTGATCCTCACCATATATTAAACTCAAAAGTTATTTTTAAAAAATTGGCCTGAATTTTTACCATTCGAGTTGCTATTTCTAGTAATGATGCTTTCCAAGTGTTGAAGAGGCTGTATCCTGACAAACTTGCTACATCAATGATATGATAAATTCAGATATTATAAATTCCAACCTACTAAAACTATAGTTTATCTCAGTGCAGACTTGCATAAACATGATTTGAAAATCATCCAGCACAAAGCCTATTTTTAAATAAAATATTGATTGTCACACATGGTGGGCCTGGGAGAGATGCAGGTCTCTGTTGCCCATCATTATGACAGAAACTCAAAACACAACATATCATTAGCCCAAAAAATAAATCAAAATCCAAAATGTCATTTTTACTGAATATCTCTCTTGCATCATGCAAATTCACTGTTAAAAATTGAGCAATCATAAATTAAGGACTCTGTATCCCTTGTGCAGGTTCTCATTGGTTACCATATTTCATCTCTTGAAGGATTTCTTTACTATGTTTATAGTCTCAAGTGTGCTAGTGATTCATTCTTTTGCTTATTAATTTGATGTTTAAGAGCGACTTTTTATGTTAATTGTTTAAAATGATTTTCACTAGGTTAGTATTTCCACATCCTTTCTGATTATTTGTTTACTAAACATGGATTTTTCTGTGTTACCAGCTGTCCTTCTCCCTTTACCTCCTGAGTGCTGGAATTACAAATGTGTAACCGCCAGTGGCTACATGTACACATGTACAAAAGGGTTTTCTGGAACAGGGTCAAGGTCCTGAATAATTTTGGGGTACCGGAATTGCTGGAAGGGTTCGTAAAAATTAGACCAATACATGACGTATTCTCAGTCTGCCATCTTTCATTCAATTACATTGTTACAAGCAAATAGGTAGCATTGGTAAAGCAAAACCCCTCCTCCAAGTTCGTCAGCAACTTGGCCCAATCAGCAACTTCTTCTTTAGTCTCTGGAGGCGGGACTTCCGGTGTAACTGGAACTTGGAGAGAGGCGTGGCAATTAGCAGGAGGTGGGCAGAGAGGTGTGGTTCTCTGTGGTCAGGCAGGGTCTGAAGAATCAGCCCTCAACTGAAGGAGGGTCACACAAATGGATATCACTATGGTGTGTGTATACAGGGTGCTATCCGCTAGGATTCGCAAGGCTCTGGTCCAGCTGGAGTGGCCAAAGAATTGCAGCTCACAGGGAAGCCAGGTAAGGCTGACTGCTGGGCCTCTTCTGAGGCAGGCAATAGGATGCTGCAGGTGCCTGGAGGCTAAGGAGGGGCAGGAAGTGACTGCAGTAGATTTGAGCACCCAGTTGGTTGGGTCAGTTCAAGGTCCAGCTAGGAAAGCTGGAGAAAATACTCTTCCCTGGAGTGTTACAGCTCAAGAAGACAAGCACTCTCAGATGATCTTTGGTGAAATAACTCGTGTCCTTTTTTTTTCTTCTTGTGGGTAGGACCTTATAAACATTTGGGGTTAGTTTGGAATCTAAAGGCAGATGCTTTCCATTGGCTTGGTCTGAGATATTAGGAATGCCTCGTCTGCATGTGGAAGGACTTCAATTGTTGCCCCTATGTGGCTGATTAGCATAGTCCTCTCAATGAGGTGCCATGGCCACATATTCCAGGACAGAAACCTGATCGAGAGTAGATTTTAAACACCTACCATTCTCACTTAAGAGAATTGCTGTGGTTCCTGAATTTGCTCAATCTTACCAGGTTTTCTGTCTGGTGGCACAGTACACTGCCCCACAGTCTGTTCAGCCTCCGTACTTCCAACTTGTGCTTTCAGTATTCCCTGATTTATACCATATTTTCATCTCTGTTTCTGTGTATGTATCAAATTTTATAATATGTACTCCATACACTTTGTCACTGATTTTAAGCACTTTGATTGATTACAATGTACACTAGCACAGCTATTGTTAGATCCTTTCATATGGTTAGTTTTTGTGACTATGAGACAAACTAAAATTACCTAAAAGGATGGAACCTCAATCAATGAATTACTTCCATCAGATTGGCCTTTGAACATAAATATGGGGTCTTGCATTGATTATGATTATTGATTTGGAAGGGTGCAGCCCACTGTAGGTGATGCCACCCCTAGACAGGTCCTGAGCTGTCTAAGAAAGCACACTGGGCACATCATGGAGAACAAGCCTGTAAGCAGTTTTCCTCCATGGCTTCTGTTTCACTTCCTGTTCTGTGCTCATTCTCTGGCTTTCCAGGATCACAAACTAAATAATTCTTCTTCTTTTCTTATTCCTCTTCTTCCTTTCCCTCTATTTCTTCCTCTTATCCTTCTTCTTCTTCTCCTTCTTCCTGTTGTTGTTCTCCTTCTCCTTTTTTTCTTCCTCTTATGCCTTTTTCTTACTTTCATTAAACATTGATTCTTTTGCAAGCAGTAGCACGTCAATACAGTTTACCCTCCCAATTTCTCCATATCTCCTCTTTCATGTAGATCCCTTCCTTTTAAGTCTCTCATTAGAAAAGAGATAACAATGAAATGAAAATATAATATAATAAAACAGAATTACACATACCTAAACTAGAAGAATCAAGTTAAAAGTGAAAGATCACCAAGAGAAAGCACAAGAATCAGAGAATCAGAGACACATTACTTCATACATATAATAGGCCCCCAAAATTATTGAACGCTATGGCATATATACAATGGACCTGGTGCAGACCTATCTAGGCCCTGTGAATATTGCTTCAATCTCTGTGGGTTCATATGAGCCCTGGTCAGTTGTTTTAGAGGGTTTTGTTATACTGATATCCTCCTTGCCATCTGTTTCCCCCTATCTATTTTCCTCCTCTTCTCTTGCGTTACCTGAGCTCTGAAGAGGATTTAATGGAGAAAAATTGTGTAGGGCTGTCTGTTCCACTTGCCCTCTCTGTCTCTCTGTCTCTTTCTCTCTGTCTCTCTGTCTGTCTCTGTCTGTCTCTTTCTCTCTGTCTCTGTCTCTGTCTCTGTTTCTCTCTCTCTCTCTCTCTCTCTCTCTCTCTCTCTCTCTCTCTCTCTCTCTCTCTCTCTCTCTGTCTTATCTACCTGTGGCTGTCTGTATTTCTTACATTTGGCTACAGGAAGACTAGACTTTCTGGTGGTGGCTGAAAAGATATCTATGTATATGTCAGAATATCATTTGGAGTCATTTCATTATTATTTTCATCTACACAGGTTTCCATACTGTCCCTCAAATGTTCTTCATTCCAATTGTCTTTCCACTCATTTCCTCTTTCAACTTCATCTCCCCTCTCCTCCCACCTGATTCTCCCTTGCTTATGATCCCCAAGCTCCATTCCATGCAGCATTATATTCTGTTTCTCCCACATTGGAAATACAGGTGTCCAACTTTGCTCCTTTATGCCTATTATTTCTGGGTTTATAAGCTGTAGATTAGCTATAATTTATTTCATGAGTAATAAACAGATATAAGCAAATATGTAGCATATTTAGCTTATTGGATCTGGATTATCTCATTGATGTGTTTTGTTTTGTTTTGTTTTGTTTGTTCCAACCATCTTCTGGAAAATTTCATGAAATCACTTTTTAGCAGTTGAGTAATACTATAATGTGTTATTTATTGACATTTTCCTTATCTTTTCTTCTGTAGAAGTACAACTAGGTTGCTTCCAATATCTGGTTCTTAGGAACAGAGCAGCAATGAACAGGCTTGAACAAATGTTCTAGTGGTAGGGGAAATATCCTTTAGATATTTGACCAAGTGTGATATAGTTTGATATTGAGGAAGATCAATTTCCATCTTTCTGAGAAACTGCCATACAGACTTACATAGTAGCTGTATAAGTTTTCCCTAACACCAGCAATGGTGGGTTAGTCTTCTTGCTCCACATCTTTGCCAGTATGAGTTATCACTTGGATTAGTGATATTAGCCATTCTGACAGGTAGAAGATGGAATCTCAAAGTAGTTTTGATTTGTGTTTTCCCAATGGCTAACTATTTTAAACATTTAAGTGTTTCTTAAACATTTAAATTTCCTCTATTGAGAATTCTGTCTTTACATTTGTACTTATTTTTTAACTGGGTTAATATATATATATATTTATAATTTCTTGAGTTATTAATATATTTTGGTATTAGTTCTCTATCAAATTTTGAGTTAGTAAATTCTTTTCCTATTCTGTATGCTGTTTGTCTGTCCAAATGACAGTGTCCTTTGACCTGCAGAAGTGTTTCAGTTTCATGAGGTTTCATTTAATAACTATTGATTTAGAGCCTGTGTCAATGGTGTTCTGTTCAAACTTTTGCTATACTAGTGATTCTAAGGTTACCCACACACACTTTCTCTTCTATCAGGTTCAGCGTATCTTTTCTTATGTTGAGGTTTTGTCTTCATTTGGAGTTGAGTTTTATGCAGAATGATAGGTATGAATCTATGTGCATTCTTTTAAGAGCAGACATCCAGTGTGACTACTCCATTTGCTGAATATGCTGTCTTTTTTCCTCATTGTGAATTTCTAACTTCTTTATCAAAAATTTGGTGCCCTTAGGTTTATGTGGGTTTATGTTTGGAATGCCAGTGATCAACATGTCTGTTTTTATTACTGTAGCTTTGCAGTACATCCTAATATAATGGATGATGAGACCTCAAATAGTGAGTGCTTTATTGTTCAGGATTTTTTTTTTTAGCTTTCTTGAGAGTTTTGTGTTTCCATATGAAGTGGAGAATTGTCCTTCCAAGATCTGTGAGTGTGTCAAAGTGAGACAAACTGATATTGCCTAAAAGGAAGAATTGGGTTGGAGTTTTACTGAGGATTGCATTAATTCTTTAGGTTGCTTTATGTAGGATGGACATTTTATACTATGTTAGTTCTACCAATCCATGAGCATGGGAGCTCTTTCCATCTTCTGATACCTTTTTCATTCTCTTTCTTCAAAAACTTCAAAAACTTGAAATTTTTATCACGTAAATCTTTTGCTTGCTGGGTTGCAGTTATAATATTATAAAATATAATATTTTGTATTACTTGAGGTTTTATGGAAGGTGCTGTTTCTATTTCCTTGATTTCTCAGTTCTTTTGCCATTTGTATATAGGTGAGCTACTGATTTTTGTGAGTAAATTTTGTATCCACCTATTACACTTAAAATATTTATTAGCTGTAGGAGTTCTTCAGTAGAAATTTGAAGGTCACTTATGTATATTATCATATCTGTATATAAAGGTACTTTGACTTCTTCCTTTCTAATTTGTGTTCCTTTGTATCCTTCAATTGCCTTATTGCTCTAGCTAAGACTTCAGTTGCTATGTTGAGTAAATTTGGAGAGAATAGACACTCTTGTATTGTTCCTGATTTTAGTGGAATTGCTTTGCGTTTCTCTCCACTCAAGTTGATGTTGGCTATGGGCTTGTTGAACCATTACTATGTTCAGAAATGTCCTTTTTGTCCCTAATCTCTCCAGAACTCTTATCATGAAGGGCTGTTTTGTCACAGGCCTTTTCTGCATCTAACGAGCTCATAACATGTTATTGTTTTTTTCTTGTTTGTTTATATTCAGTATTACAATTTGTGATTTTCACATGTTGAAACATCCCTGCATCTCTGGGATTAAATTCATTTCTGAAATGAAATGTACTCAATCACGCTGAAAGATATTTTTAATGTTCTAATGTGCTCTTAGATTTGGTTTGCAAGTATTTTAACATTGATGTTCTAAAGAGAAATTAGTCTGAAATTTGTTGTTGTGTCTTTGTGTGATTTGGGTATCAGGTACTATGACCTCATAGAAAGAATCGGAAAACACTCTTTCTTTCCTTTTCCTATTTTATGGAATAATTTGAGGACTATTGGCATTAGCTCTCCTTTGAAAGCCTGACAGAATTCTATACTAAAAGAATCTGGCCATGGAAATTTTTTGATTGGACAACTTTTAATTACTGCTTCTATTTCACTAGGAATCAGGTTATAGCTATATTTAAATTGCTTATTTGATCTTGATTTAACCTTAGTAAGTGGTGTCTATCAAGAAAATTATCTATGTCTTTTAGATTTTCCAATTGGTATAATACAGGTTTCTAAAGGATATTCTTATGATCGCCTAAATTTTCTCAGTGTGATGTTCTTTTTTTCATTTCTGATTTTCTTAATTTCACTATTCTCTCTCTTTTAGTTACTTGGATAAGAGTTTGTCTATTTATTGATTTCTGAAAGTACCACTAATTGTTTCATTATTTTTTTGTTCTCTTTGATTCTATTTTATTCATTTCATCCCCGAGTTGATTATTTCTTACTATCTACTCCTTTTGGGTGTGATTTCTTTCTTTTGTTCTAGAGCAGTGGTTGCAGGCCTACCTAACTCTGCAACCCATTAATACAGTTAGTACCTCATGATGTGGTAAGTTCCAACCAAAAATTATTTTATTTCTAAGATATAACTAAAATACGTCCACTGTTGGGACTTTTAATATAAGTATCTGATATGCTGGGTATCTAATATGCGATTTCCCAAAGTCATTCCTAGGCACAGGTTGAGAACCACTATTATAGAGCTTTCAGTTGTGCTAATGAGTTGCTACTTGGGATCTTGAGTTTTTTTGTTTTTTTTTGTTTTGAAATAAATTTACCTCTCAAAACTGCTCTCATTGTGTCTCATAAGTTTGGGTATGTTGTATGTTAGTTTTCATTCAATTCTAGATAG
>NW_022196897.1:34945528-34966136 GCF_008632895.1 Mastomys coucha
GTTTGAACCACTTTTAATTCATTAGAGAGTTGTTTAGTTTCCATGAGTTTGTAAACTTTCTGCCCCCTCCCCCTGGTTGTTGTTGATAGACATCTTTAATCTGT
This sequence comes from Mastomys coucha, assembly GCF_008632895.1. Lineage (NCBI taxonomy): Eukaryota > Metazoa > Chordata > Mammalia > Rodentia > Muridae > Mastomys > Mastomys coucha. The sequence goes on from NW_022196897.1 coordinate 34,945,633, forward strand.
GGTGGTGTTATAAAATTCTGGGAGGCATTTCATTTTTCCTGTATCTGTTGAAACTTGGCTTATGTTTGATTATGTGGTCAATTTGGAGAAAGTTCCATAAGGTTCGGAAAAAAGTCATTCTTTTGTGCTTGGATAAAATGGTCTGTAGGTATCTGTTAGGTCCATAAACTTTATAATTCCAGTGATCTTTAAAATTCCTCTGTTCAAGTTTTGTCTGGATGGCATATCTACCAATAAAAGTAGAGAATTAAACTCTCCAACTATCAGTGTGTTGTGGGGTCTGTATGTGATCTAAGCTTAGCATCGTTTCTGTAAAGGATTTGGGTGCCATTGTGTTTAGGAAATATATGTAAAGAAGTGGGTTTTCCCATAGATTATTAATGTAGTGTCTTTCCCTGCCTGATTAGTTTTAGTTTAAGTCTATTTTGTTAGATATTAAACTGGCTACACAAGCTTTTTTCTTTATTTCTTGGCATATCTTTTTCTAACCCTTTACTCTAAGGGAGTGCCTGTCTTTGATATTGAAGTGTATTTCTTGGATGCAGCAAAAATGTTGGGTCCTGGTTTGGAATCCATTCTGTTAGTCTTGTGTCCTTTTTATTGGGGAATTGAGGCCACCAATACTGAGAGATATCCATGAACAATGGTCATTGATACTAGTTATTTAGTTATTGGTGGTGGTGGTGATGATATGTAAGCATGTGTGTGTGTGTGTGTATATATGTCCCTTCCTTTGATATTGGTGGTCTGAAATTGTTTATTTCCTTTGTTTTCATAGTCCTGTTAACCTCCTTAGGGTGGAGTTTTCCTGCTAGCACCTTGTGTAAGGCTGAATTTGTAGATAAATATTGCTTAAATTTGGTTTTATTACCATATATATCATTTTGTCCATCTATGATGATTGAAAGTTTTGCTGGTTATAGCAGGCTTTGCTGGCATCTGTGGCCTTTTAGGGTCTGAATTATACAGTGCCTTCTAGCTTTTTAGGCCTTCATTGAGAAGTTAGATATAATTAGAATAAGTATACCAATATGTGTTACTTAGTCTTTTTTTCTTTGCAACAATTAATCTTCTTTCATTGTTCTACACTTTTAGCTAGGCTGGAGAGATGGCTCAAAGTTTTGTTTTTTTTTATTAGTATGTGGGCAGGGGTCTTTCTTTTTTGGTCGAATCTATTTTGTGTTTTGTATCCTTCTTGAACCCTTTTGGGTTTTTCCTTCTTTAGGTTATGAAAATTTTGTTCTATGATTTTGTTGAAAATATTTTCTAGACTTTTGAGCTGGGTTTCCTCTACCTCCTCTACTTCTACTATTCTTAGATTAGGTCTTTTCATAGTGTCCTACATTTCCTGAATATTTTGTGCCAGGAAATTGTTAGATTTAACATTGTCTGTAACTAATGTACACATTTTTATCATGTCTTTGAAGCCTGAGATTCTTTCTTTCATCTCTTATATTCTAGTGGTGAAGCTTGCCTCTGTAGTTCTTGTTTGAATGCCCAAATTTTTCATTTAAAGAATATCCTCAGTTTGGGTTTTCTTCATTGATTTTATGTCTATCTTTAGGTCTTGAACAGTTTAATTAGCTTCCTTTGCACTAATTTGAGTGTGTGTGTGTGTGTGTTCTGGATTTCCTTGAGGAATTTATTAATTTTCCCAGTTTGTGGCTTCTTAGATTTCTTCTTTTCTTTCTTTTTTTATTAGTCATTCCATTCATTTACATCTCAAATTTAGTAGGCATTATTGCTTCCTCTTTAAGACTCTATCATATTCATATGGATTGATTCAAAGTCTTTTTCTTGGTTTTCGATTATTTTGTAATATTTAGCATCTGCTCAGGTAGGCTTGATGTGCTTTAGTGGAGATTTATTGTCCTAGAAGTTACTGATTCTGTTTTTATGTTGATGTCTAGGCATCTGAGAATGGGATGTTTCTAGGCCTAGGTGACAATATCAAGTTTTATCTATCCTGGGTGACTATTTTGTCCCTTGGTTTCTACTTCCATACTGGACTTTAGGAGAAGGTAGTGGCTGTGTACTGCCTGATAGGAAAACTTCTGGGAACCTATTTCCCTGTCTTGATTAGCTTGTGTGTTCCCAGGTTAGGCCTGCTGGCATTGCAGTTTCAGATAATGTGATCAGTTGAGGGAAGGATGATTAGGGGAGAAGATCTTTGTGAGCCATTGAATTTTGAACCAGAGAGGAAAGAAAGACTGCAGCAGAGTTTCAGAGCTGCTACAGAGCCTAATATGAGACTAGGGGGATTTGATCTGAAGGAGCAGAAAGGTATGGCTTCATGTCAGCCTACTTGTTTCCTTGTCAGGAGTTGCCCTAGAGTTAGGATAGGTGCTTGCTGGGGTTAGAGGCTGGGACAAAGCAATGAGTTGAGGAGAAAGGCTAGAAGGCCAAGATCTGTGGGATTCACTGGAGAATAGGATGGGAGAAAGACAGCAAAGGCTGCCACAGGTGTTCTACTGCAGAGCTAGAGTTGAAACAGGGAGGTTGGGTATGGGGAAATACAAGAAGACATGGTATGTAGTCAGCTTACCTGATTTTCTGCCAGGCATGGATGATGGGCTAGAAGGTGGTCCCTGCTGAAGCTTGGGGTGAGATATGATGAGGAGTTTCGTGGAGGGGGTCTCTGGCAGCTACAGGAGGTAGGCAGCATTCAACTGGTGTTGTGTTGCAGAGGTAGGGTTGAGACTGAAAAATTGGATTTGAAGGGGAGGAGGGAGTGGTGAAGGTCTTCTGTTCGCTTACCAGTTTTTCTGGCGTGCTCAGAAGGTATGTTCCCAGTGAATGCTTGATAGTGTAGGAGGCTGGATTAATGTGATGATTTAGAGAAGGTAAAGAGAAGGTCTTTGTGATCCTTTGATTATGGTGTCAGAGAAGAAGGGAAACCACATGCTTTCTGCCACTGAGCTGCTGGAGATAAGTCCAAGGGTATTTGATCTAGAGAAATAGAAGAAGTGTGGATCTGACACCAGCCTACTTATTTCCAGACTGTCACTTCTATGGTAAAACTCTTCTCCCAATCTGCTTTTGATCAAATTTTTTTTCACAGCAATAGACAGCACAATAACGTATTTAATTAAAGGGACTATTAAAGTTTTGAGACCTGTCTGTGTAATGAACTGAAGTCAAGTAACCCTGCAGAACTTACACAATGGCCTCATTTGGATAAAGAATCTTCACAAATGCAATTAACTTAAGGATTTCAAGATGAGATCATCCTGTATTATCTAAGTAGTTCTTAAATCCAGTGATAAATTTCCTTACAGTGAAAATCAGAATATTCTTTGAGACACACAGAGAAATAGAATATGAAAGACAGAGGTGGAGTTGAAGTTACTCATGCAGATGCCTACCTACACTTCCAAGAACTGAAATATGCAAGAGAGGAGCCTCCCATTGAAATTCCACAAGGGACATAGACTTGCTGACTTCTCAATTTAGATCTTCTTGGTTTTAGAAATATGTAAGAAGTATTCATCTTCTAGAAATCTAAAACTTGCAGTAATTTTAATTAAAGCCCAGTGAAACTAATAAAATACATGTATGACTAATCAGGTTTGAAGCATTTTAACTATTTCCTGAAATTGTATTTATTCCTCCTTTATTCTTTGTCCTGTAGGACTGTATTACAACAACTTTACACAAATTTCCCAAATGCTATTTATTTCAGTCTTCATCTCTTTCTCCTTGTCCACCTTATTGTCCTCTTCTTCATCTTTGCCCTCCTCTGTACCCTCTTTCCCCTCACCTCCTCTGTATTAGACACAATAATGGTCAGACCAAGGTTAGGTCACAGCAACAATTACTTAAGCCAATCAGGTTGAGTGGAGGGTAGGTTTATTTACACATAGGATCAGAGGTTCCATATTACTGTCTCTTATAGGTCCCGCCTTTTGGGGTCTTTGTCAGCATAAGACACTATGGTAGAATCAGATGGCAGAATAAAAAAAGAGGGAGTAAAATGTGTCATGAAAGAGGTGAGATACTCCTAATGGGTACTACATTCAATAAGGTCTACCTCCCAAGGTTGGGAAGTTAGTGACATCACTTGTATTTCGATATAAAATTCTTAAGTCTTTTGTATCATTTCTGAGACTATCGATGGATTCTTCAAAATTTCATGATGATTATGTAGTTCTATGCCTTGCATTGTGATCATTTTAATTATATTCCAGATGTTGTGCGTTTTGCATTATAGGTGATGTTTTTATTTGCACTGATATATTGTCTTTGGAATTTGTTTTTGTAGAAAATAAATTGACCTGGAAGTAGTATGATGTGTTTGTGTCCTGTTTTTCAGTTTACATATGCAGGAGCTGGGTAACTCTTTGCATTAACTTTTCTATGTGATTGAAACAATACTATTGTTGGGACTGGAATCAGTTTTCTGCACTGTGCGGCAGTCCTCCAGAGTTTCCATTGGAAGAGCTTCAGCTACAGGTCTTTTTCCTGGCCTGGTTTAGAAATTGCCAAGCTCTGGTCGAGCCTCTGCTCCATACCCTCAGAAATTCTCTGAGTTGTTGGTAGTTCTCTCTTCTACAACCCTTTCATGTCTCTATTCCTCATTACAAACTTGTTTCCATGGGTTCTCCTAAATTATGTACTTCCATTTAAGAATGGCAATCCCCTTTCCTATTCATTGGTCTGAAATTTCCTTTAGTCAGTAGTAAATTGCATCATCTATTTCCTTCCTTTTTTGCTTTCTTTCTTGGGTAATATCCAGTGTTTGTGATTCTGTTTGTGTGTGTGTGTGTGTGTGTGTGTGTGTGTGTGTGTGTGTGTGTGTGTGTGTGTGAGTGTGTGTGTGTGTGTGTATGTGTATGTGTGCCTGCATATGTCTGTATATACGTGTGATGTCTTTAGTGTTCCTGATTCTGTTTTACCCAGATGCTTTGTGGGATGAAATAATAAACCAAATTTCATTATATATTATTCTAAATTGATCAGATTAAACATTTCTTCTTTTGTTAATTGGATATTTTATTTTTTACATTTCAAATGTGATCCCTTTTCCTGGTTTCCCCTCTGGAAAAACCCTATCCCATCCTCCTTTCTCCTGATTCTGTGACGGTGCTGACCCACCTGCCTACCCACTTCTGACTCCCAGTCCTGGCATTCCCTTACACTGGGGCATCCAGCTTCCCAGGACCAAGGACCTCTCCTCCCATTGATGTCCAGCAAGGCTACATATGCAGCTGGAGCCATGGGACCCTCCATGTGTATTCTTTGCTTGGTGGTTTAGTTCCTAGGAGCTCTGGCAGGGTCTGGTTGGTTGATATTTTTGTTCTTCCTATAGGTTGCAAACCCCTTCTGCTCCTTCAAGCCCTTCTCTAACTCCTCTATTGGGGACCCTGTGCTCAGTCCAAAGGTTGGCTGTGAGCATCCTTTTCTGTATTTGCCAGGCTCTGGTAGAGCCTCCCAGGAGGCAGCTATGTCAGGATCCTTTCAGCAAGCATTTCTTGGCATCTGTGTTAGTACCTGGGTTTAGTGTCTGTATTTGGGATGGATCCCAGGTGCGGCAGTCTCTACATGGCCTTTCTTTCAGTCTCTACTCCACATTTTGTCTCTGTATTTCTTCCTGTGAGTAGAGTTCTACCTGAGGACCCAGCTATACCACTCCAAGGCATATACACAAAAGATGCTCCAACATACGACAAGGACATGCTCCACTATGTTCATAGCTGTCATATTTATAATAGCAAGAAGCTGGAAAGAACCCAGATGCCCTTCAACAGAGGAATGGATACAGAAAATGTGGTACATTTACACAATGGAATACTACTTAGCTATTAAAAACAATGAATTCATGAAATTCTTAGGCAAATGGATGGAACTAGAAACTATCATCCTAAGTGAGGTAACCCAGTTACAAAAGAACACACATAATATTCACTCATTGATAAGTGGATATTAGCCTAAACGCTTGGAATACCCAAGATACAATTCACAGACCACATGAAGCTCAAGAAGAAGGAAGACCAAAGTGTTGATGGGGAAACAAAATAAATATTTCTTTTTGCTATGGGAGGTGGCCAGGACTTCCAGTAGAGGGGTAAGGACACCAACCCACCTACGAAACCTTCAACCCAAAATTTTTCCTGTCTGCAAGAAGTATAGAGACAAAGATGAAGCAGAGACTAAGGGAGTGACCAAACAGTGACCGGCTCACCTTGAGACACATCCCATGGGCAAGAACACATCATTGACACTATTAATGATATTCTGTTATTCTAGAAGACAGAACCTATCATAATTGTTCTCTTAGAGGCTCCATCTGGAAGGTGACTGAAACTGATGCAGAGAACACAGTCAAATATTAGATGGAGCTCAAAGAGTCTTGTGGAAGTGTTGGGGGAAGTAATGAGGGACCCAAAGGAGATAGAGACTCCAAAGGAAGACCAACAGAGTTAAATAACATGGATCCTTGGGGGCTCCCAGAGTCTAAAGCAACAACCAAAAAGCATACATGGACTGGACCTAGTTCCTACCACTGCACATATATAGCAGAAGTGCAGGTTGGCCTTCATGTGTGCCCCTTAAACAACTGAATTGAGGGCTGTACCTGAGTCTGTTGCCCACCTGTGGATCCTGTTCCCATAACTGGTCTGTCTTCTCTAACTTCAGTGAAAGAGGATATCCTTAAGTGACTTACTGTGAAGGGGGTAGGGTGGAGTTCTTATGCAGGGGGACCTCCCCCTTCTCAGAAGAAGAGGGAAGTGGGAAATTGGGAAAGGGACTGTGATGGGGGTAGAAGAATGAGATAGAGCTGTGATCAGAATATAGAGTGAATGAATGAATGAATGAATAAATAAATAGATAAATAGATAAATGACTCATTTTTTTAAAAAAAAATTCCTTGGTTTTTTATATATGTTTGATATGTATAGGAAAATATACAGTCAGTAATGAGCTGGATTGTTCCAAATGTAAACTCCACAGATAGAAAGAAAAGCAGCATCATAAGTGATGTCCAGACTCTTATGCATCAATTTTACACATTTTCTTTTTAAATGATTCAAAGATGTATAGAAGCTGCTCTAGTGTGACTAATATTGACAGCTGCTGTAGTCTTGTTAAAACAAATTATAATACCTATTGATCAGGCATTTGTGAGTTTTATTGTTAAAACCTTACTGGGGCATTATGTAACTCCTGGTTTGTGAAACATCATGAATTCTTGCCACATAGTTTCCTTCTTTACTCCTCAGCCCTGATGCCCCAGTGACAATCTTTATAGAAGCTCATCTCCTTTGTTAAATGAGCTAATACTGGCTGGAAAACACATCAGTAATTGTAGTTCAATTTCAAGTCCCCTTTCTGTAAATCATAAATACATCTGTTCAATGGCTATTTCAGAATTCTGATCAGAAAAATCTACTTTTCAAAATATTTCTCTTCTAAGTCCACAGACTTTGGTTTTTTTTTGTTTTTTTTTTTTTGAGGATGAAAGTTTGGAATCCCAAAGCAATCTTTGTTTTTTATTACTTCAAAGTTGTTTCCAGTACTCAAGTGTGCAATAGGATCCTAAGTAGTTTCTTTTTTTATCATGCATAAGAATTTATTATAAAGTTTATGTAAGGATAATGAATATGGGATTGAAAAGGATACCCAGGTAAAATAAACTGATGGTTTGAGATTGCAAAATGTAGTCTTTGGATCAGGTTAAATTTACAAATTTTATTACTGCCAAGTATATGGTTTTTTTTTAAATATACAACTTATATTCTTGCTCAATATACAGTATTCCAGTTCTCTCTTTCTTTAACTCTTAGCACATGTTATCCTAAATAAAGCACAATATCCAATGCTTGGTAAATGTCAATGACTGTGTTTCAAATGTTCAGAAATATTTCAGCTGTTTTTGCCAATATCCTCAACCCAGACTATTTTCAAGGGACTTGCTATTAAACTCCCATTAAATTACAAGTTTTATGTGGATCTGAAAGAGCATAGCAAAATATACTGTTTTCTTTTCAAAGCAAGACAGAAAGCACAATGATTGTCTGACCAATCATTGGTTGCTAACTTCTGCATCACAACTCTTCACTTGCACTAAGAGTCCTGATCAAACAGTCACACAGTTAAGAAACACACAGTCCACACTTGACACCTTCTGATAAATCATGAGGAACTGGTCTGTGTAAGCCATTTCCATTGCTGCCATGCATATAATTTAATAGGATATTTTGTTCTTGTCTTCTTAAAAATTGTATCACTGTTCATAGTAGTGGAGGAGACAAAATGACATGGTGCCCAAGAGTGGGTAACTGGATAATGAAAAATGAACAACTGTTCATGACAGTTTTATTCAGCCACAAAGAAGATCAAAGGACTGTCATTCACAGAAAAATGTGCAGATTCATATTTAATGAAAAAATGGAAAAATAAAAAAATGACTCAGAAATGCATTGATAACTTCCTTTCATATGGGAATCTTAGAGGTAAATTTTGAAGGATGAAAATCTCATTAAAGTAAAAGGGAGATTGTTGGACTTGTGAAAATAAGGAAGTGAAAAGAATATAAAAGACGGTAACAGGAGCAATGGATATAATCAAAGTATATAATATGCTCCTGTGCAAATGTCACAGTAGAACCCATTGCATGTGCAGCTCATGTAGGCTAACAAAAATAGGACTTCGCTTTTAATCAACATAACACTCACTGGTTCAATCAACTTATCACAGGATTTATTGTAAGAAATGTGATACTTATCTCCATTAAATCCCGGGAATCTGAGGGATGACTCTGAAAAGAAAAAAGTAATTAAAAGAAAAAGAAAAAAAAGAAATAGGAAACATATCAATGAAAAAGTATAATACACAGTCCAAGACATTGAATACAATGAAGATCTACAAAACAGTCATAATGTTTAATAGGTATTTAAACTGTGATTTACAAAGGTATGTTACTCCATATTGCATTAAAAATATGTTAAACTAAAAACACAAGTTGTTTTTGCAAGACTGTGGACCTCATCTCTGATCTATTGCTAATAAGCAAAGGAAGGACATTCAGAGTTTTCCTGTGCCTACAGAGCAGAATATCTGGGTGTACAGAAACCTAGCCAAGGTACCTTAAACCGTAAGTGCATTCATCTTGCTTCAGCAACATCACAGAACTGTCTCTTAAGTCATCCTCATGCTTAAGCTCATCATGATGTCACAGGGAAGTGTTTCAGAATAACATAGCAGTGCCTGAGGCTCAAGCCACATGGCTGGAAGAGGGTGGAGGGAAAGAGGAAAGAAAGTAATCAGGAAACCTTCAAACAAAGTAAAACATAACAGTAATGGCTAGCACAACCCAGTCTCTAGATCGCCAGCTCTGCATGACTGCAAACACTGTTCAGAAGATGACAGTTATACATCCTTTTTGGTTTACTTTTCCCTTTTGGAAGTGGCAATTAAAGTAGAATTTTTTTCTATTCATTTTTTAAAAATGAAATTGGTCTAAATGTTTTTCAGTACAAAAAATGCTGAGTTAAGTTCTAAGGGGAAGTAAAGATGGAAGTCTCCGGGTTATTTTTAACTGCAAATCATAAAATTAAATTTCTACTAACATCAGCACTCCCGAGACAGGCTCCCTTGCGGTGGCTTCCCTAAGCGGTTCCCTGAACACACTGTCATTTATGTTCCAGGGAAAAGCAGCACAAAATGTAGAACTATGGACTTTCCCTAGAATGAAGATAAAAGTGATCATTAAAATCATGAAAAGGTGGTAGCCTAGGGTCATAGGCATGAGATCAAACCACTGATGGGCTGGGCCTGCCTCAGAGGTGTAAGTGATGGGTGCTGGCAAAAGGGATCAGAAAAATAATAATAAAGTTTATGCCAATCTGGAAAGAGCAATAAAGAAAGCAGTTAACTTTGCTCTCTGATCAATAAGCTCATCGATAAAATCCATGAAGAACTGCCATCAGAGGGCACACAGCTTTAAAGCTGCAATCCATGTTCTCTCCGGCTATAGAATGCTCTCACAAGATGCCAAAAATGTGCGTGTAACTGTTTCAGGCATAGCCTATTCTTACACAAAAGTCTGGAAAACTCTGTATATCTTTAGACAAAATATAATTTTAACTTACTTTAAGGAGGAAAATTTAGTTTCTAAAACCTGTTGCATCCAACGTGGTGCCCTTGGCAGAAAGAGGAGACAAACTGTAAAATGAATTAAACATAGAACAATTTTTTTAAAAATGCAATACCACTCAAGTATAGTAATTTAAGTACATTCGTTACTTCTGTATGCACAACAGTAAGGAGAGCTGTATTTTTTTATTTATTCTTCTCTCATAGAATATACCCAAATGTCAACCTCCTCCACACCTTCTCCTATCTAGCAGATTCATTGTACTTCTATTTTTCTTCAGAAAAGAGCAGGCTTCCCAGTGATATCCACCAAACTCTGGACATAAAAGATCCAATAAGACTAGGCATAAATCCTCATATTAAGGCTGAACACAACAATCCAGTAGAAGGGAATAGGTCCCATAAGCAGGCAAAAGAAAGCAAATATATTTGCCCTATCAGTCCATTAGTGGTCCCTATGAACCTTGCTTGGTATATTCTATGAGCTGTGTTCTCCTGGTATCCTCCACCATTCTGGCTTTGACAATGTTTCCTCCCCCTTCTATAGGGTTGATTGAATTTTGCCTAATGTTTGGCTGTTGATCTTTGCATATGCTCCCATCAGCTACTGGAGGAAGCCTCTCTGATGATGATAATTGGGCTTGATCCTATGTGTAACAGAATATCTTTAGGAAAAATTTCATTGACAGTTTGTCAGTCTTGTTTGACTCTAATCTTGTCTCTGAGTCATCCAGGGCTCCTTAAAGGAGAGGGGTTTTTGTTTTGTTTTGTTTGTTTTGTATTGTTTGTTTTGTTTTGTTTTTACTGGATTAAGATTCAAGGCACATTTGAAGAAACACAACTTGCAAAAGAAACGTGTGCATATGACTCCTGAGAGCAGCGTGATGAATTTGCAATGATTTAACATCATCCCTTTCCATGCAAAAGGTGACTCCTCTGAGTTTGGACGCTGGAAGTCTGCTTTTCAGCTTCACAGCTGCTGATAAGCACAAGCTAAATAAAGGCCTGGCACTGCTAGATTCTTCGATCTTCAGAGTAAATTGAGAGGATTGTATTGGATTTCACACGTATCCAAGGCTTTAATGAAAGTGAAGATTAAGCTTGTTTAATCCACCATTGCTAGACACTTAGAACAGGTTCAGAGAGACAGCTGGGCAAAAAGAATAAGAGGACTGAGATTTTAAAACAAGAGGCACACTGTCAGTTGCACAAATTTCCCTTATCACACAGGCAATGTTACTCCACCCCAATTTTTTCATCATTACTTTCTGATGACCAGTTGTACATGTGTCCTAAAGTGGCTTACATAATGTCCAGAAAAATGGCAAAACATTACTTTTGGGTGAGTCTGTGAAGATGCTATTTAAAGAGATATTAGCATTTCTTTTTATTTTAATTAAATATATGTGGGCCTGTGTCTCTCTGCTGAGGCCCAGGGCTCTCTGCTGCTGATGCCTGTGGCTACACAGCATGTTAGTTAGATAAAAGGAGACAATGCATAAGTGAGATATTTTATTATAGGAAAGAGAAAATAGGCCAGTCATGTAGAGGGAAAGAAAAGAGAGAGGAGAGAGAGAGAGAGAGAGAGAGAGAGAGAGAGAGAGAGAGAGAGAGAGAGAGAGAGAGAGAGAGAGAGAGAGAGAGAGAGAGGAAATAAAGGAAGCAAGAGAGCAAGAAGGCAAGAGAGAGAACAAAGAGCAAGAGAGAGGAAGAAGGCAAGAGAGAGGGGAGGGGGCGAACCGCCCCTTAAACTGTGTGAGATGTGGCTGTCTGTGAGACAGGCCATGCCTGGCTGTGGTCAGATGACTGGGGGTAGGGTCCAGCTAGAATGCTGGGAGCTTGGGGCATTGTCTACCTGACAGAGCACACATCTCCTGCGAGGGCAGCTGTGAGAGGTTGGACCTGAAACAGTAGCCAAGGACTCACAAGTTCTGGTCGAACACCTTCCATCCCTTGCAGGCAAAGATATTTCCAACTGGGTCATCCAGGTTCAGACTTACTACTCGACTGGGCCTAGGTTGCCTGAACAGACCACTGCTCTACAAATATATATACAATATATTATTTCATTTAGTTGAATGAGTGAAGAGAAGCCACCATGACCAGTAATGCTAAGCATCTTTCAGTTGCTCCAGGCATAAACAGAACAAAATATCAGATCACGAATTATTTACTTTTTCCACCTAAGAGTAATTTTCCCATCCTTTGGACACTATAGTTTTTGTGAGTTTGAATTTTGTTTTGTTACAATATTAGAATGACCTTGCACATGCTAGGAAGTGGTCTTTCCCTGAGCTACATACACTGTTTTTAATTTCAAACTCCATGATAGAGATTCCCTAAGGAGATAGGTAGAACTTGATCTCATCCCGCAGCACTTTTAGGCATTGAATACTGATGCCCAAAGCTTGATCTACTTGCCACAGCTTCCTAAGCAGCAAGGATATAGGCTTTACTTCTAAACCCAGCTCCATTGTAAACCTTGGTTTTCAAGGTCTCAGACTCTGAGGCTTGCCTTGGGTGACAAGATGTCAAACTAGAAGTGAAATGGACATGAACAATTCATCTGTTTCTCTTTAAGTTCACTTTGAATTAAGTCACCGGTTTCAAGAACACCACAACAACATCCACAGAATCAACAAACCTGGAATCACAAAGGCTCACTGAAACTGAACTGACAATCAAGAAGCCTGCATGGGTCTAACCTAGCCCCTTTGTATACATGTGATAGTTGTGTAGTTTGGTGTTTTTGTAGGACTCCTAACAGAGACATTGGTGCTGTTTCTGATGCTTTTGGTTGATTTTGGACCCTTGTTCTCCTACTGGGTTGCCTTGTCAACCATTAATATAGGTAGCACATAATTTTATTGACAATTGATGTGCTGTGCTTGATTAATATCCCTTGGGAGCCAGCCATTTTCTGAAAGGAAATGGAGGAGGAGTGGACAGAGAAGGAAAAGAGGAGAGTTAGAGGTAGATGGAGGAGAAACTGTGATGGGGATGTAATATACAAGAGAATAAATTAATGAAAAGAAAAATTATCAACTTCCTGCTTCCTCTTTGCAGGTGGCAAACATGGAACCAGTCAAGTCCCAAAGATAGATAGACTATCCAATCTATAGATAGATAGGTAGATAGATAGATAGATAGATAGATAGATAGATAGATAGATAGATGATAGATAGATTGATTGGTAGATGAAAGTTAAGCAAGCATATAGAGATATAAGCATATGAGAATGTTTACTCTAGGAATTGACTCACACAATGCATTTTTATATAGAGACCAAACAATTGATATAAATTGATAGTTAAATTACATATCAAAATTCAGATGCTAAATTTACAAGACAATGGGAACATTTTTAATCTGTTTCTGTAAATTGAGGTTTACACAGACATCCAGTAAATTCCATAATCTGATGGATAATGTAATGAAATAATCTTCAAATATTTAACTCCTTAACTAAAAGCACTTGGCAGTAAAATGCATTCAGGTGACATTAAGTGGCAAGGGAGACAAAGGCAGGCATTCATGGTTGTAGCCAAGTCTCAGAAATCCCTATAGGATCACTTGTGCTGTTCTACTGCTTAATCTTATCCTTAGAAAGCCTTACTCTTTCTCACATTTAAAAAACAAACATGCCTTTCTGATGCCACCAAATATCCTTCAGGAATCTGTGTAACCTGGACCTTTAAATACTCTAGATAATTTTATTTTATTGAGTTATTGGCATTCATTGTGTAGCATTAGCATGTTCAACTTTATATCCCAATTTATTCATTTCCACATAAGGTGACTAATTCAGATTCAATTTATTCCTACAAGTTTCACAAGTATCTTCTGTTCACAAAAGAGATACTTTCACAAAAATATCTATTGCTGATTAACTGACCTCAAATCTTAACATCAACAAAACCCTTTGTAATGTATTAGCAAAATACATTTCCACCAACTAAAGGACTAAGAGTGTTGCAAGTGTGTAAGTCCTATAGAGTTCTGCTGCTTTGCTGTGATTCACACACCTACTGTACCCACATGTATTTGAAAAATGTCTGTTAATCAGTTATAGAAGGTTAATTCCCACACAGAGTAGGACAAGGAATGCCTATTTTGTGTGTTGAGAATAACCCAAAATTAATTCTCATTAGTCTCTGGATTTGCAGCATTCTAACTTATCCACTTGTCCTGGCTGGTTTTGCGTGTCAACATGACACAGGCTGGAGTTATAAGAAAGAAAGGAGCTTCATTTGGGGATGTGCCTCCACTGTTGTGGATGCCAGCAAGTGCTGGATGACAGGAGCCTGATATAGCTGTCTCCTGAAAGGCTCTGCCAGTCCCTGACTAATACAAAAGTAGAGACTCATAGCCATCCATTGGACTGAGTACAGGGCCTCCAATGAAGGGGCTAAAGAAAGGACCCAAGGAGCTGAAGGGTTTGCAGCCCCTTAGGAGGAACAACAGTATGAACTAACTAGTACTCTCAGAGCTCCCAGGGACTAAAACTCCAACCAAAGAGTACACATAGTGGGACTAATGGCTCCAGCAGCGTATGTATAGTAGAGGATAGCCTAGTTAGTCATCAATGGGAGGAGGGGCCCTTGGCCCTGTGAAGGTTCTATGCCCCAGTGTAGGGGAATGTCAGGGCCAGTAAGCTGTAGGGGGTAGAGTGGTGAGCAAGGGGAGAGGGGAGGGAACAGGGGTTTGTTTTAGTTTTTGATTTATTTTATTTTATTTTTTTATTTTTGGAGGAGAACCTGGGAAAGGAGATATTGTAAATAAAGAAAATGTCTAATAAAAAAAAAAAGATCCAGCTGTAAGGAATTTTCTCAATTAGTGATCAAGCAGGAAGGGTACTTGTGGGTGGTACCATCTCTGGGCTAGTAATCTTAGGTTCTATAAGAAAGCAAGCTGAGCAAGCCAGGGGAAGCAAGCCAGCAAGCTGATGTCCCCTGCATCTGCTCCTGCTTTCTGACCTGCTTGAGTTCCAGTCCAGATTTCCTTTGGTGATGAATAACAACATGGAAGTGTAAACTGAATAAACCCTTTCCTCCCCAACTTCCTTCTTGGTCATGATGTTTGTGCAGGAATAGAAAAACCCTGACTAAGCCACTACTCCACTGAATTTCAGA
This sequence comes from Mastomys coucha, assembly GCF_008632895.1. Classification (NCBI taxonomy): domain Eukaryota; kingdom Metazoa; phylum Chordata; class Mammalia; order Rodentia; family Muridae; genus Mastomys; species Mastomys coucha. Next base: position 34,960,860 of record NW_022196897.1, read on the forward strand.
TCAGTCAGTCACTCTTTACAGATATAGCTTCTTTTCAGGAATTCTTATTTATATCCCTCAGGGTGAGCTTGTCAGGATATTATGTGGGGATCCTCTATCAACAGCATTGCCATCAAAATGTTGACCAGCATGAGACAAGTAGGACAGCCAGTTCAACAAGATTCACTGGTATTGGTTCAGTCTTCCAGAGTAAGACATAAGGCAGTTTATTTTAGACATATTTAAGTATAGCACAAAATGGAAATGTTTTCTAATGATAATTAGCTCAATCCTAGGTACATTAAGAAATGACTACATTGAAACTATTTATAAAATACATATAACCTCCTCAATAAAGATGAGTTCTATAGATTGACTACATGTGAAAAATCTTTAATTTTTAATTTTTTTAACTTTAATTTTTATTTATTTAAAATTTAATTTATTATTATTATTATTATTATTATTATTATTATTATTATTATTATTATTATTTTACTTGTCATTTTACATTACACTCACTGCCCACCTCGTGGTCAGTTCCCAACAATTATTACTCCCTCCCCTCCCCCTATTCCTCTGAGCCAATGGGGGCTCCCTTGATATCCCCAACTCTGGCACTTCAAGTTTCTGCTAGGCTAGGCACTTCCTCTCCCACTGAGACCAAACAAGGCAGCCCAGCTAAAATAACACATCCCACGGACAAGCAACAGCATTTGGAATATCCCCCCATTCCAGTTTTTCCAGACCCACGTGAAGACCAAGCTGTACATCTGGTACATGTTTGTGAGGAGGCCTAGGTCCAGTCCATGTATGTGACTCAATACTTTGCAGATATTGAACCTAAAGAGTTCACTTTCTGTATTCAGACAGCGAAGCGATAGAGACACCAACCCACCCTCAAAACTTCCTAGCCCAAATTTACCCTGTCTACAAGTAATGCAGGCAAGGGAAAAGGAGCATAAAGTGAGGGAATGGCCAACCCCAAACTGGCCATACTTGAAATGCATCTCATGAGCAAGCACCAATCCCTGACACTATGATACACTATTATGCTTGTAGACAGAAGCATGTTGTCCTCTGAGACACTCCATCCAGCAGCTGACTCAGACACTTACAGACACCCACAGCAAACAGTGGGTGGGGCTTGAACTCTTATAGAACAACAGGAAGAAGGATTGCAGACTCAAGGAGATAGAAAGTTCACAGGAAGACCAACAGAGTCAACTAACCTGGAGCCTTTGAGGCTCTCAGAGTCTCAACTACCAACCAAAGAGTATGTATGAGCTGGACCTAGGCCTCCCTGCACATATGTAGCATATGTGCAGCTTGATCTTCACAATGGTCCTGAACAACTGAACCAGGGGCTATTCTAAAAGCTGTTGCCTGACCATGGGATATGTTCTCCTTGCTGGGTTGCCTTGTCTATCCTCAGTGGGAGAGGACGAACCTAACTTCACAGAGATGTAAAGTGCCATGTGGGATGATACCCAGGAGGGCACTACCTCTACCATTCAGAGGAGGAGGGGAGAGGAACATGAGATAAGGTTTGTGTGAGGGAGTGACACCAGGGGTGGGGGATAGTGAACAGAGTGTAAAGTGAATAATTAAAAAAAAAATGAAAAAGGGAGAGAGGACGGGGGAGGGAGTGGGAGGGAGGGAGTGAGGAAAAAAGGAAACAGTGAGAGGGAGGCAAGAAGTACAGGCTGGTCCTTGATGGTCTCGGGAGCACACCTCATTGCTTAAATCTACTTAACTTTCCAACACTCACAATAGGAGGCTAGAACATATTCCTTAGCTGAATGAAGATATTTTAAACATTTAAGGATGTGACATCTGACCCTGCTGCATTGTACCCTCTGAGGTGACCCATTTTAAAGTTTATTTAATGTCCTTGTATTTTTGTTTTTTCTCTTTGTCCTTATGTGTGCTCTGTCTTGATAACCTCAACTGTTGTCCTTTTGTATTTCTTCTCTTCTGGTACTTCTCCCATTCATCTCCCTGAAAACACTCCATGATGCATCTGTGTTGTCTTGTGCATTGCTGATTGAACGAGTTCATATAATCTGACAACTCAGCTTCTGACAAAAGTACTGCACTTTTCTCAGTCTCTCCATGCTTCTGATGGTTTGCGCCTCCTCCCCTTATTCCTTGGCAGTTAGTTATTCAAATCACTGATAGTCAAAATTTGAAGTTAAAGAGTTATATTATGCTATTTCCTAATTAGGGAAAGCCAACAATGTAACATGATTGGCTGCAGTTTTTTTAGAGATTTATTTTATTTTTGCTTATGTATATGTGTGGGGTCTGTGTGTTTGCGCTTGTGAGTATTAGAGCCTACGAAGACCAGAGGTGTTAGATTCCTCTGGGGCTGGAGGTACAGATAGTTGTGACTCTTCAGTGTGAATACTAGGAACTCAGGTCCTTACCAAGATCAGTGTGCACTGGTAAAGAAAGTCTGAGCCATCTCTCCAGCTCCACTAACAACTAACACTGCACCTAAAGACACAGAATGGTAAGTGGCTCTACAGCTGGATAAATAACTGCCTTTTGTTAAATGTGTCTTTGCATAATTTAATTTTGCCATTCTTATTTCAATTTCCTGCTACCTCTCTTAGTACAGGGAACTTGGTATTTTAAAACCATTCTTTATTACTATTTCTCTGATATAAAAAAGATTGTCTTCTCACTTTTCTTGGTAACATTATCATGGAGTCCCCAGTGCATGTAAGCTGATTTTGTCTCTTTTCCCAAGAATATCATAGACCATATATATCCAAATGTGATATATAATTAGTTAAGGGAGATTAAATTCCCATAACGTCATTTTGGGGATTGTACCTCCTTCTAATATCTGAACTCTAGTGTCAGTGCTTGCAAGGATACTGAGATGGCATAGGATCAATTATGACTAACAGAATCCTACTGAGTTTTGTTGATTTGATGGTATCCCTAGCATTATATTAATGAGAAAATAGCATTGCTTGGGCCAATGGAAAGATTGCCTGCCCACCAGACTTGCAGATGAAATCCCTTTCTTCTGTAAACAGTTCATAGTCCATTTATAGAATGTCCACCCTCAAATTAAGGGGGAACCATTATAATTTCTATCTTAGCTCTGATGAGTAGATGTTTGTCTTCAATCCTTTTCACACCTTCCCTTAATCTACTGACCACCCATGACGTTCATCTCAAAATCTTAGCATCAATACAGTCCCATGAATCCTTTGTGTCTCAAATCATCTTGCCAGTGAGACAAATGGCACGCCTCTATAGACACTTGATAAAGGGCAATGAATTATAAAATAGAAGGAATATAGATAGTTATTAACCAGCCTGTGTGGTCAAGAAAGAGATCTTTAATCATTCTGGACAAAGTATTAGGATTCTCTAAAGAAACAGAACCACTAGGGAGTATAGAAGTTTAAAAGGAGACTTACTAGGGGAATTGTCCTTGGTCATTATGGTGGCTGAGAAGTATAACCACTGACCTTCTAAATGGTAGAGAATCATGGAAGACTGATGCTTCTGTTCAGATTGAATCCATAGATCTGTACTCTGGGAAAGTCAATGCTTTAGTTCTCAATTTAAACTCAAAGTCTTAAGACATCAGGAGTCACTGGTCCTGAAATCTAAAATCCAAATACCTTGTATGTTAGGGGACAAGAACAGAAGAAAATAGATGTTCCCTCTGTAGATAACAGGACACACCTGACTTTTCCTTTTCTCTGAGCTCTAAGCAGCTTAGCTAGAGCCTATGCACACCACAGAAAGAACATCACCCTTACTCAGATCATTACCTCAAATGTTAGTTTCTTCTAGAAACACCACACAGAAGCACCCACAAATCCTGTTTTGCCAACCTTTCTGCATCATTTAGCCCAGTCAAAATAGAATATAAGATTAGCCATCACATTGGCTGAGTGTAACATATATTTGGCTCAGGACATTTAAGAGGGAAGTCCAAAAAGGTTTGTTTACTTGTCTGTTTTGTTCTTGTTTTTTAATGTGAGTATAATTCATCTGCTCTAGAATCAACTCCTTGTGGCCATTAAGTCCCCCAAAATCATATGTACCTTCAAACTGAACTTTCTGCAAGTCAATTAACTTATTCAAGCTTCAGTAGTATAGAGAGTTTAGAATGTTGCAGGTCTAGAGCCTGTTTACAATTTATCTTGGGCTATCTCTTACCCCTTAAATAGCCATGTCTTGACTAACCCTTCATCAGACCTAACATCTTGTGACTAACAGATAAAAACATTTTGAAATGTGTGGAGAGCTTTTGCTGCTGCTTCTAGGAAATTGACAAGAATATTTGACATTGGCTTAGGACAAGGAAGCTCAAGGAAAATACAGCACAGAAATGCATTCCTTGTATCCTGATCATTTTGCTAAGTCCTGAGAAACAATGACCTCAGGTCATTTGTTTATTCCTTGACTACTTTGTTTATGCTTTGTGCCTTGAATAGTGTGCTCATGCCTTAGAACTGGCCATATTCTGTGTATGTACATACAATGATATAAAAGGAGAATGAAAAAAAATTAAAACCCCTTCAGCTGAAGAGGTTTGCAGCCCCATAGGAGGAACAACAATATGAACTAATTAGTACCCTCAGAACTCCCAAGGACTAAACCACCAACAAAAGAGTACATATGGTGGGACTCATGGCTCCAGCTGCATATGTATAGCAGAGGATGGCCTAACCGGTCATCAGTGGGAAGAGAGGCCCTTAATCCTGTGAAAGCTGGATACCCCAGTGTAAGGGAATGCCAGGACCAGGAAGCAGGAGATGGGGGTTGTTGAGCAAGGGAAGGGGGGAGGGAAAATGTGCCGGACCTGAGGGGTCTCAATGAACGCTAGAGACAGCAACTCGACTCGACTCACCAGGGGTCTGGAGCCAGCTCAAGACATTAAAGCCAGAACCAGTAGCCCAACATTCAAAAGGGGCTGTGACTTTGATCCGCCCTCCTGCCTGGAGTCCTAGCCTTGATATGCTCGATTCCTGTTCTCACTTATGTGCTAAAAGGCATGACTGTTTCGCCTCAAGTATATATATCCCGTTTCTCTAAGTAAAGATTACACCTTGATAGGCAATCTTCTTGGTGTGGTCTCTCTTTCTCTTAACCCGCTTATTTCCATAGAAATTCGACTTCCCCAGTTCGTGAATCACCCACGGTATGAAGTGAAGCTGCAGGTCGGTTTCCTTCAGATGGCGCCACACGTGGACCTCGAACACGGGAGAATTTGAGGGACCCTACCGCAGGATACAGAGCTCTGGTTTATTATAGAAAAGGCGG
>NW_022196897.1:34972493-34985610 GCF_008632895.1 Mastomys coucha
ATGCTCGATTCCTGTTCTCACTTATGTGCTAAAAGGCATGACTGTTTCGCCTCAAGTATATATATCCCATTTCTCTAAGTAAAGATTACACCTTGATAGGCAATCTTCTTGGTGTGGTCTCTCTTTCTCTCAACCCGCTTATTTCCACAGAAATTCGACTTCCCCAGTTCATGAATCACCCACGGTATGAAGTGAAGCTGCGGGTCAGTTTCCTTCAGGAAAAGAGGGGTTTTTGGGGAGGAGAAACCAGGAAATAAGATATCATTTGAAATGTAAACAAAGAAAATATGTAAGAAAAAGAAAAAGAAAAAAATGTGATGGTATCTAGCAATTTTACAGAGTCAACATACAAACTTTTGGTTGAGTGTTGGCATGAGCTAGGTTATTAAAGTAAAACAGCATGGGGTTTTCGTACCATGTTCTACTGTTTTTGAACAGATTATTGTTTTTGAAATTTTTAAGAATTTATATTGTACTTCAAATTATTCAACCTCCCCCTACCTCTCTCTGGCATGGCATCTTCTTTATGAGAATTACTGTTACCTTCAGAGGCAGATGCTGCCCATGCAAACTTTAATTCTTACTTTGAGACTAGTTATGTCACATACTGTTGTTTTTAAAACAAAATCCTAATCATTCAATTTTCCCTGGGAGTCAGATTATGGGGTGGAAGCCTGCTAGCTCAGAGAGGCAGAGAAAGCACCTGGCTGACCTTCCTCCTGACCTGAAGTCCCAGAGGGAAAAGTCCCTTCCATTCCTCCCAGCAGTGAAAATCCTTCCATCTTCTCTGGGCCAGTAAGCAGGAGAGGGTGGGGTGGCAAGCAGGGGGAGGGAGGAGGGAACAGGGATTTGTTCTTGTTGTTGTTTTTTGTTTTTTTGTTTTTTGAGTTTTTTTGGAGGGGAAACTGGGAAAGGAGATATCATATGACATGTAAATAAAGAAAATATCTAAGAAAAAAAGAAAAAAAGAATATAAATTAGTGTAGCTAATACATGTTTATTATAGCATTATTTATCATAACCAAGTTATGAAATAAAACTAGATGTCTGTCAAAAGATGAATAAAGTAAATGTGGTATATATGTGTGTGTGTATATATATATATATATATATATATATATATTCCTTCCAACTGAGTGTTCCTCCTTTTTATTTCCTGTGCCTCTCTCTCTATGTACTCCTGACTTTCTCTTACTTTCTATGGATTCTACCAATGTTTATGCCCTGTCAACTGGTTGCTTCCTCCACCCATTCCCCCTATGGATGACTTTAATTAATATTGCTGACAATAAATAAAAGGCTCTTGCTTTAGAGGTGAGTGCTAGGGCTGAGCCATACCAAAACTAGAGGCAGGTTTTTCCAAGATACAATCTTGCGGTTCACAGTATGATCCTATATTCTGCAACAACATAATTACCAAGGGGAGTGAAATGTTGCGCAAATTATCTAATTGAGGTCCCAGCATAGATCAGAACTTATGTATTCAAAATGATTGGAAACAATGAAAGACAAGAAGCTTGATTTTTACAGTAGCTAGGGCTAGGGCTAGGGCTGAGGAGTTTGGGTAACTGATAATCTGAACATACTTTTTCCAGAACTCTGGGCTTCTTTACTCTACTTTTCTGAAGCTAATCTTCCACTGTGTAGCTTCTTATGAAAGGTATAGTTTCCTCTCTTTCTCTCTTCCTTACTCCCTCAGGCAACTGCTAAGATTATAGCTTGTCTGGTTTGGGAGTTTTCTTTAAAATCCATACCCCCACACAGGCCTGGAGCTTTCTTCTGGGTCTGTTCTTAAATTATTTGCCTAAGTAGACACATAATCCTAAGATAGGACCCATATTTTCCCAGTAACACTGGTAAAGTATTATTAGGTAATATGGTTTAAAATACTGCTTATTATATCAGAAGAAAGAGAGCTGGTTAGGGAGAGTAGGAACATTCCAAGAAGGCCCTTCTATGTGGTCAGCACTGCCCGAAGAGAGTCCTGGTCGTGTTTCCTTTCCATTTGTTAATCTTTCCTGGAGGCTTCACTTGAGGAAAAGACTGGTAGTGAGAGAAGGCTCCTGGACACCTTGTGCTTGGTCAGCTGGATGGGCTAACTTACCTCCTTCCCAAGTCTCACCTCAGTTTCCAACCACAAATAGTATAAAAAAAATCTCAGACTATTGCACAGTAGAGCTGACCATGGTGGAGGGGGTGCAGATGGGCTGGTTCCGAGAGGGTGTAAGTAAAGAAGAGCTGGCTCCCAAATTGTCTGCCATAAATGGTGTAGGCAAGGAAGCAATTACCCTCTTACCTTTGTCACCTATGACAGGCAGGAAAGCTGGTCCTGAGGATGTGAGAGCAGAGCTATCTCTCCCCCTTGCTAGTTTCAGCATTGGATGAACTATCTGGGGCAGTGCTAGAGATCTCTTCCTGGTAGTATGGATGTGGGAGAGATGGCTGATAAGCAGCTCAGATACTACCCAGGCTCAGATACAGGGCTTTGAGTGGGTCCACCTCAACATCTACCCCACCAATGAACTGCTGGAGTGAATGAATGGACTGCCCCTATAGATCAAAAGCTGCAAGATCTCTATGATACAGGTTAACAACAGGATGTCTAAGAGGAGCCCCAGTGATGATCCAGTATTGATAGTATCAGAGGCCTTAAACTACCTAAATGACTCAGTGCAATGACCATTTGCAAGTAAGGAAATATGGACAAAGGGGTATACTATGATACATACTGAGACACAACATGACTTCCACCATGAGACAATAGTCTCTTTTGCTAGGAAGGTTGCAAGGATAGAGAGTGAGGGAGATTAATGAGATTGAGGTGCATAATGTGATGTGAAAGTCACAAGGAATCAATGAGACAATATAAAAAGCAGAGACTGGGACCTCACTGATACTCCATCTCTGGGAAGCAGATTCTGCTGTATGGTAACTGACTCATCCTTATCATAAGTTCCCAACTAAGGAGCTGTAACATAAGTGTGTCCAAAACTCAATTTCTTTTGTTCTTGAATATCATTCTTCAAGGCCATAAGGCACAAATACAACCACTCTCTTTGGTAGTCTTTAGTTTTTGGTGCCCTAGCTCTCTGATCTAAAATTACCAAGACTTGAGAAATGATCCACCAAACTCAGGCACACCTACACTTATGTTATCAATTCCAACATGTGAACAGACCCATTTTATTGACTTATTTTTTCAGGCAGTCTGTGTTCCATGTTTAGAAATATCACAGCTTTTTGTATGGTGATATTGAATTCTTTTAAATTTGCTGAATTTGTTTACCCATTCTAGCTGTACATTTTAGAATATTTTCAGTTTTTATGTAAAAGATTCTGCTGTCATTAAGTAGGACAATGTAAATCCTTTCAAATTTTGGTAGAGTTTTATTTTGTTTAATTGTTTATTTTTAACCTAATTTCTCACTTAAGGGTACCCTCATTCATTTGAAAAAAAGAACACTAAAAGTAGACAACCTTATCTCATTTTATTTCCAACCTAACATTTTATTGATTATTTGGGAAATTTATGCAATGCATCCCAATCACAATTGCTTCCCAATCCTTCTAAGTCCATCCTCCCATCTGTGTGCCTCACCCATTCCAAAACCTGCCATGCACAATTCGTGTTCAGTGAGAAGTTTGCATTCCCATTGTTCAGGGTTATTTAGAAAGAAAGTTTAACATTTCACTCTTGAATAATTTTCATTTGATAAGTGATTATATTTTGGATGTGAGTTTCCATTGTATTTAATTTCACTTTGGCTCCATGGCCAGTTCTCTAGTAAACATTGTCCACAATGCACTCACAATCCCTGATTGTAGAATAATATGTAGAATACTGACTTTATTTAAATGTGAGAAAATAAATTGTCAAAATGTTAAGTTGGAAGGCAAAGGAACAACTGTAATAGAATTGTTCCCTGACCCTACCATCACCACCACCACAATACTGAATTCATGATCAATGAAATACCAATACCAGGAGAGTAGCTATAGTAGTTGACATTCATTTTCAGGAGACTATACATAGTCTGAGGACTACTATTATTTAAATTAAAACATTGAAAACATGAGTTTGAATATATATAGTTTCTCAACTATGTAAAATACAACAATGCAATATGAATTGTATAGGAACTTCACAGATATAAAGGAACAGAGGCATCTTCAGAGTCAGTATTTCAGAAATATACTAAGGAAGGAGATAAAGAGATTTAGGGAGAGTGAGCACAGGGTAAGATCTCATCCAACTATGTTTTTTCTTGTTCATTTGTTTGTTTTTTATTTATGCTTACAAAGGAAAGTAGATTCCAAACTTCAGTGTCTGCCTAAGATGGAGCTAATTTATGTCAAGGCACAGTCAGAATGGTAGTTTCAGGGTGAAGTCCCACCAAGCTAACTTATTGTCTGTGCTTGTGCTTGGTGCTCTCTGTAAGAATCAAGAGCCTGGGGTCATGGGATGCTGATTCATGGGATAATCAAAAGAGAACCTGATTAATGATTGAATTGATATATAAAATAAAAAACTTGGCTTCTGTTCTGCAAAAGATGGACTATCCAGAGAGTTTTTAGACAGTTGTCTCAAGAGAGAAGGACATAGAAAGTAGATATCTCTTAGCCCCACAAGTGGACTTTGAGATATTTGTTTTGCAACTCTTAAACACCACTTCTCTTAGAACCCCAATCCAAGCCCAGGCTGGTCCTTATCAACCAAGAATGACAGGCTGACACATTGAATTTGAAGTCGGCAACAATAAAATCTCCACCACTGGTCCAGTCTTTCCTCCTCTCTCACTCTGCCCTCCCTCTCTCTACTTTTTGCACATAGAGCATTAACTGGGCACTCTTTGTGGAATGAAGGAAATCCAGTTAACAGTCTGAAACTAATTCACAGGTAAACATATTCAGGCCTGTTTTCATGAAAAATGACTAATGAATTTTTTAAATTACTTTCTATTAATTTGATTTTTACCCTGCCTCATAATGCTTTTCTAGTATCTGTTTTCATATTTTATTAAAATATTAAATGTTACATTAATTATAATTATAATATCTAGAAAGAAAATGTTGCCTGGTGGTGGTGGTGCACACCTTTATTCCCAGCACTTGGGAGGCAGAGGCAGAGGCAGGTGGATTTCTGAGTTCGAGGCCAGCCTGGTCTACAGAGTGAGTTCCAGGACAGCCAGGGCTACACAGAAAAATCCTGTCTCAAAAAACAAAACAAAAAAAAAAGAAAAAGAAAAAGTGTCAATTTAAATAAATAATGACTGTGTGGGTTCCTGGTACAAACTAATACACACTCTCTGAAGGAAAATTGCTATCTTCCTTTCTTCCTGTTCTACTATTACATTACATTCAATTTGTGATACCTTTTCTGAAATAATTTTAAGTACTTCTTTAAATCTTATTTTGTAAGATCCTGCTCCTTTTTAATTTTCTTGATACTCTTGGACTGTGCATAATTCTTATGTCGGCAGCAATTCCAATCTTCACGTTGCTGGGAAATAATCACCCTATGTATACCTAGCACAAAATTTTATTCACAGTCTGTGGTTAATGAATATTTATTAACCAATAAATGGAAAGGAAACTGAGAAACACCTATCTGACAGGAATCAAATATGTTCAATTCTAGATCAATTTTTGGTGATAATCATAAGACCGCTATTCTATGAAGCTCCATTCTATGCCAGTAACATGGTGATTTACTCATACTTTACTACAATGCAACACATGCAACTTCTCTTCATTTAAGAGCATAGAAATATCTTTACACCCAATAAATCAGTAATAGAATTAAAAATTTCTGGAGATGGACTAAAATAATTTGTTAGGATAATGAGTCTATCAATCAGTCTATTTTTTTCCTCAGAAAATATCTGTTTCATGTGTAGTAAAAAAATGTTTTAACTATGTATAAGCTGAACATTTTTATTAGTGTTTCAGTACATACCTTTTATATTCAAAAATTATGTTTTTAAATAAGAGTTATTGATAATATGAGTGGTAGTACCATAAATTTCAACTTCCTGATATAATCTAAATTTCACAATCTAGGTAAGTTCCATAAACTATAAGTGGAGTTATACAAACTCCCTAAGTATCATGATCAGTGATTATTCTTTAAGAAGACAGCAGGATAATCAATGTATTCAAAGGGCAATAAAACCAAATCGAGCAGATAATTTGCCTTAAAATGAGGAACACACACACACACACACACACACACACACACACATGTAAATATAAAATATATATGTATGTATATATATAAAGTATATATAAGTATATATAAAAATTATATACTTATACTTTTTAAAGAAAGAACAATCTTGCAGATTTATTATGTGAACTTCAGTTTGAAGAAAGTTGGTGTAGATTTAATTTAACCTCAAGAGTTAGTGTTGACATGTCAAAAATCCAATCCAACAACCTGGAGCTTTCTTTCTTTATGTTTTGTACTTCGTCTCTCTGAAAGAAAGGTAGGTATGATTTCGGTGTATATTCTACTTCTATACCCATGTATGTTCTATCCCCCCCCTTTTTTTTGTATTTGAAATCACTGAAACATTTAGAGACCCATGAGCTTATATATCTAATTTAATTTTTATATCAAATAAAATGAAATAATGACATTCCATCCTTTCCACCATTTGTGACATAAATAAAAGAATAAGAAACCAAATTTGAAAACCCAAAAGTTGGAAATTAAAATGGGGCCATATTTTTTTTTCTCTAGATATCAGTGACTACTGAGTTGAATGTAATGATACAAATAAGCCCATTACTCATATAGAAAAAAAAAAAACACCAAAGAAAACCCAAGAAACAAACAAACAAAACTCTGAAGATTACTTACCTAAAGAATTCCAAATATTCTGGAACATGAATACTGGCAGATTATAAAGGGCTTCTCTCAACAAAAGATTGTTCTTCATCAACTATAAATGACTAATCATAGTAGTTACTTTCCTCTCTGTTCAGACATAAAAAGAAGCAAGTTAAGAAAGGAACTGCTTGTTTTGGCTCATATTTGAAGGTATGTCCATCACCAGGGACAAAGCATGGTGGCAAGAGGATGAAGCAGATGATGACATTGCATGAGCAATTGGGAAGCAATGAAAAATGAGGAGGCTTTGATTGTTTTCTTTTCAATTTTGTTCAGGATCCCCACTCATAAAGGTTGTGTTGCCCACTCTATTTCAAAGTTGCTTCTAGATCTTGTCCAGGTTGTAATTAATAATAGCCATCATACTTATCATTAAGCAATAAATAATAGTGGCATATATAACAGCTTTTTTAAAAAAATCATTTAACATTTATTAATAGTTTCATGTAGAATCTGGCAAATACCCTTGACTTCTTTAAATAATGTCAGTTGCTAAACACATACTTAGGGCTCAAATCCATTAGGCTCTGACTCATGTGATGATAGAACCCCAAACACAAACAAATATGTATGTGAGAAATTAGTATTAATCACCACAGCATCTCTCTAGGCCCATGATTATACTCATTTTTAAATGATAGAGATAATACACATATATGCACATGTGTCTGTGAGTAAGTCTATATGTGTGTTGTATGTGTGTGTATGTGTGTGTTCACTGAGGAAAAATAATCTTTCAGGAAAAAACAGGTAAATATGAAATCACTCCTTGCTGTAGACAACTCTAGCGTATTACCCGTCCTCGTAAGAATGCTATTAATTTAAAGATTCTTTCATTTAGTTTCTGGGCAATGCTCTAAAAACATCAAAGCATACTTGGGAATTTGTCTAATACACAGAAATCAGAATACAATACAACCGAAAACATTTTTTTGCTGCAGTAAAACATTAAAAACAATTGAAAAGGTCTGATAGAACATTTAAGCTGTCATATAATATATCATAATCAAAACAAACAATAGCAACAGAAACAAACTACTATACATTCAAGTGAAACAAACATCTATAACTTATTACTGTGCATGCCTGAGAAAGTGCTTTAAGTCAACATGAAAATAATGCTTGCTGTTGCACCATGAGACACAAAACAGAATGACAGATCTGATGGAACAGACAGAATTCAAAGAAGAAAATTGGCTTGTATAATTATATGTAATTGGTGAAATGATTTCATTCATAAATGTCAACATTAGCTGGCATGTGACACAGAATAATCTCATGGCAAAAAGGTCTTTGCAGATGTTATAACATTAAGGTTGTTGTAAGATTAATGTGTTGAACTATTCAAATGGGCTAAATATGATCGGGAAGGTCTTAATACATGAAAGGGAAAAAAAGAGGAGAACAAGGAATCAGAGTCAGAAAATGATCTAAAAATGCTACAGTACTAGTTCTGAAGACAAAAGAATGAGCCACCAGTAAGGGAAGCAACCAGCCTGGAGAGGCAGGAAAATGAGAGATTCTATGACCTCCTCAAAGTCTTCATGATGACACTTGTTTTCCCTCAGACAGATCTATTTCCAGAACTGTAAGGCGATAAGAAAGTATGCTGTTTAAATGATGGAGTTTGTGGCAAATTTTCATAGCAGCAACCAGAAAGTAATTCAATTGTGAACTTTTTAGAAGTGTAGAGGCTAACTCTGGAGCAGAGACTAAATGAAGGACAATTTAGAGACTGCTCCAACTGGGAATTCTACTCATATTCAGTCATCAAATCCAGACACTTATTGTGGATGCCAACAAGTGCTGGATGACAGGAGCCTGAGATAGTTGTCTCCTGAGAGGCTCTGACAGTACCCCACTAATTCAGAAGTAGAGGCTCACAGCCAACCATTGGACTGAGTACAGGGTCCCCAATGAAGGAGCTAGAGAAAGGACCCAAGGAGCTGAAGGGTTGCAGCCCCTTAGCATGAACAACAATATGAAATAACTAGTACCCTCAGAGCTCCCAGGGACTAAACTTCAACCAAAGAGTACACATAGTGGGACTCATGGCTCCAGCAGCATGAGTATAGCAGAGGATGGCCAAGTTGGTCATCAATGGGAGGAGAGGACCTTGGCTCTGTGAAGGTTCTATGCCCCAGTGTAGGAGAATACCAGGGCCAGGAAGTGGGAGAGGGTGGGGTGGTGAGCAGGGGGAGGGGGTAGGGAACAGGGGGTTGTTTTATTTTTCTTATTTTATTTTCTTTTTCTATTTTCTTTTGGAGGGGAATCTGGGAAAGGAGATATTGTAAATAAAGAAAACATCTAATAAACAAAAAAGAAGAGTACTATCTCAGGCATCAGTGGGAAGAAAAGCCATTGGTCCTGTGAAGGTTCTATGCCCCAGTGTATGGGAATGCCAGGGCCAGGAAGCAGGAGAGGGTGGATTGGTAAGCACGAGAAGGGGAGAGGGAACAGGGGTTGTTTTATTTTTTTCTGTTTTTGGAGAGGAAACTGGGGAAGAAGATATCATATGACATGTAAATAAAGAAAATATCTACAAAATCAAATATTCCTCCCCCCCAAAAAAACAAAATAAACAAACAAACAAAAAAAGAAGTGTAATATCTCATGAACTAACCAAAACTCACTGTATCTGAAGCTTAAAGATGGGGAGCAGCAAGTGGCTTTAATCAGCCCAAGATTTGCTTAAATACACAATATAGATATGACATATTTGATTCATGTTCCATGAAGACATTGAACATAAAATTAATGGCTGCTCTTCTAACTATGGTGGAAATCTACCATTGTACAGTTAGGTTTCTGAGCTAACAGCACTTCCCTAGCAGGGCTACTTTTCTGACCCCTACCCCCCAAACACTTCTACTTGCTGAATGTTACTTAGTCTTGGTTATGATGCCAGGTTCAACATTTTCTTCCCAATAAGATCCCATTCACCTAGCACTTGAGATTCCTGGAATACCTCTCTATGTTAATAAGGCATGTCTGTATAGTAAGTCTTCAGTCAATGACCTTTGCCCATCCTGGAGATTGTGACTCCTATCCCCAAAACTATATAATCCTTGAATCATCCCCAGTAAAGATGATCTGTGTCCCTATAGCTGGTCACAATATTCTCATTTTTGTATGCACTCACAGTGCATCTAACCCCACCCCATCCCTTGTCCATCATCTCTGCTCCATTTGCCCTCATGGTCCAATATTGGCTGACAATCCATGGGTACAGTGAGGGATATGATTAATAACAATACTAATAAATCTATAACAGCTATCTATTGTATAACAAAGAGCCACAGACTTAGTAGCATAAAAAATGTAATTTTCAAGTCTCTGAAGGTCTGGAATTTGAGTACATCTTGGCTTGATCCTCTGCTTTGGGGTTATGTGGCAGCATGCTGGTTGTCTCTTGGAGCTGGGGACTCACCTGAAGACTAAAGATGGGACAAAAGAGTCCATTTCAAAGCTCACTAGCATGAGCTTGGAGAATCAGTGCCTTGCTGGCTCTGGAATTGAGAACTACAGTTCTTAATAGAGTGTGAGCCAGAAACTTCATCTCACTTTGTGACATTCCCCAAAGACAAGTATCTACATCAAAGCTGGTAAGAAGAATTTTTCAATTGTCTATCAAGATGTTGACCATATTCTTAGTTATCCGTGTAAAAACTCCTGTCACTAGCTGACTGCAAAAGCCTACTTCTTTCCACTTTTATATTGATGGAAAGCCAGTCACTGGGTATGTCCACATATGATGAAACTATACAAGTGGGAGAATACAAGGAAATAGAAAATTTGGGAAACCACCAGCAGCTTTTGTGAATAGGATGAAGAATAGTAAGATGTAGGAGTCAGGTTGTCTATGTCTGCACATAAGTAGCACCTTTTCCTTTTAGTTGTCTGCATTATTAAAAAAAAAAAAACTAACAGAGAAAGGATTTATACTTCCCTTGTAGTACTTTTAATTGCCCATTTTTGTGAGAATTTTTTCATATTTCCCTTTAGGATTACATCTTTGAATCCGTCCATCAGGACACCATATTTTAACATTCAGCTCTGTTACTGTGTCTTCAACATATATTTAATCAGCTTTTCTGTGGGTATAAAACACCATGACCTGCTGGGCAGTGGTGGTGCACAGCTTTAATCCCAGCACTTGGGAGACAGAGGCAGGTGGATTTCTGAGTTCGAGGCCAGACTGGTCTACAGAGTGAGTTCCAGGACAGCCAAGGCTACACAGAGAAACTCTGTCTCAAACAAAACAAAACAAAACAAAACAAAAACAAAAACAAAACAACAACAACAAAAACAACCATGACCAAAAACACCTTAGAGAGGAAAGGGCTCAATTGCATCTTATTAATAATGGTCTATCATCTAGGTTAGCTATTGCAGAAACTCAAATATGGGAAGAACCTTGACATAGTAACTGATTCAGAAGTCATGGAGGGGATGGGTGGTGGGGCTTCTTACTGACTTACTCCTCTTTCTTATCCATACAACTTGCTTGCTTTTCCTTCTCTCTCTCTCTCTCTCTCTCTCTCTCTTTCCCCTTCCTTCCCTCCCTTCATCCTTCCCTCCATCCCTCCTTCCCTTCCTTCCTTCTTTTCTTGCTTCCTTTCTTTACATCTCAAATGCTGGCCCCTCCAGTCCCCCCCTTGTAGAGTTTTTCCTCCATTTCCCCTCTCCTTCCATTCTGAGGGAACAGAACCCCTTGGTATCACCTCATTCTGAGATATCAGTCCCTATAGGATTAGATACATCCTCACCCACTGAAGTCAGATGTGGCAGCTATCTGCTACATATGGGCCTGGGGCTTCAGACTAGCCAGTTTATACTATTTGGTTGGTGACTCAGCCTCAGTGAGCTCCCAGGGGTACAGGTGAGTTGACGCTGTTGATCTTTCTATGTGGTTGCCATCTGCTAGAGGGACTTGAATCCTTTCCCCAACTCATCCATAGGGGTCCCTGAACTCCTTCCAGTGTTTGTGGGTTTCTGTGCTGTCTCAGTCAGCTTCTAGGTAGAGCCTCTTAAAGGGATCAGACTGCTTGCTCATAGCACCCAGTCCCAGAGGTGGCACCCATCACAGTGATATGAGTCCTGTGATATCAATAATCAATCAAGAAAAGGTACCACAGGCTTGTCCACAAGCCAGTAGTTAGGGTAGGTACGTTTTCTTAATTGCATTTCCCACTTCCTCTAGCTTTTGTAAAATTGATATAAAACTAGCCAGTACAACATATAATCTGGCTGTTGTGAGAAAACACTACAAAATTCTGTGGTAGTCATTACCAATTAAGCAATTTTCATGTGAGAAAACCACACGAATATGAAATTACTTATCATCAAGATAAACTTAAAATATCGGTAGTGAAATTACATTCACAAACAAATAAAACAATTGCAAATATCATCCATGATCGAATGACCCTCTCTTTTATAGTATAAATACTCCTCTCATCAAGGTGAAAATATGTTAAATCAATATATTTCATATTAAGAAAGTTGACATTCTCATTTTTTATATCATAAAAATGTTTTTCAAGGCCTTGGTGGCCCATGCATTTAACTCAGCAGGAGAGACAGAGAGACAGGCAGGATTTGTTAGCATCCAGAACCTGTGGTGGATATGGGCGGGTCCACAGACCCTTCGCCAGGGCAACGGCCACCATATTCCCAGAATCCATTGGGTTCAGCTCCCACTTTTACCTGGACTGCTACATCACAACATAGCACTTTCCTCCATCTTGCTCTCTTTCCTCTCTCTCTCTCCTCTCTCTTTCTGCACCACTATCCCCTTACTCCCTCTCAATTAAACCTCTGCACATGGAACTGTCTAAGCCTGGTGTCTGCAGATGCGTCCTGCCGCGACTCAAACACATCATTTGGTGCTGAAACCCGGGATCGTGGCAGTTTGCGTCTACCAACCCTGCTCCACACCGCCGGGGCAGACAGGGTATACCGCCACGTAGAGCGGGCCCCTGAGACCACTGCACCGCCTCTGCTCCGCCACTCCTCCCAATGCCACTGCTGCTGTGGCTGGGACACAGCCGCTGCTGCCCTCACCTGGCGACTGCTCATCGCTTCTTGCTAGAGACACCAGACACCGCGGGACACAAGGAACCTACAGCCAAGCGCCGCTAGACTACAAACTCTTACCACGTGAGCTGTACCCCACTCAGACACCATTCAGTTCCATGTGTTCCATTTACCAGACCGCTCATA
>NW_022196897.1:34986693-34987453 GCF_008632895.1 Mastomys coucha
TCTCACTTAGTGAACTTTCCCAAATAGAAAACAGGCTGGAGTCCTATACCTCTAACCCTTCAAAGTTTATTAAGGAGTTCCAATATATCACTCAGTCTTACAGCTTGACTTTCCATGATACCTATATGATCCTTACTAATAATTTGCTTCCTGAAGAATGCAGGCAAATATGGGAAGAGGTGAGATTACATGCAGACGAGATTCACCAGACAGACAACACATATCCAATTGGCTCTGAAACAGTTCCAGAACAAGATCCACAGTGGAATTACAATTCTGCAGGTGATATTTTAGCCAGAGACAGGTTCATCACATGCCTTCTGGCTAGTCTTAGAAAAGCGGCCTTAAAGCCCGTAAATTTTAAAAAACTTCAAGAGGTTGTCCAAGACAAACAAGAGAATCCATCTCAATTTTTAGAACGCCTTACGAAGGCTTTATTACAACATACCAATGTAGACCCTGACAACCCAGAAGGTAAGCAACTGCTGATGACCTATTTCTTCTCCCAGAGCTACCCCGACATAAGAGCCAAACTTAGAAAACTAGAGAAGAGACCCCTAACTCCACAGGCAGAAGTCTTAGCGCTGGCTTTCAAAGTGTACCATGGAAGGGATGATAGGATCCGCAAACAGAAATACCATATGCTGGCAAAGGCTGTCCGACCAGCCCCAGCCACTACCCTAGACTCATGATCTCCTAAGACTCAGAGACCACCAGGCACCTGCTACAAATGTGGTAAAAAAGGTCATTGGGCAAAATC
>NW_022196897.1:34988967-35000436 GCF_008632895.1 Mastomys coucha
CTCTGTCCCTCTCTTTGGTGTGGCAACCTGTTTTAAGGCCTCTGGGACTCAGTCCGTGGGAATGCTGACCCCCTAGACTGCAATAGAACCGTAACCCTTGATATATCATCTTTGCCACAATGCCCCATAATCTAAAATGCACCAATTCTTTGTGGCACTCAGACATATCATCGTCCAACTGCTAGCTGGTCAGGAGTATTCACATTAGTACTTCTTTTCCCTGAACTGGGAGTGATCCAGGGAAACGAACCCCTGCCAATCCCAGTTGTAGATATGATAGCTGCCCAACATAAGAGGGCAGTCCAAGTTGTGCCACTCTTGGTTGCTATAGGTATAGCCATAGGTGTCGGTACTGGAGTTGCAGGGATAACAACTTCCATGATCCAATAAAATATATTCACTTCTCAGTTTCAAAGCGATTTTCAAAAAATGTCTGAAACTGTGCTTACTATCCAGAAACAGATCGACTCCTTGGCAGCTGTGGTGCTTCAGAACAGACGAGGACTAGATATCCTGACAGCTAAAAAAGGTGGTCTTTGCCTGTTCCTCCAAGAAGAATGTTGCTTCTATGTCAACCAATCCGGGATAGTAAGAAATAAAATTCAGGAGCTGCAGTCAGACATAAAAATCTTTAGAGACCGCAAGACCTCCAGTTCTGAGATTTTCGAAAACCCCATATGGAAGTAGATACTCCCTTTTGTAACTCCTCTCCTAGTCATCTTCCTGGTGTTATTATTTGCTCCCTGCCTCATTAATCTTGTCTCTACATTTCTTCAATGACAAATACAAAAAATTTCTAACCAAACTATCAATCAGTTCCTGTTACAGGATTACCAGCCGCTGCCCACAGATGAGCCACTGTCCACAGAGGAACCTGATGCAAACATTTACCAAGTTGATCCCGATGGTGAAAGCCAGCTATCCCCATTGACAACGCTCCTAGACAGCAGGAAGTAGCCTAAGAGACACGACTCCCTCATTCCCTTTTCATCATCGGCTTCCCCTTCCCTTTTTCTTTCCTTCTCTTTATAATATAAAAAAGGGAGGTATGTTAGCATCCAGAACCTGTGGCAGATATGGGGGGGTCCACAGACCTGTCGCCAGGGCAATGTCCACCATATTCCCAGAATCCATTGGGTTCAGCTCCCACCTTTACCTGGACTGCTACGTCACGACATATATATATATATATATATATATATATATATATATATATATATATAGGTACTTTCCTCCATCTTGCTCTCTTTCCTCTCTCTCTCTCTCCTCTCTCTTTCTGCACCGCTATCCCCCACCCCTTCTCAATTAAACCTCTTGCACGTGGAACTGACTAAGCCTGGTGTCTGCAGACGCATCCCGCCGCGACTCAAACCCATCAGGATTCTCTACTGTCAATATCAGCTTGTTGTACATATCATCTCCAGACTAACCTAGGCTACATTTTGTGACCATGTCTCAAAAACAAAACAAAAAAACAAATTGAAAAATATTCCAAAATACACAAGAGTAGAGTAAATCCTTTATATGCTAAACCACAGAAGTCTAAATTGTCTTCTGTTTTGTGATTTAAGGATTAAATAACATATATGCAGAATAGGGTTTTGAAAAAATAATTGTGTTCTTAATTCAGAGAATAAGGAAGGTGATGTAGAAAGGAAGGGAAGAAAAGAAAGAGGAAGATTAAGAGATACCTCTTTGGAGAGCAATGGACAGCATTCCTTGTAAACTATGTTTACGTGTTCAGGCTGCTTAAAGTCCAGGACAATCCCCTCAAATACCTTTTATCTTAGAGATCTTGCTATAATGTTCCTCTTTATATTATGACTACAGGAACACATAATGAATGTATCCACACATTTGAACATTCCTGTTTAGAGTAATAGTGAAGAACATTTAAATTCTTAGGACAGAGCTATAAAGTGGATTATTATCTATATTTGTATTAGGTCAAAACAACCAATCTAAGTACATCAGTAAATGATAAAAGTTTTGTATAAATAAATTCTATATAGAGAACTCTTGAAATAGGTTTTATACCATTTGAATATTAAGAGGAAAATTAATTGTAGGAAAAGCTTTTAATAGTAGCTTACAATTTAGTCATTACAGGATGATCTGTGTCAACACCAACTCACACAATTAGAACTTCTAACTTGTATTAAATATTTCATGTCAAATGAAATGCATACCTAGAGACAAACTTCGTTAGTTTACCTCCTGTTAGTTTAATTTAGATAGTGGGGGGAAAAAAGAGATAGTGAAAATGCTTCCAAAACTTTGCAATTAAACAAGAAAGTTTGAATAAACGAGTTCCTGGAAAGGAAGTACATCTATTCTATTTATATTTTCTGTAATATTGCCACTCTTCTCAATGACAAGACATGCAGAGCAAGCCCGTCTTCTACAAATAGAAACAAAAGTAAACTGTATAAAAAGATATCCACTCCCACCCTGCCAATATGAAAGCCATGGTCAACTCATGTTACTAGTCCAACAAAATAGGCTATTAAATACTTTCAGGTATTGTAAGTACTATAACAAAAAGACTAGAAAACCCAAAGGCTGAGGCTTCACATTTCTCACCCCAGAGGATAATTAGAAAGAACACTTTCTCCAGGCTTCTTTGTAAATCCTAAGAAGTCCTTTGTTGTTATCTATAGGTTTAGAGCACCTTACCTAATCTGTATCCACTATATAGAAAGGCTACTTCTAATTTTATACTTCTGTCATGAATAGCTACAGCTGCATTATGTGTTTTCTACCTGATCCAGGTTAAAAAAAAAACAAAACCTGTGTCTGAATATTGTTCTTCAATTAATAATAGAGGAGAAATAAGAATAGCAAGAATAGCTTATCATAACAAGCCTCCAGGCTTCTCCCTTCAAAGCAGGAGCCATCTTTTCTAAAGCTCCTCAGCAAGCTAAATCCATTGTCAATAGGAAAGAAATGTAGAATCCTCCAAAATAACCAAGACATGGGACGATGTGAACATTGTGGCATATCACAGAACACAAACTGACAGAGTGACAGGCTTGGACTTCCTTTATAGGTACATAGAAAACTTGTGATTCTCCTCTGCCAAAATGCAGAGGTATACTGCGATAGCCATGACCAGTTCCCCTCCACTCTTTGACATAACATCTTTGAGGGTTAGTGCGAGTTACTAATCTGACAGTACCTTGAGAAAACCCTCTAGATAGACTTCTGGGTATATCTGATTAGGTTAGTTTCTGGGTATGATTGTAAAATATTTTCTTGATTCATTAATTGAGGTGGGAAAATAAACCCTAAGATGATGGCAGCACCATTCTCTGTCTTGGGTCATGGGAAGCCTAAAAATGAGAAAGAGACCTGGGCACAAGGGTTTATCCTTCCCTGCTTTCTGACCACAAACACAATCTGACAACTTGCTAGAAGCTCCTGCTAGAGTGTATTTTCCAAATGTGAGCCAGAATCTACCTGTCTTAGGGTTTTCATTGCTGTGAAGAGACACTATGAACAAGAAAACGCTTATATTGGATTGGGGCTGGCTTACAGTTTCTGAGATTCAGTCCATTTTCATCACAGTGGTAAGCATGACAGTGTCCAGGCAAACAGGGTGCTAGAGAAGGAATTGAGTTTTCTGCAACTTGATTCAAAGGCAAGCAGGAGAGACTGTCACTTCTGCATTAAAAGCCTGAAAAACTTGACCTTCAGCTGAACCCAAGCTGCTCCTGCTCACAAGTACCAGGAAGGACTTCAGGGCTTGTCCTTGGCCAGAGTTGAAAAAAGTAGAAAGCAACACAATAAATAATAACATTGTCCCCATTCTACCTTACATCCCAAAGATACTTAATTTGGGAGATTCTTAAATGCTTATATATATACATGTATATATGTATACACATATACATATACACACATAACACATAACTATGCTTATTCTATGATATAAACTTGGCCAAATGCCATGCACAGTTTGCATGACAGCAGTTTATGAGGCAAAAGCTTCATGGAAGCCAGTCTCCTGCATGTCTCCTTGGCATTTCCTAACTCAGAGGTAGTCCAGATATATCTCGCGTGCTAGGTGCCCACCAAGATATGATTTATTAATAGCTAGAGAAAATTGGACATTGCTCTCTGACCTTTACCAGTGTTTCAACATCTTAGCCAAACCCTGGCTTGGAATTTTGTAAAGAATGTTACCCATCCAGACTAATTGCCTTCAGCATTGTGGGTAGGGCATTGAAATTTACAGAATGGGAGACTTATCCCAGGGCAAGGTCAAGTAGAATCCTCATTCTCACTCAGCATGCAGTACACAGCTGAACCACTCCTAAGAATTAGCAAGAAAGAGACTTGTCTCTACTAGCCCAGAAGGTTAGCATAGTGGGCATTTTACTAAGGATGAGCAGGACCTTGAGCGGAGCGTGTGTGTGAGACTGTGCAGCAGTCAGCATTCAAGATTTGAAATCCCAGCACTTTAATCCCAGCACTTGGGAGGCAGAGGCAGCTGGATTTCTGAGTTCAAGGCCAGCCTGGCCTACAGAGTGAGTTCCAGGACAGCCAGAACTATACAGAGAAACCCTGTCTCGAAAAACCAAAAACCAAAAAACAAAACAAAAAAAGATTCGAGATTCGAGCCTCTACCCTCCCCCTGGGACACTGGTCGGGCCCATGCAGGCCCGAGCATGCTTGGAGCCCAGGGGTGCTACACCAGTCCAGAGGAGATGGCTGCTGTTTTAGACCCAGTGTGTTTCAGGTGGCCTCATATGTACTGAAAGACCCCTAGAACTGGGGAGATCCTTACTCAAGTCTCTGGATGACGTGACCACCCAATGACTCACCCAATGACTCATGAGAGACCGAACTTGCTGCAATCACATGAGGTTTATTTGGGATAGGCCGGTACCGGGGGTCGATCTCGTGACCATGCTAGTCAGACAAGAAGTAAGGGGTATTGAAAGGGAAAGACCATTAGCTGGGGACAGGGAGAGGGTTACCAAGGAAACAGAACATAAAAACAGTAGAAAATTTTAGAGGGACCCAACCCAAGGTATTCAGTTAGGGAGGGGAACACATTCATTTTAAGAAAGTAATCTTCATCTACAGGGTGGAGAGTCTCATAAACCACTAGACCTTCATTCCTAGTTCTACCCTCATTGTGGATCAGCCAGGAGGGGCAGGTATTGGGAACCAGAGCCCTGAGGCTCTGAGTTAGCGAAGTTCCTGGATCTAGCTACTCCACCTTTTTTGGCTTGTGGCAGAGGTTTTCCATGCCCCCTTTTAAGTAAAGGTTACACATTATACATACATTTCTATTAAATGCCCTCATTTTAAATTCTAAGATTCTCCAACTTTTCAGTACCTCAACTGCTGAGCTGCCAGATTTCTCATTTCTCTTTTGCAATGACTTTTTGTAAAAGTCTGATGCCATTTTTAAGAAATACATTCAGATCCTGTACTTCCATGTATCGTGTCTGCCGTCATTTCTTCGCCTATACCTTGTCCACCTGACTAGGACCCCTGTTTCTCCCTCGGGTTGAGGGAAGCCCAGACTGGCCGGCCTGCAGCAGCCAAAGGCCATGATTATGTTAGCAACTCAACCAAACGAAGGCAGAGGAAGTCAGTCTGCTTTCACAGAACTTTTAGTAATATTCTACCAGGTTTATTATGCTTGTTAGGCTATAATTTAGCTTCAGGAAGTTTAAAAAAATTCTTACATAAGTTATTCGATGATCCATTCAGCATTCCTTTATGAATTGTTTAATTTGCATGTTTTATGCATTTTGTAGAGAACTGGTTCTTTTCTGTTTGTTTGGCTTGTTCTTTGTAGTTTGGTTGGTTTTTGTCAATTTTTAAGTTTTATTTCACTGTGGTCAAATAGAATACACAAAGTTATTCCAGTCCTTTTTGAATGTGTAACTATTTGTTTTGTGTCCTAAGATGTGTTCTATTTTAGACAAGTTTATATGTGATGCCAGGTACAATGTACATTCTTTGGTGTTTGGATTGAATCAACTATAGATATCTAAGCTCATTTAGTACGTGATATCAATGAACTCTGATGTTACACTGGTATTTTTGTTTTATTGGGGTTTTCCTTTGTTTTTTTTTTTTTTTTTTTTTGGTTTTGTTTTGTTTTTTTGTTTTTGTTTTTTTGTTTTTTGTTTTATTGAGACAGGGTTTTTCTGTGTAGCCCTGTCTGTCCTGGAACTCACTCTGTAGACCAGGATAGCCTCGAATTCAAAGATCTCCCTTCCTCTGCCTCCCAAGTGCTGGGCTTAATTAAAGGCATGTGCCACTGCTGCCCGGCTACTCTGGTGGTTTTTGTTTGTTTTCTTTGCTGTTGTTGTTTTGTTTGTTTTGTTTTGTTTTGTTTTTTAATTTAGCTTTTTTTTTCTCAAATGATTTATCTATCTGAGGAAAAAAAGTGGGTTATTTAAATCACTTACTATTAATGGATTGATGTGAATCTGTGTTTGTAAATTCAGGAATTTACATGTTTTATGAAATTTGCTATCAGAGTTTGATGTAATATATTCAGGATATTAATATCTCCTTGGTTTTATCCTTCCTTAGTTAGAATGTAGTATCTTTCTTTTATCTCTTATAACTAATTTTACTCTGAAATCTGTTTTGTTAGATATTAGAACACTGATGCCTGTTTGCTACCAGGTTTGATTTGATTGGATTACATTCATCTATACTTTTACTCAACAACTGATAGATAGATTTTATATCTAGATCCATTTAGTCAACCCATGTCTTTTCATTAGAGAATTGAGGTCATTGTGTTTGACAATAATTGAAATAAGTATGCTAATGCAGTCTTCATGTTGTTGACTTTTTGGTGCTGTTGTTTATGTTCTCAGTGGTATTTTGTATCTTAAAAATTATGGCTCCATATTTCCTTCCATGGTCCATTGACTAGGATTAGTCTTAACTTCAGCCTGATATAGTTTATGTTTGGTTTTGTGGATATAAGATTCTTGTAGACTGTGTATGGAATGAGAATTTGGGGGAGTTTTCTTATGTAATGTTGATGATTTGGTCAATGCCATCGGACTGGGCACTCTTCTTTCTCATCAGTTAAAGGTTTTATCTTTTTATGAAGACACACATACCCTGAATGTTCCTTTTCTGTGTTTGTATTTATTTTTCATGCTATTTGTTTACTTCGTCTGTCTATATTCTTCTTGGACATGTTGAAAGCAGCCCTATAAGGGAAGTTCTTAACTGTAAATTCCTCCATTAAAAATTAGAAAAGTAGCCAGGCAGTGTTGGAGCAGGCCTTTAATCCTAGAATTTGGGAGGCAGAGGCAGGCAGATTTCTGAGTTTGAGGCCAGCCTGGTCTGTAGAGTGAGTTCTAGGAAAGCTAGGGATACACAGAGAAACCCTGTCTCAAAAAACAAACAAACAAACAAACAAGACAAAACAAAGCAAATTTAAAAAGTACAAATAAATGACTTAAAGATGAATATACTGGCTGGTTTTGTGTGTCAACTTGACACAGGCTGGAGTTTTCACAGAGAAGGGAGCGTCAGTTGGGGAAGTGCCTCCATGAGATCCAGCTGTGAGGCATTTTCTCAATTAGAGATCAAGGGGATAGGGACCCTTGTGTGTGGTGCCATCCCTGGACTGGAAGTCTTAGGTTCTATAAGAGAGCAGGCTGAGCAAGCCAGGGGAAACAAGCCAGTAAGGGATATCCCCTCCATGGCCTCTGCATCAGCTCCTGCTTCCTGACCTGCTTGAGTTCCAGTCCTTACTTCCTCTGGTGATCAACAGCAATGTGGAAGTAAGCTAAATAAACCCTTCCCGCCCCCCAACTTGCTTCTTGGCCATGATGTTTGTGCAGGAATAGAAACCCTGACTAAAACAGTGAAACTAAAACTTTAGAAAAACAAGAAAAAAAATCCAAATTTAGTCAACTGAAAGAAATAATAAAAGTCAAACC
Source organism: Mastomys coucha (assembly GCF_008632895.1). Lineage (NCBI taxonomy): Eukaryota > Metazoa > Chordata > Mammalia > Rodentia > Muridae > Mastomys > Mastomys coucha. The sequence goes on from NW_022196897.1 coordinate 34,996,905, forward strand.
AGAAATAAATGAATTAGAAACAAATAAAAATAAATACAAAGAATGACTGAATCTAAGAGCTGGTTCTTGGAGAAGATAAATAAGATTGGCAGATTCTTAACTAATAAATGAAAGAAAGAGAGGACCCAAATAAAATCAGAAATGAACAGGGAAACATCACAGACATTAAAGAAATTGAAAATATTGTAAGGGAATATTTTTAAAACGTGTACTCTATAAACTTAGAAAACCTAAAAGAAATGAGTGCATCCATAGAATCATCCAACACATCAACATTAAACCTACATGACAGCAATCTAAAAAGACCAAATAAAGATATTCAAATAGTAGCAAAAAGATTTAAAGCAAAAAGTCAAAAATCAAAGTTCCAGAGCCAGGTGTATTCACTGCAGAATTCTATTAGACTTTCAAAGAATAGTTATAGCAAATCCTTAAAATTTTGAGAAGAAAGACGAGGAGGAGGAGTAGGAGGAGGAGGAGGAGGAGGAGGAGGAGGAGGAGGAGGAGGAGGAGAAGGACGTGTAAGCAAAAGGAGCACTCCTTAATTCTTTCTATGAAGCCAGAATCAGCTAGAAGGAATATCAGGAAAAGATGCAACAAAAAGAGAAAACTACTGGCCAATTCAGGCCAATGCTCCTGATCAACATAGATTTAAAATTCTCAAGAAAATTATTGCAGAAGGAATACAGACATACATCAAAAATTATCTCTCTTAGTAGTACTCTATTTTGTAAATGTACCACATTTTCTGTATCTATTCTTCTGTTAAGGGACATCTGGGTTGTTTCCAGCTCCTAGCTATTATAAATAAGGCTTCTATAAACATGGTGGAACATGTGTTCTTTTTATATGTTGGAGCATCTTTTGGGTACAGCTGGGTCTTCACCTGATGGGTTTTCATCTGCTGTCACCTGCGTTTTGATCTTAGCTATTCTGATTGGTGTGAGATGGAATCTTGGGGTGGTTTTGATTTGAATTTTCCTGATGACTAAGGATGTTGGACATTTTTTAAGTGCTTCTTGGCCATTCAAGTTTATCAGTTGAGAATTATCTGTTTAGCTCTGTACTCCATGTTTTAATAGGGTTATTTGGTTCTCTGGAGCCAAACTTCTTGAGTTCTTTGTATATTTTGAATATTAGCACTCTATCAAATGTAGGATTGGTAAAGATTTTTCCAAATCTATAGGTTGCCATTTTGTGTTATTGACAGTGTCGTTTTCCTTTCAGAAGCTTTTCAATTTTATGAGGTCCCATTTGTCAATTTTTGATCTTAGAACATAAGCCACTGGTGTTCTCTTCAGGAAATATTCCCCTGTGCCTATGTCTTCAAGGCTTTCCCCACTTTCTCTTCTATTAGATTCAGCTATCTGGTTTTATGTGGGGTTCTTTGATTCACTTGAACTTGAGCTTTGTACAAGGAGATAAGAATGGAGAGATTTGCATTCTTGTACATGCTGACTGCCAGTTGAACCAGCACCATTTGTTGAAAGTATTGTCTTATTCCACTGTAAGGTCAAAGATCAAGTGGTCATAGGTATGTGGGTTCATTTCTAGGTTTTCAATTCTATTCTATTTATATATCTGCCTGTCTATGTACCAATACCATGCAGTTTTTATCACTATCTCTGTATATTACAATTTGAGATCAGGAATGGTGATTCCCCCAGAAGTTCTTTTATTGTTGAGAATAGTTTTCACTATCCTGGGGTTTCTATTATTCCAAATGAATTTGCAAATTGCTCTTTCTAACTCTATGAAGAATTTCTCTATAGATTGCTTTCAGCAAGATGGCCATTTTTACTAAATTAATCTTGCCAATCTTGCTGAGGTCTTCTTCAATGTCTTTCTTTAGTGGCTTGAAATTCTTGTCATAGAGATCTTTCATTTGCTTGTTTAGAGTCATACTAAGATATTTTATATTATTTGTGACTATTTTGAGGGTGTCGTTTACCTAATTTCTTTCTTAGTTCATTTGTCATTTGAGTAGGGGATGACTTACATTTAATTTTATACCCAGACACTTTGCTAAAGTTGTTTATCAGCTCTAGGAGCTCTCTTGTAGGATTTTTGGGGTTGTTTATGTATACAATCATATCATCTGCAAATAGTGATATCTTGACTTCCTCCTTCCCACTTCGTATCCTTTTGATATTCTGTTGTTGTCTGATGGCTCTTACTAGAAATTCGAGTACTATATTGAATTGGTAGCGAGAGAGCCTTGTCATGCCCCTGATTTTAATGGGATTGCTTTGAATTTCTCTCCCTTTAGTTTGAGGCAAATGGAACTAGAAAATATCCCTGAATAAGGTAATGCAGACACAAAAGAACATACATGGTATATACTCACTGATAAGTGGATATTAGCCCAAATTCTCACAATGCACACAATACAACCCACAGACCATATGGAGCTTAGGAGGAATGAAGACCAGGGTGATGATGCTTCAGTTTTGCATTGAAGGGGGAACAGGATGATTGTAGGAGGTGGAGGGAAGGAGGGCCTGGGAGGGAGGGAAGAGGGGGATGAAATAAGGGGCAGTATCAGGTACCTGAGGGGACAGGAGAGAGGTATAGAGGGTCAGGAAATTGAATAAAAATATGTAGCAGTGGAGGATGAGGAACTGGGAATAGCCAGTGGAGGGTCCCAGATACCACCAAAGTAAGAGGTTCCCAGGACTCAACTGGGATGACTTTAGTGGAAAAGTGCAGCAAAGAGGATATAGAACTTGTAAAGACTATGTCCAGTAGATAGACATGGCTCCTGATCAAAGGATAGGATTACCCTATCCATCTCAAAGTTTTTAATCCAGAAATGTTCCTGTTTAAAGGCAAAATAGAGACAAAAAATGTAGCAGATACTGATGGCAGGGTCATCTAGGGATCACCCCACCTGGAGATCCATCATGTCTGAAAACACCGAACCCCAACACTGTTGCTGTGGCCAAGAGTTACTTGCTGACAGGAACCTGGTATGGTTCCTTGGGAGGAACAAGTGACTGATGCAGCAACTGACCAATGCAGAAATGAATGTTTGGAGCCAACCATCAGACTGAGCTCAGGGACCCTGGTAAGGAAGTTGGCAGAAGGACTGGAGGAGTGGAGGGGGATTGCAAGCCCAGGGGAAGAACAATACCAGCTGGCCAGATCACACAGTGCTCTCAGGAACTAGACCACCAACCAAAGAGTGTACAGGGAGTGATCAATGGCTCCAGATACATATGTAGCAGAAGATGGCCTTGTCTGACATCAGTGGGAGTGTAGGCCTTTGTTCCTGTGGAGGTTTGATGCACCAGTCTAGGGGTATGCTAGAGCAGTAAGGTGAAAGAGGGTAGGTGGGTGGGTGAGCACTCTCATAGAGGCAAAGTGGAATGGGAGAGGGCAGATGTGAGATGGAGGGGTAACCAGGAAGTTGGATTTCATTTGAGATGTAAATGAATGGAATGATTAATTAAAAAAAAGTCTATCAGCCGGGCGGTGGTGGCGCACGCCTTTAATCCCGGCACTTGGGAGGCAGAGGCAGGCAGATTTCTGA
>NW_022196897.1:35000559-35017643 GCF_008632895.1 Mastomys coucha
ATTTCATCTCAATAAATACAAAAAAAAAAAAACCCTTTGATAAAATCCAATACAACTTCATGATAAAAGTCTTACAGAATATGGGCCAGAAGGACTACATGTCAACACAGTAGAAGTTGTATAAGAAACTCCCACAGATAATTACTACTTTGTTACTCATCTTATCTAAAATAAAAAAAAAAAAACAAAATTGGCCGGGCGGTGGTGGTGCACGCCTTTAATCCCAGCACTTGGGAGGCAGAGGCAGGCGGATTTCTGAGTTCGAGGCCAGCCTGGTCTACAAAGTGAGTTCCAGGACAGCCAGGGCTACACAGAGAAACCCTGTCTCGAAAAACAAAAAACAACAACAACAAAAAAATTGAAGCAATTCCACTAACGTCACTATAGTCAGGAATGATACTAGGAATGACACTATCCCCACTCTTTTTCAATATTGTGCTACACCCACTAGCTGGAGCAAATACCACAAGGGAAAGAAATCAAAGGGATATAAATAGGGCAAAAAGTCAAACTATCCCTATCTAAAGATGATATGGTATTATACATTAGAGATCCCAAATATTCTACCAGCAAGCTGTGGAAATGAAACTAAATTCATCAAGTTGCCAAATACAAAATCTTTCACAAGCCACTAGCTTTTTGCATACCAGCAACTAACAAAGCATAGGCAAATCTATATAAAATTATTGATACTTAGGAACACCTATTAAAAATCAATAATTAAACATAATGCACATTAAAGAAAATTCAAGTTTGGATCAACTCATTATAAATGTGAACAGTAATGATTCATATTTATTTCTCTCTCTGTGCATATCCTCCCTAGCAAGAAACTAAATATTTTTATAGAATATACTATATATATATATATAAACAAACATTGGGAAATAATTTATATGCATAACTTAGAAAATTCTGAGATTTATTCACATTATATTGCTTTTAACTTTGGGGTGAATAGATTGATGTTCTCAACTATCCCAACAGGAGATCAACATGATTATAGGCACGAAACAATTGCTGGATGAATTCAGTTAGCACAAACTATATTCTGCAAATTTAGTCCCCAATAGCATACTTGAAAACATTGACTGTGAAGTTATATAGTACTAACTACTAGATGTTCTTAGTCACTCACATACTTATTAAGTAATACCTTTTTTGTTAGAGTAACTTGCTTCATTATGCAAAGATGTTAGAGAGTTATTACCATTAAAATTGTGCTACTAAATGAAGCATAAAATCTAGTGAAAAGACTCAATAGACTTCCATCTTACATAGCAATCTTGTATATCTAAATGGGAATCGATGGTTGCCCATGTAAACCTCATGCATGTTTAATCAGTCACTAAAAGTGTGTGGTAAAATGTCAAACAATTTCCTTGGATTGTTTAATACATTATTAAAATGTTCCTTGCTTAAGATTTATTAAACTAGTACATTATATGGCCAAGTAAAAGTTTACTTTTTATTATTATACGTTAACCTAATAGTATGGGACTTAATCTTCATTTAAAAAACTTATATTTTTGTACACTTAAATGGTTGATGGAAAATAAATATAACATGCTGTCCCATTGTAGGAATATGGTTTGACATTATAACATATATGTAAAATAAACAAAATCATGTCCCAGAAAGAATAGCTGTTGCTACAATCAGTTATACTGTGCCAGTCTCCATCTCTAAAATGACATAAATTATAAATAACATATTGATTAATATATATTAACATAGCAATTTATAATATATTTTGTTTGGAAGGCTACACATCTGAATAAAAAGAAAAGCAGCATGCCTGTTATTCCACATAGTCTTGTGGCATCCTAAATTCCCTATGTTTCCTAGACAGAGCCTTATAGTCACTCACCCAGGACACAATGTACAGAGCTAACAAAGCTGAGAACCATCCATGAATAGATTTACAGTGTTCCTGTCTGGGTTGGGCTGGCTCTGTTTATTTGTCCTAACCAGAACAGAAAATATTTGAGTGTGACTTAGACCCAAAAATCAGCTCAGTATCAGTTAATTATCAAACAGCAGCAAACTGCTTCATGCCTCAGGTAATTCCAGATGTTTGTATCTTAAAATGGTTTATTATTTGCTGTGTAACCTTTTATATTAATTCTAGAAGTGGTAGCTTGGCCCTTTCTGTTATAGCATTCTCCATATCCCTTATTCTTCATAACACAAGAACTAGATTAACATCTGTGAAACACTAGCAAATACTCAAAAATCATTTTGTTCTGGCTTCGAGATATTTGGAACGGCAAAGAGAATTGTAATTTTTCTGACCTCATACTTCTTTTACTTATTTATTATATGTAAGTACACTGTAGCTGTCTTCAGACGCACCAGAAGAGGGCGTCAGATCTCATTACGGGTGGTTGTGAACCACCATGTGGTTGCTGGGATTTGAACTCATGACCTTCGGAAGAGCAGTCGGTGCTCTTCCCCACTGAGCCATGTCACCAGCCCCCTCATACTTCTTTTAAAAGCAAAATATCGAAAGGAATATTTGCTTTCTAAATAAACATATAAGAAGAAAGTATTATTTTTGTTTTAGCAGACAGTACACCAAGACCTCATCAAGATAGTGAAAGACAGTTTGGCCAGAGATATAGGTGAGGTCTTCTTTCTAAGTGTCTTCTCATACTGTCATTGCAGTCAGCTTCCAAGCTTCCATTCTGGAAATGAACATTGAGATTTTTCTTACCTGTAAATTATAGACTCAAGAAGAAAGACCTTTGCATAAATATCTACTACATTAAACATTTCACAGACTTAAAGAAGTTCACATTCATGTTCATTTTAAGATCAGATGGTTCTTCAGTTTTTAGCTTTACATTCTTATTTTATTTAATGTAAAGCATGGCTAAAGAACATGCATAAATGAACAAGTGGTTTTAATCAGAGGCAACTTTATGTAGCTTATTCTAGGAAGGAAAAGGCTGTATCTAAATAGATTGCTGACAAAGACCTAGCTTTATAATACTTTTCATAGTTTAAAAGTGCTTTAGTAAATGTCTCCCATTTGCATTTTCCAAATGTTGATTGTTTGAACTAGAGTTCATTTGAAGAAGGTACATTAGAATGACAGCAATTTCCATAAATTATATACCTAAAGATATTCCAAACAGGCACTAATTGTGAACAACACTAATTTAAAAGTAAATATTGCTTTGCAAATGTTACATGAGAAAAGTAATATAAAGAGAGAAAGCCGAGTGGCTGAGAGCTCCTGACGCTCTTGCAGAGGACCTGCATTTGTTTTCTAGAACCCATATGGTGGCTCACAATCTTCCCAAAACTTCAGTCCCAGGGCATGGTCTCTCTTGACTACATGCACTTATGTAGTGCACACACTCACACACACACACACACACACACACACACACTCACAAACACATACAAACACACACACACATATAACACATACTCATAAAATAAAGGTGAATATAATAGGCTGACCATTGATATCTAATTTTTTAAATTGTTATAATTCTTAGTTTTGTAACAGAATAATTTGATTCAACCAATCAGATCAAAAGTAAAGCTACTTTCTATTTATTATACAAGAAGCAGGCCAAGGAATATATGTATGACTGCATTTCTTTTAAGGGTAAAATTCTAGTAAAATTAGAGATGCTATTTAGCATAATGAAGATGGATATTCTTTATATCATCTACATTGTATGACAAGAAGTATGAATTAGAAAGAGATATGAATGTGTATCAGTGTATTTATATGTTCATGTAAATCCTAAAAATGATTAATATATTTTAATTACACATATTTGTAGTTCAAAAATGTTGCTGTCATCTAAAATTACTTTTCTAAAATTACAGTAAAAGTTATTATTTAGAAATAAATATAAATATAATATTAAATATCTAGTGAGAAACATGAAGTTATTTTCTTCTGCACTCTAATGACCATGTGGCCTTGATATATAATTTTGCATTCAATACTGAATTCAAATAATTCATGGGTATTTAATATTTCCATTGTAAAACAACTGGTCACCAAACTACAGGAAAAGCAAACATCTCTTATGATGCTTAAGAGATGTAGTAGTTTTATAAAGATAAGAAGCTAAGAGGTAAATACTTATATCTATTTAGCAGAATTATAGCATTAGGTTTGGCTCTTTAGGTCAATGACTCAGGCAACCATGAGGTTTTGACCTACAAAACTAGTTCCCTGATAGACCTGTGTATGTAGGGTCTATATTTATGTCTCACACTTTGGCCTTGTCCTGAAGGGGCAGCGTGAATAGGCCATGTGAGGTAACATTCTAAGGAGAGTCAGGAGGCACACATGTGGATATGGCTCCCAGCAGGACCTGGGCTAAGAAAGGGGGATGAATCTCCTGGCTGGACCTGGGCCTGGAGTAGTAACATGGAGAGGTTCTGGATCAAACATAGGAAGGAACACAAAGATGAGCTATTTGTATGGGCCTGGGCATGAGTGGAGTATTGTAGAAAGAAGATGCTGGGTCAGACTCATCAACAGAACTCAAATATATGGCTCCAACCTGAGTCTGAATGGGAGAATGAAGTGTGGTATGATGTGAAGGTCCTGTGTCAGACACGGTAAAGGTGTGATGTGAATATTTGCTTGGCTTAGCTCTGGAGTAGAGACATGGGAAGAGGAAACTGAGTTGTAATCACTAGCAGAGATCCAGTTGGGCCTCATGCTTTGGCCTGAAAGGTGACTTGGGGTAATGATTCTGACTCAAACTCAACAATAGAATGCATAAATGGGGTTATGCTCTTATATTTCTCCTACTGATAATCTTCTGGTTAGTTACATTCCCAAACTTTTAATAATTTCACAGTGTTTCATTCTGAGGTTTTTTGTTTGTTTGGGTTCTTTTCTTAGTTTTAGTTTTAGTTTTAGTTTTAGTATGTTCTAGACACTATTACTCTGTCAAATACTCAGCTACTCTCAATTTTTTCTCAGTCTGTAGGCCAACTTTTCACTTGAATAACCATGTGCTTTGCTGTGCAGAGCTTTTTTTTAGATTCATGAGATCCCACTTCTTAATTGTTGGTCTTGATGTCTGTGGCACGTTAGTCCAGTTCAGAAAGTCCTTTTATATGCCTATATGTTGATGAGTGTTATCTACTTATTCTGATGAGAGATTCAGGGTATCAGATTTTATGTTGAAGTAGTTTATCCATTTGGAGTTGAGTATTGTGCCACGCAAGAGAAAAGGATCTAGTTTCATTTTATGTATATTGCTATCCTGTTTAACCAGCACCATTTGTGAAAGAACTGCTTTTTTTTTTTGCCTCTTCTAAAACTCAGGTTCCTGTAGAAGTGTTGGCTTTTATTTCAGTCTTTTATTCTATTCTGTTGACAAATGTGTCAATTATTATAACAGTAGTCTATAGTGTAACTTCAAATGGTAGACCCTCTAAGGGTCTTATTGTGTTTTGGCTGCCTTGGGTGTTTGTGTTTTCCATATAAATTTTAACATTATTTTTATAAATTCTTAGAAAAAAATCATTCTCACTTCCATGAATATTGCATTAAGATTTTAGACTCCTTTTTAATTAGGTGAACATTTTTACTATACTAATCCTATAAATTCATTAACATGGATGGTCTTTCTATTTCCTAGAATCTTTTCCAGTCATTCTTCAATGTCCTAATGTATTACTGTACAAGTGTTACACTTTCTTGTTATATTTAGCCCATATAATTTTGTTTCCTGGAGGCAATTATGAAAGAGATTAATTACCTGAAATCTTTCTTGGTACTTTTGTTGTTGGTCTATGGAAAGGTGACTGATTTTTGTACATTAATTTTTCAGCCTGCTACATTGCTAAATGGGTTTATCAGCTGTTGAAGCTTTCTGGTGGAATCTTCAGGGTGTTTTATATACAGAATTACACCTTCTACTATGTTAAGTCCACTAATCATTTGTTAATTTCTTAATGGTATTTACACTCACTTGAATTAATCGATTATCTGCACCATCATTTCTGCTTGCCAGCTGCTAAAGGGTAAACTATAGATTCCCCAATTCATTAAAGTTTAAAATGCACAGTTTTTCATTTTATTTGGATTCCTGCATCTTGTTAACATCCACCTTTGTTTCACTTAGCACTCTCCTACTTTTCATAGACATCACTGAAGATTTGCTGGTCAGTCCACTACCATCTTTACCATGATCTGAAGCCTTCAGATTCACAGAAGGTATCAAGGAGGTTTTGACATTTCCACTCTAGAGCAGGTGAAAGATCAAGATGTTTGCTTTCAATGACACAGCACAAATTGGGCTCAGTAGGGAGAGAGCACTGAGACAGCCACAGAACTCACAACTGGAAATTCCTGACCTGTCAGACAAATTCCTTTATCTTTCTCCTTTTTATTGTAATCACTGTAAAAGTTACAATGTATCTCCTTCCATTATACAAATGAGATAAATTATTTTAGCACTGTAACACAGGGCATGGATAGTGGATGCTATTAATATGTCATCATAAACATTTGGTACCTAAACCTATATGTTTCTTCCAAAATTTCTAAGACTAAAAATATTTTGTTTTCATTAAATAAGGAAAAGTATAGTGTTCAGTTTACCTACAAATCAAGTATATTCATCATACCATTTCCTTCTCACACTCATTGAGTTATCACTTTGAACTAATCAGCATTCTATTCTTCTTCTATCATAGTTTTTCTTTTTTAAATCATGTATATGTATGTGCTGGTATGTATATACGCATATTCTCATATAACTGCTGAGGCAAACAGATGGTTTTTGATCCATTGGACTTGGAGTTATGGATCATTTTGAACTGCCTGAATTGGGTAATGAGAACTTGATTACTTGCTACAAGTATTTACTTCCAGTCCTTTTCTCATAATTTCTGAACTTATAGCCTCAGCAAATTTACCCCACTTTCAGTTTTTGGTTCATATTGTGTGTGTGTGTGTGTGTGTATGTGTGTGTGTGTGTGTGTATGTGTGTGTGTGTGTGTGTGTGTGTGTGCGCGTGTGTGTGTGTATGTGCATGTGTATGTATATATATGTGTATATGTATGTTCATGTATATGTATATGTATGTATGTGTATGTGTATGTGCATGTATATGTATATGTATATGTATGTATGTGTATGTGTATGTATATGTAGTTAATTAAAAACCACTCCAGTAGTAGGATATTACACCACTTTGTTGTACAAAAGGAGAAATAGACATAGACACAGGATGTCTTGGTGATCAATGGGTCAAGGAATGCCACCAAATCACACCATGCAGTAGAATTCACACAACAGATTTATTGGGGAGAAGGGAGATGCAAAAATTGCATCTGAGTTGGGGGAAAGGGGCCCGGCTATGATGGTGCAGACTTTATAAAAGATATGAGACATGTGCATAAGGCGAATATGCAACCATGAAGACAGTGGGAACATGTCACATTGGCTGTTAGTGAGGACAAAGCTACTGGCACTGCATGACTAAAAGCAGGGTAGGGGATGGGAAAGCACCTGATTCTGGAATGTGGGCAGTTCTCAGTTGACCAATATTTTCCTCTTTACTTATTATAAAAGGTACAGTGAGGCAAGAGTGAGAGAACCAGTGCTCTGTAGACTGCTTCCTGCTGTTTGGGGTGCTCTTCTTTTTGGAACACTGTTGATCCTCACCACCAGAATACATTTGATAGTCATAAGTCTCTGGCTCTGTGGCAATATGTTGGTAGTCTTGTAATAATAGGTGATTATTTGTTTGATTAAAGTTTATTTTTGAATTTGTCATTGAAGAAATGTTGAGGAAAAATGATAAACAGTGTACAATTAGTAAAAGTAGCAAAACAAGTAAAATGGGGTCAGGAAGAGCAACATCCAATTCCATATGGGGTTGTGAAAAGGCCAGAGAAGCAGGGATTCCAAAGGAGGGAATGATCTATTCTGGAGAAGGTTAGGGGCTGAAACTGGTCTGGGCTCTTTTGGTGATGGTGGTGGGGAAGTGCCTCAACCCATTCTAAGAAGGTGTCCACCAAAACCACGAGGTCCCTAATGTGTTTGATTATGAGCATATGGGTAAAGTCAAGTTGCCAATTGGTTCTGAGGAAGGAGCCTCTGACCTCATGAGTAGGAAAAAGGGGCTTCTATTATTGGAGTTGGGATCCTAAATTTGACAGATTTTAAAAGAGGCAGTAATAGCCCTTAAAGACAAATGAGGCAAGGTTTAACTATTAGGATAAAAGAGCTGGTGTGGATAGGACAGAATTTATTCTAATGTTGGAATGTGATTGTGAAAATCTGGGTTGTAATGCAATGATGTCTTGCAGTATGTGAGATGGGTTGGACCCCCAAGTGCCATAGCTCTTGTCACCTCTTTGGTTAGATTATTTGGTTGGTTACTAATGATGGAATTGTCCATTTAGTTGGACCAGCAATGGACAATTCTTCTAGCTGTGGGAACATAGGAAGCGTTTGACATGGCCATGATTTGGTCTGAGTTGGGCCATTTTGTCTAATTTATTGAGATGGACTGCAGAGGAAATGTCACACATACACACGCACACGGAGAAACAAAGAGAGTAGGTCAGAGGCCAAGTCTGGACAATAGATGTAGACAGGTGTGGGCTATCTTGGAACCTACAGAGTCTGATAGTCCAATTAAGTTGGGTAGAGAGGTGGGTGTCAGAGTACTGGTGAGGACAAAGTTGTTTTGTGATTGGGTGTCAAGAGAGATAGAGAAGAAGGTGTCCTTGGAGTTCAGAACTGAAAAATGTGAGATCCCTGAAACCATGAATTGAGAGTATAATTGGGTGATGTACTATTCAAGGATCCCCCATTCCTTTCATCTGCATGTGCTCTAGCTTGTTCACAACTCACCTGCACTCTTCAAGAAGTATGTTGTTAGTTAGAATGATACATATGAAGTAAAAAGTAAGACTATAAATTGTGTATTATTTTGGAATTCTTTAATGAAAGTAGAGGACTTACAGGTCTATAACCTCAGCCTTTTTTTCTATTTGACAGTTCACTTACTAAAAAGGGGATATGTACCTGACCAGATGTCTACCCTAGCAACCTCCCAAAAGGGAAGAACAAGGGGAAGGTTAGATCAGCTAAAAAAGAGATAGAAGGTATCTCAAGGCAGAGCAGATGAAGTAGCAGAGAGACTGAAAGAAGTTGCTGGAATGAAAGTGGGTTGCTAGGGTAGCATAGTTAGAACAGAATTGCTCTAGAAGAAGAGAGAACAAAGGAGCTGCAAGAAAAGAAGGAGCTATAAATTGAGACCAATAAAGGGGAGGAGGTTCTTTAGCAGGATCAAAATTATGAGAGATAACTTCTTATTCAGACTTCATAGCTAGAAGTTGCTGAGTGGGAAACAGCAAGAATGAAGCCTTGGAGCAGAGTTAACAGAAAGCTTGGACAAAAGTAGTCTCTTTCCATTTCTTCCATTGCAGTCATTTTAGGGGTCCTGAATAATATTGGAATCTAGAGTGCTACAAGGCAGCTATTTTGATTGAATGATTAACAGATATTAAGGCCAGATTTAACTTCAAAGACAGAGAAGGTTAGAGAAACTTAAGTCAGGTATTAGGTAGAAGAGTCAGTGGCTCGGTAAGAGGCATTCTGAGATGAATCCAGAAGGTATGTAACACTCCATTCCCATGGGTAAGGAAAAATTGAAGATCCTATAGTCAAGAGCATCTCCAAAATTCAGGGAAGACCAAATGAGGAAGAGGAAGACATAATCTATTCAGTGGATCATCAGCACATTCAACCAGGGTTAGGTCTAACAGCCCAAGAGACTTGGTGTCTGGTAGGATGGATTTTGAGTGAAGTCAAAAGGTGAAAAACTGAGCTTAAAAAGCAAAACCTCACCCAAGGGAAAGGATCAGGAGAAGGGTTGTTGAAGACGACCTTAAATACTGTGGTTGGGGGTACCTCTACCTCCAAGTGTTCCAGAGGGGAGAAAAGATGCTCAAAGTCACTTGCTAGGATTCAGGGAAGTGTTTACATGAACTAAAGGTGAAACTTACATGTTGCTGGTGGTAGATGTAGGGCTGAGCAATCAGTGAGAAGGAAATAAAGTCTGTTTTGGGTAGGGTAGGCAGGTATGGTCCTGGTGTGACTTAGACCCTGGAGGGGAGCACAAACATTAGGAGATTCTATCTGAGTTATGAGGTCAATGAAAAGGTTTTGTGGTTAAAGAGTATCTTGGTGATAATGACAGATCTCATGCAAGAGACTTAAAGGCTGTTTCTGAGAAGAAAAACAGAATGAGAGGAGGAGGGGAACAGGTAGCTATGGTGCAGACTTTATAGGGCATATGAAGCATGTGCATAGGGAAAATATACAAAGGCAGAAAAGTGTCACATGGCTGTTAGTGATGATGATGCCACTGGGAATGAGTCATTAAAGAGGGGGTGGGGGCTGAGGAAGTTACTGGTTCTGGAATGTGGGGAATTCTTGGTTGACTAACAGTATAAGTTACTTTTCCATTGTTCTGACAAACTCCATGACAAATGCAACTAAGAAAGAAATCATTTAATTGAGATTATGAATTTAGAGGGTTAGAATACATGATGGTGGAAAAAAGGCATTGTGGAAGGAATACGTGAGATCTCACATCTGGATACACAAGCAAAAGACAAGGTTACATTAGGAATGATATGAATATTAAAAACGATGAATCTGTAGTGGTCATTCTCATTCAAGCCACCACTCACAGCATGTACAAGGTTATGGGTTCATATTCAAGACCAAAACAAAGCAACCCCCTCCTCCATATCCATAAATTATTTGACATATTTTACTCTTGTATTTACATAAATAACTTGGAATCCAAGGGAAAAGCATAGTAGCTGAGCTATTAGTGAGTAAGTGCATGATGGGATGGAGATTTTAGAATATTTTCATGTAAACAGACTCACTGAAACAGAGCTTACTGGTGTTAGATAGGTAGGCCTTCACATTGAAGACCAGTATATATATTAGGGTTCTCTAAAGGAACCATGTTTGTGTGTGTGTGTGTGTGTGTTTGTGTGTTTGTCTGTGTGTGTATGTATGTGTGAGAGAAGAGACATGACTTTTGTCTTTTCTACCAGAACCAAGTCTGTCTTCTCAATTCCCTGCCACATACACACACACACACACACAAATATATAATACATGCATGCATACATACATACATACATACATACACACAGACATGCACACACATATTAAAGGAGAAATTTTAGCATAGGTTCTAGTGTATAGCTTAAGTAGTCCAGCAACTACTGTCTCATAATGGAAAGTGTTGGGATTGAGTCTATGAAAATAACATAGTTGTTCAGTCCACGAAGCTGGATGTCTCAGACAACCTGGTCTTAGAGACATAGGAGATTTTCTAGAGCTGTTATTCTTCAGTTTGTACTAAAAACCTGAAGTTTTTTTTTTATACCAGTTGCAGGAACGGAAATGAACTTGTCAGTAAGAGTGAAAGCAAAGGCAAACAAAAAGCAAAATTTCCATTTCCATATGTTCTTATGTGAAAGGCCACTGGGAAATATGACCCAGATTACAGGTTAGTCTTCCTTCTTCAAAAGATGTCATTAAGAAAATCATTCACTAGTTGATTTTAGAGCTTTTGCCATTGGTGTTATGACTCAGGCTCTAAGATCAACTATTGACAAATGGGATCTCATAAAATTGAAAAGCTTATGTAAAGCAAAGGGCACTGTCAATAGGACAAAATAGCAACCTACAGAATGGGAAAAGATCTTTACCATCTCTACATCTGATAGAGTTTTAATATTCAATATATACAAAGAACTTCAGAAGTTAGACTCCAGAGAACCAAATAACCCTATTTTTAAAAATGGGGTACAGAGCTAAACAAAGAATTCTCAACTGAAGAGTCTCAAATGGCAGAAATGTTCAACATCCTTAGTCATCAGGGAAATACAAATTAAAACAAACTTGAGATTCCACCTCACCCTAGTCAGAATGGCTAGGATCAAAAACTCAGGTGACAGCAGATGCTGGTGAGGATGTGGAGAAAGAGGAGCACTCCTCCATTGATGTTAGGCTTGCAAGCTGGTACAACCATTCTGGAAATCAGTCTGGTGGTTCCTCAGAAAATTGGACGTAGTACTACCTAAGGAACCACCTATACCACTCCTGGGCATATACCCCAAAGATGCTCCAACATATAACAAGGACACATGCTCCATTATGTTCACAGAAGCCTTATTTATAATAGCCAGAAGCTAGAAACATCCCAGATATCCCTCAACAGAGAAATGGATACACAAAATGTGGTACATTTTCACAATGGAGTACTACTATGCCATTAAGAAAAATGACTTGACAAAATTCTCAGGCAAATGAATGGAACTAGAAAATATAGTCACAAAAGAACATACATGGTATGTACTCACTGATAAATGGATATTAGGAAAAAAAGCTCAGAATACCCATGATACAATTTACAGACCATATGAAGCTCAAGAGGAAGCAAGCCTAAAGTGGCTTCTAAGTCCTACTTAGAAGGGGAAAAATACTCAGGGGAGGTACAGAGTGGGAGGGACTTGGGAGGAAGAGAGGCTGGGGGGGGGAGGAAAAAACAGGGAGGGGGCAGGATCAGGTGTGGGCAGAGATTAGGGAGATGTACAGTGGGTCAGGAAATCGAACAGAGGTGTGTAGCAATGGAGGGTGGGGAACTGGGGGTAGCCACCAGAAAGTCCCAGATGCCAAAAGCAAGAGGCTCCAGGACCCAACGGGGATGACATCAGCGGAGTTATCCAACAAAGTGGAGGGAGAACCTGTAGAGACCATATGGAAAAGATAGGCACAGCCTCAGGTTGAGGGATGGGGGGCTACCCACACTTCTCAAAATTTTAACCCAAAATTGCTTCTGTCTAAAGGAAATAAAAGGACAAAGAGTGGAGCAGAGATGGAGGAAAGGCCATCCAGAGACTACCCTAGTGGGGATCCATCCCACATGCAGTCACCAAACCAACCACCTCAGTCCCTATTGCTGAGGCCAAGAAGTGCTTACTGACAGGAGCCTAGTATGGATGAATCCTGAGAGTCTCTGCCAGATCCTTACTGATACAGATGAAGATGGTTGCATCCAACCATCGGACTGAGCATAGGGACCACAATGGAGGAATTAGGGGAAAGACTTAAGGAGCTGAAAGGGTGTACAATCCCACAGGAAGAACAACAATATCAACCAACCAGAACTCCCAGAGCTCCCAAGGACTAAACCACCAACCAAAGAATACACATGTAGAGTCCCATGGCTCCAGCTGCATATGCAACAGAGGATGACCTGGCATCAATGGGAGGGAAGGTCATCAATCCTTTGAATTCTTGATGCTCCAGAATAGGGGAATGGTACTGAAGGAGTTGAATGGGTTTGCAACCCCATAAGAAGAACAACGATATCAACCAACCAGAGTTCCCAGAGCACCAGGGACTAAGCCATCAACAAAGGAGTACACATGGCTCCACCTGCATATGAAGCAGAGGATGGCCTCATCATGCTTCAATGGGAGCAGAGGTCCTTGGTCCTATGAAGGCTCAATAGATGCCTCAGTGTAGGGGAATCGAGAGTGGGTGGGAGTTGGTGGGTGGGTAGAGGTACACCTTCATAGAAGCAGAGGGAGGGAGTATGTGATAGGGTGTTTCTGAGGGGGAGGAAAACCGGGAAAGGGGATAACATTTCAAATGTAAATAAAGAAAATATTGAAGAAAGAAATAAAGAAAGAAAGGAAGGAAGGAAGGAGGGAAGGAAGGAAGGAAGGAAGGGAAGAAATGTATGGCCAAAGAGTGAGCATCTATCTCGAATAGGAAAAAAAAATAGGATGGGGCCAGTATCGAGCTTTTTGGAAGATATTATTTTTGTGATTTTTCATAAGAAAATAGTAGTTATGGCAGGAGTTGCTGATAGTGAGGAAGTACCATATGGCATGTTGCAAAATAGCCCTCATCCTTCTGTACCCTGCTTATCTTTGTATGACTTTTTTATCTTTATTCTCTGAATTTAGAGGACTTTAATGCACTAGTGTTAGTCCATTTTCCCTTCTTACAACATCTGCATTTTGGTAACTTATTTTAGTCCATAATGTACAACAGTGATGGGGTGCAGGTTCCAAGTCTGGTCATCAGAAAGATTAGTCTGCCTATGTTTATTCTCTTCGAAATCTAGTGAATCACCATGAGAACAAGACTTAGAGAATGATAACAAACAGAACAAAGAGGTGTGGCCACAGCTGAATCCTTCAGGAATCCTCCTGAACTGAATGGACTGCTGACAGCAGGCACAGTGCAGCTGAGGGCAGCCTATATTAATGGCCAAGAGGAATAGGAACTAAAGTGTAAACTAGATTGTCAAGTTTTAAGATACTAAATTTGATGATTTTCTTTTTCTGTGGCAAAGCTAACTGATGTAGAAATAATTGGTTTCTAGAACCGAGGTGCTGCCACAACAGAAATCTAAAATAAGTGTCATTGGCAGTGTGCTCAGAGCAGAGGATGAAAAATGGCAAACAAAATCTTCACAAATGCTAGGGGAAAAATAAAGCAAATTGCTATTGGAGTTTGGGAAAATGGTGGTGTGAGTGTTTTAGAATAAGGTAATTAGTAAACATGATGGCTGCATGAATAATAATGAAAGCCAATCTTTACAATGACCTTTTCATTTTGGCTTGAAAGACCTATGAAGAATTTTGAAATGTCAGATGGTTGGTCCTAGATGCATACAGGTATAAGAAGAAAGAGATGTTCTAAATAAAGATTGGCCAGCTTGTAAAGAGAATTTTGAGGGAATACAGAGGGTACAGAAATTTCTGGGTGGGAAAATAAAGTTGTTTCTCATCTTTAGTATTTCTAGTCATGACAATTATCTATATAAGAGATGAGAACTGAAGTAAATGATCTTTTGAGATTACAGCTACACAATCTATTGCTTAAAGATATAAAATAATTCATAATGTGTATAATAAACTCAAATATTAAAAATGAGCCTCTCTGGTCCTAAGAGTGCATCAATGGAGAGCTTAACCATAGATTAATTAAAATAATTTTGAATAACATCATGACTTAAAAATAATCACTTGGAGAAATTTTAAATATAAAATTGCAATCTACCTAAGCTGGAAAGGAATAATTCTACTCAAATTGTGAAAAACTCTCTAGTATCAGGACTTACTATGATCAAAAAATAGGTTCAGAGGGTTTTAATAGTCTATGGTGGAACACTATCAATGTTAGAAGTGCTACAGGCAGACTTCAGAGCAGGGGAATGGGGGAATACCTATGAACAACAGCCAAGTAACTCCCCACTTAGAGCACACTCTAGTCCTACTTGACTAGCATGTTCTGTTCCAGTCAGGGAAGCTGAACACTTCATTACCTAATTTTTAATATCTCTAAGAAGCAAGCACTATTGTGCATTCCACCTTTTTCTCTCTTTAGGATGATGTGAGTATTGATATCACTTTATTCCTGATGGAACTTACAACATTGTCTTTCATGAATCTCTGGAACATACAACAGGAAATAAAGAAAAAAGAAAAACCAACCCACCCTGACAAGCTTAGTGTAGACTTCACATGGATGATTGATTTCTAGAACAGCCACCTACAAGAAAATTTTCCTAATCCTTGGATAAGGATAAGGACCCTCATATATTTTGTAGTGACTTCCTAGTTTTCTAAGAAAGAGATGGATCATTGCCCCATGTCTTGGCTGTCTCTATGACTTGTAATAGTCAGCTAAATGAAGAAAAAGTAGTAAGGTCTCACTCGCATGCTTAGACATGAAGAAATTTCGTTTCCCACTGGTTCTCTATGAGCTTTGCTATTATCAACTGCTAGCCACTGAGAAAGTTTCTTCAGGGAACTGGTTCCTGAGAAAGTACCCATGATCCAGTACATAATCTTACATTCATGCACATACAAAAAACACTGAGTTCATTTGGTGGGCTTAATAATAAAATGCATGTAATGTGGAAGGAATAGTGATGCAAAAAAATAGAAGAGGAACTGGAGGAGAAGTAACAAGACTGAGTTATATCAAAACAAATTATATTCATGTATAAATTTCTCAAGCAATTAAAAAAAGCACACCTTGTTCTGAAAGATCAGAAGACACCATGGAACAAAGATTCAACAAAAGAAACAAGACCATTCTAGATTAAACATTTTTCTGCAGATATGTGATTAGATTCAGAGTAATAGAGAAAAGTTGTCTGAATTTGTCCAAGATTGCTAATACATACAGTGATGATGGAAATTAACATTTTCTATTAAATGTACTTGGTGTTGAAGTGGCTTGTGACAATGAAAACTACCAAAATATATTTCTTAATTTTCTTCAACATCTATTATCTACACAGAAAATTCTGATGAACAGAGTACCCTACCCTCCTCCATATTAAACTGTTAAAACAATGGAAGTTATGTGAGGTACTTAAAACATACAGTCTATTATTATCCTCACGAGTGCTTGTAAGGGAGAAACATTGAATCTATCTATAAATAATACTGTTTAAAATGACTTTTGTATTCTTAATTTTATATTATTTTATCATTCCCCAATGCATTGTCTGAATACTCTCCACAAACTGTAAGCATTTTGGCTTATTTTTTATGGTTCAGAAACTCAGTATTGAAGAGATTAAATATCTGTCTGGATTATATAAATAAGAAAGTTAGAAAGCTGGGGTTTGAAAGTCTTTCTTTATGTGGATAGTCAATAGCCTCTGTAGATGTTTGAACAGTGAACCACATCCTCCCTTTCCTGAGTAGCCACTTCTTTAACATGAACTCATGGTAGAAGGTGTGTATGTTCCATCTTTAGGCTTTGGGATTAAGCAAGTTTTCTAGACCGTAAATTGAAATTAACAATGTTAATTATTTCATGATGAAGATAGAAGAGCTACACATTCAACACATTTATATCAATTAAAAACTAAACAAAAATTTCTCTTTCCTTCCCCAGAACTACATCTTTTAACTCCTCAATTGGGGCTTTAATATTTGTAATCTTCCTCAATTGAGAATTCTTTGTTTAGCTCTGTACCCCATTTTTTAATAGGGTTATTTGGTTCTCT
>NW_022196897.1:35019407-35037923 GCF_008632895.1 Mastomys coucha
CTTTGTTTTTTGGAGGGGAAACTGGGAATGGAGAAATTTACATGTAAATAAAGAAAATATCTAAAAGGGCACCCAAATTCTTAAAAGAAACTTTACTAAAGCTCAAAACACACATTGAACCCCACACAATAATTGTGGGAGACCTCAACACCCCATTCTCACTGAAGAACAGGTCATTGAAACAGAAACTCAACACAGACAAAATGAAGCTAACAGATGTTATGAGCAAAATGGATTTTAATATATATCTACGGAAACTTCCATCCAAAACCAAAAGAGTATAGCTTCTCACCACCTCATGGAATCTCTCCAATAGTGACTATATAATTGGACACACAACAAGCCTCAATACGGTAAGATTGAAATAACCCCAATATTGTATTAGATCACCAAGAATAAAGGCTGAACTTCAACAATAGTAACAACAAAAAGCCCACATACTCATGGAAACAGAACAACTCTCTACTCAATGATCACTTAGGGAAGAAGCAAAGAAAGAAATTAAAGACTTTCTAAATTCAGTGATAATGAAAACACAATATACCCACTTATGAGACATAATGAAAGCAGTACTAAGAGGGAAATTCTTATCACTAAGTGCCTTCATAACGATCCCATACTTGCTGCTTAACAGCATACCTAAAATTTCTAGAATAAAAAGAAGCAAAGATACCCAAGAGGAGTAGACAGCAGGAAATATTCAAACTCAGGGCCAAAATCAATCAATCAGAACCAAAGGGGAGAATACAATGAATCAATAAAAACTAAGAGTTTGTTCTTTGAAAAAATCCAACAAGATACACAAACCTTTAGCCAAACTACAAGGTACAGAGACAGTATCCAGATTCACAACATCAGAAATGAAAAGGGAGCGATAACAACAGAAATTGAGAAAATTCAAAATAATCATACTTCAAAAAGCCTATACTTGATAAAACTGAAAAATCTAATTGAAATGGATAATTTTCTAGACAGATGCCATGAATCAAAGTTAAATCAAGATCAGGTAAATCATCTAAGCAGTCCCATAACCACTATGGAAATAGAAGCAGTCATTAAAAACCTACTAGCCAGAAAAGCCCAGAGCCAGATGGTTTTAGTGGAAAATTCTATCAGACTTTCAAAGAATAGCTAATACCAATACTTCTTTAACTATTCCACAAAATAGAAACAAAAGGAACACAACCTAATTCATCTATGAAGCCACAGTTACTCTTATACCTCAACTACACAAAGATCCAACAAAAAGGAGAACTTCAGACCAATTTCACTTATGAATATTAATGCAAAAATACTAAATAAAATTCTCAGCAACCTAAGTTTAAAACACATCAAAAACATTCATCATGATCACGTAGGCTTCAACCAAGGGATGGTTCAATATATGAAAATCCATCAATGTAATCCACTTTATAAACAAATTCAAAGAGAAAAAAAATCACAAGATTATCTCATTAGCTGCTGAAAAAGCCTTACAAAAAATCCAACACCCCTTCATTTTAAAAGTCTTGAAGAGACCAGAGGTTCAAGGTACATACTTAATAAACATATCAAAAGCAATATATATAGCAAGCCAGTAGAGAAAATCTTAAATAGAGAAATACTTGAAGCAATCCCACTAAAATCAGGGACAAGACATGGCTGCCTACTCTCTTCATTACATATTCAATATAGTACTTGAAGTTCTAGCAAGAGCAATAAGACAACAAAAGAGATCAAGGAGATACAAATTGGAAAGGAAAAAATCAAGATATCACTATTCACAGGTGGTATAGTATATATAAGCAACCCCAAAATTCTACAAGATAACTCCTACAGCTGATAAACAACTTCAGCAAAGTAGCCAGCTAAAAATTAACTCAAAGAAATCAATATCCCTCCTTTATACAAATGATAAACAGGCTAAGAAAAGAAAAGAAAGGGTTAGGAAAACAACACCCTTCATA
Source organism: Mastomys coucha (assembly GCF_008632895.1). Classification (NCBI taxonomy): domain Eukaryota; kingdom Metazoa; phylum Chordata; class Mammalia; order Rodentia; family Muridae; genus Mastomys; species Mastomys coucha. The sequence goes on from NW_022196897.1 coordinate 35,021,354, forward strand.
ATATACTACATATACTATATACATATAATAAAAATCTTACTGTAACTCTAAGGAAGTAAGTGAAAGATTGGTATGACAAGAACTTCAAGTCACTAGATCTCCCATGCTAAATGATAGGTAAAACTAAGGTAGTGAAAATGGCCATCTTACCAAAAGCAATGTACAGATGCAACAGAATTCCCATCAAAATTCCAACACAATTTCTCAAAGATCTTGAAAGTTGAAAAAAATTCTCAAGTTCATACAAAAACAACAACAACAAACCAAAAAGCCCAGGGTAGCCAAAACAATCCTGAGCAATAAAAGAACCATTGGAGGAATCACTATCCTTGATCTCAAACTGTATAAGCAATAGTGTTAAAACGTGCATGGTGTTGTTACAGAAACAGACACATTCATCAGTAGAGTAGAGTCAAAAACCCAAAAAATAACCCCACACATCTATGGACACTTTATTTTTAACAAAGAAGAAAATATTATACAATGGAAAAAAAGAACACATCTTCGACAAATGGTGCTGGTCTAACTGGATGTCTGCATATAGAAGAATGCAATGGATCCATATTTATCTCTCTGCACAAAGCTCAAGTCCAAGTGGATAAAGGACCTCAACATTAAACCAGATACTTAACTCCAATAGAAAAGAAAGTGAGAAATACCCTTGAATGCATTAGCACAGAGAAAATTTCCTGAAGAGAACACCAATGGCTCAGGCTCTAAAATCCACATTTGATAAAATGGGACCTCATGATACTGAAAAGCTTCTGCAAGGCTAAGCAAACTGTTAATAGGCCAAAACAACAGCCTACAGATTGAACAAAGGTCTTCGCCAACAACATATACAAAAGAAGGCTAATATCCAAAATATATAAAGTACTAAAGGAGCTAACCTACAAAAAATGGGGTACAGAGATAAACAGAGAATTCACAACAGAGGAATCTAAAACAGCCAAGAAGCATGTAAAGAAGTGTTCAAAGTCCTTAGTCATCAGGGAAATATAAATCAAAATGACCCTCAGATTCTACCATACACCAATCAGTATGGCTAAGATCAGCAACTCAAGACATAACACATACTAGCGAGGGTATAGAGAAAGGGGAACACTTCTTCCTTGTTGGTGGAATTGCAAAGTTCTACAACCTTTGAAAAATCTACCTGACAGTTTCTCAGGAAAGTAGAAAGAGTTCTACCTGAAGACCCAGCTATACTGATCCTGAGCACAAACCCAAATGATGCTCTACCATACCACAAGGTCATGAGCTCCACTATGTTCATAAGAACCTTATTCACAATAGCCAGAAACTGAAAGCCACCTAGATGTACTTCAACTGAAGAAAGAATACAGAAAATGTGGTTCATTTATACAATGGAAGACTATTTAACTATTAAAAACAAGGACATCATGAATTTTGCAGGCAAGTGGATGGAACTAGAAAATATACTGAGTGAGGTAACACAGACTCCAAAAGACATGAATTGTATGTACTTCCTCATAAGTTGATATTAATCATAAAGTACAAAATACCATGATACACACTACAGGCCCAAAAGAGTTAAGCAAAAATGCTTGAATCACACTTAGAAGAGGAAACAAAATGTTTTCGGGAGGAAAGGGGGGACCAGGGTGGTAGTTGAGGGAGTGGGGGATAGAAGACAAGATCAGGAATGGGAACAGACAAGATACATGATTTGCACTCACTGATAAGTGGAAGTTAGCTATAAAGTACAAAATACCCATGATATACCCCCAAAGACACAACAAGTTATTAAACAAGTAGGAATATCCAAGAGAAGATCCTTATATCCTACTTAGAAGGGGGAACAGAATATTTTTGGGAAGCAGAGGGAAAGAGAGAACTGGGTGATAGGAGGAAAGTGAGGGGAAACATGCAGCTGTTGGGGTATGGGGTGTAGGAAGTTGGGGGAGTCTCTAGAAGTCCCAGAGACATGTGAGGAGGCCTGTCCCATAAGAAAAAGTGGGTGACACATTAGCTGAAATTCCCAAAAGTAGGGATTTGGAACCTGAGGAGACAGACCACCTCTAGTAGCTAGACAGGACACCCAGTGGATAGATGGGGACAACAATCCACATACAATGCTTTTGACCCCAAATTGGTCCTATCTAAAAGAAATGCAAGGACAAAGATGGAGCAGAGTCTGAAGGAATCACAGACCAGCAACCTGCCCAACTTGATACCCATCCTATTGGTGGCCACCAATCCCTGACACTCTTTGTGATGCTATGTTGTGCTTGCAGATAGGAGCCTAGCATAGCTGTCCACAGAGTGGCTCTATCTAGCAGCTGACTGAGAAAGAAGCAGATACCCACAGCCAAAATTTGGATGGAGGTCCTTAAGCTTTATGAAAGAATTGGGGGAAGGATATGAAGGCCCTGAAATCTATGGTAACCCCAGAAGAAGACCAACAGTATCAACTAACGAGGACCCTTGGGATTTCCTAGAAACTGAGTTATCAACCCATAGGCTGTACTAAGACTCCCATTACATATGCAGCAGAGGACTGCCTTGTCTGAGTGGGTGAGGATGCATCCTATCCTGCAGAGACCTGATGCACCAGGATGGTGGATACTCAGGGTGTCACCCTCTCAGAGGCAAGGGAGGAATAGGTGAGGAACTCTGAAATGGAGACTGGTGCGGGGGACAACATTGGGATATAACTCAAAAACTAAATTTTAAGAAAGTAAATTAAGAATTATTAATTGAAGACATACATTTACCTAAACAAAAAGGAAGTTACTATTATTTCAATATCAAAGTTCTCTAAGGAAAAACCTTGACAACTTTCTGAAGCTAATAGATGCATTGTTATGAAAATGGTATTTAAAAAGTAGACTTGTGGTTTGAATTGACTAATAATAAATATTTTTGTCTTAATCCCTACTAAATATTATTAAAACTTGTCAAAATAAGCTACGATAGAATAATCTGAGATGAACTATTAGAGTTTGGTGTGGTGACATGCACCTACAACCCAGCAGGCAGATGTAGAAGGGTAGCAGCAAGTTTGAGGCCTGCCTAGTTAGTGAATGAATCGAGCCTCTCTATGGCTATACCATGAGAGTGTGTCCAAGAAGACATCAAAGGGTTGTGAAATTTTTCAGGAAGCAAAGCCATTTCCTACACATTGATAAACCAGGATTCTGTCAGATGGCACACACATATGATTTATGACACTTCTGGAGGCAGTAATCACAGTGAATGGAACTGCTAAAACATGTCAGGTTTTCATCACGTCATACGCTAAGCTTAATAGTGCCTTCTGGTCAGGGAACTACGTCACAGCTGTGAGTTCTTTATACAGAAGCAATCAAATCCTCATGAAAGCAGCAAACATCAGGAAAAGGCAACTTATTTAGAGAACTAATGTATGATGAAGAAAACAAGTTGCCCTTTCCAAGTTAGAGATAACTTGCTAGACAAAAGTCTCTTGAAGGATGCGCTTTGCTCTCTGGATAGATAAGGAGGCTAGTAATCAGAGCAGTTTGTTTATTTGTTTATTTCTGTTGGATTTCACATTGCCTAGAAAAGGGGTTTTCATGCTCTATCTTTCTTGTGAGGTTCAGAAGAAAACTCCTTGCAGAGGTCACCCTGTGTTATGACTATACATCATTCCTTGCTTCACAGTGTCAGCTACTAAAAACTTCCATTTTAATTTTTACGAAAACCTGAATTAACAGGATGGTAAGTATGGAAAAATTGTACCAGGAGATTTAGGCAATGAAAACATTTCTATTTAATTGTTGAAAATATTAGGAACACCGGACATACTTTTCTCTGAAAACAAAATAATATATCCAACTAAAACTGAAATATATGCATTTAAAGTGTCTGTCAGAAACAATATCAAATGAAAATGAGAATTAGTATCTTATTACATTTCAAGGAAATCCTTTTGGGGGTAGCAGGAACAAGTTTCTCTTATCCCTTCATTAGCATATAAAACCATCTCCAAAAATTGCCTATTTGGTTTGAAACTACTCAGGTGACGAGCATTCACATTAGCCTTCACCATGTATCTATTAATAGTCAACAAAGCAAGGCAGAGAGATATGGTGTGCTTATTTTTTATATTAAGTAATATCAGTTAAATCTGTCTGTGACTCAAAACATCTATGTGTAGAAAATTAATAAAGGTTAACATTGTAAACAACTTATATATGTAATTTTTATTCTGGACACATTGACTAATTCTCATAATAAATGTATTAGGTAGTATATCCACTTTATATTGTACATAACTGGATTTCAAAATTTAAGTATATAGCAAAGAACATAACTATTAAGAACTAAGAATGACTCTTTTTGATAAATTTTCCATGCAGTTTAAAGCAGTGTACTTCACCAGAAAAGCCAGTGTTAAAGCTAGGTTGAGGACAAGAGTTAGAGTCTGATGCCAGGGGGCTTATTGCCAGTATATCTAAGCAGAGTACAATTTGGAAATGTTTCCTGGCATAATACTTTTCCCAGTGCACAGGAAGTATAATTACACAGAATCTCAGTTCAGGGTCCATATGATTTCTACCAAGAAGATGGGTTCTAGAGAACCATGAAAATGTAAAATTCATGGTTAATAGTAGTAACTTCATGGCTGCCTGTACTAGCTTAACAGCCTAAATGAGGATCTGGCCTGGTTTAGGTCATACAGATACTGGTTGACCTGTATGGGCCTGGTGGTAGGACCAGGGTGAGCCTCTGGCTACACAGTTATTTTAAGGATAATTTAGACGATTAGGTATCTCCAGTCCTGGTTGTATAAGCCTGTGGGGACCCCTGGCTAAACAGGTAATATAAAGGTTATTCAGATTACTAGACACATCCAATCTTAGTTGTAGGAGCTTGATATAGTCTAGCCCACCAGATAATGCAGATCATCAGGCTGTTAATCAGCTCCAATTCCAAGATTTCTGGATGGAAAAGAAGGTTTTTTTTTTTGTTTATTCATTTGAGATAAAAAAAAATTCTGTGTGCTGAATACTCATTTTCCGGGGAATCTGTGGACTCAAGTAATTTTATTCTGTACTCTCATCTTTGTGACACACTCCAATTTTATTGAATAAATAATAGTGATCATTTTCTATACATATTGAGAGGCAAAAGAGCCTCAAATTTTTTTTCAATGGGACAAATTTCACAAGATAAAAAGGCCAGACTTCTAAGTGTCTCTGCCCCCAAACACTTAAGCCAATGCAAAGGATATATCTAGTAACTGACTGTTCTGGTCACTTTGAGCTTCAGGAAAAAAGCAATGGTTAGCCTCACCTGAAAATACAATATAGACAAACTTTTACAGTAGTATTTTGGAAAGTCACTAGACTTTTATAAAATATGTTTCCAAATAAAATGACTATCTCTGAGCAAAACTATTCATGCACTTACCAGATCAATGTCCAGGAAGCCTGGAGTGCCAGATGCCTCTTCTTAGCTCCAGGTAGAAATTCCCCTAATGACAATTGACTAACTCTCTACTGTATCATCTCACATGTACTGTTTTCATAAGTTTAAGTTTTTAATTTGCTCTTTAGGTCATATGATATAAAACAGAGGTTTGATACGTATAGGAATAAAATTAACATGACTAGAGATGGATATGTTGACGTATGTGAAGGAATTTTGCTCTCCTTTATTTCTTCAGAAATTGTAATTGATGTACATACACAATGTCAAAAGTGGTGGTAGTGGTGGTCAGAAGCTTGATTTGAGAAAAGAAATGTAAAAGTGCTAAGATAAAAACAAAATGGATAGAGTGAAAAGGGAGAAGCTTAAACATGAAGCCAGACACAAACCCTTAATCTACAGCTTTGTCCTGCCTACAAGATCTGCTAATGCAATGGTGGCATAAAGCTTGTGGGCGGAGTCAACCAATAACTGATCAGATATAAGATCCACTCCACAAGATGGAAACTATATCTGATACTGCTTGGGTGACCACAAACCAGAGACTAAATATCACAGAGGCCTAGGGTAAATCCAAATAATACTAGTCTAAAACATAAATAACTAAAAGGATAATGAAAAGAGAAGTGATAAATTAATTCCTAATGATAATCTACTGTGCTCATAGGTTAGTCTTTTTAAATTCTCATTAGAGAAGCTTCCTCTTGCAGCAGATAGGAACAAATACAGATCTCACAGCCAGACATTATGCAGACTGTGAGAGACCTTGTAACACTCAGCCCTTAATGAATATCATCATGAAACTCCTCCACTCAGAGCTCAGGGCACCCCATAGAAGAGGAGGCACAGTATAAGAGCCAGAGGGAATGGAGGAAACCAAGAAAACAAGCCCCTCTAAAGCTACATGGGCAAAACTTATAGAATCTAACAGGGACAAAGGCAGTACCTACAGGACCTGCATAGGTCTGTACCATATCAGCACATATATTATGGCTTGCAGTTTAATATCTATGGGATTTGTGAGGGTGCAAAGAAGTAGATATCTGATACTTGTGTCTTCTCTGGTGCTCTTGTTCCTGCCCTTGTTTTGTCTTGTTTGACTTTGATATGATAGTTTTTTATTTTATTTTATATAAAATTTTATTTCCTTATATTTTCAGATGAATTAATTAATTAATAGAAGCCTAGGCATTATGGTAAAGGTTAAAAGGTTAAAAACTGAACTTCATTCATATCTGGAAGAGGTAAAAATCAGTTTTGCCCAGTGGAATGACACTGAGTATATCATCCACTCCAGGGTAGAACTCACGTTCAAGAATAGTTGACCAACATGTGACAGACTCCACAGTTTGTGTGTGTGTGTGTTTTCTTTTATTTAGTTAAATGTGATAGGTTGGTTTTTTTTTTTGCTTTTCTGCTTTATAGTTGGGTATCACTGTTGTTGTTATTTGCTTGGTTTTCTCTTTCGTTTGTTTTGTTTTGTCTTGGGGGTGTTTCTTGTTCTTTGTGGTTTTTATTCATTCTTTTTTTGGAGAAATAACTTAAGGTGGGTTTGTTTGGAGGGGAGAGGATATGGAAAGGCTTGGAGGTAGGGGAAGAATATGAACAAATATATTTAAATTAAAATTTATTTTGAATAGTTAAAGAATAATAAAAGCACAAATAAACATGGGTAGATTGTACAGGGCTAATTGTTTCCAACAACATTGCTGGCCCATCTGTAACTTTTCCTCTTCAGCAAGGACAACATTCACCAGAATCTTTTCCTGGCATAGTTAGGAATCCATCACTTGTAGTCACTTACTAAACAAGACTCTTAGGAGGTATATAGAAGACAATCTTTTTTTTTGTTTTTATTTTGACTGAGTCAGGCAAATGAATACATCAGATATGAATATAAAACTTCAAGCAACTTTGGGTAAGGTTCGACACAATATCCACTTAAAGGATGCTAAAACTCTGAGCTTCCTTTCAAAATTTTATAGAAATTACTTATCACAACATAGTTATGATTATGTGGATGAGTCTAGAAGCAGTTGTGATCCAAAAGGGCTTCAAAGCTAGTATCAGAGACCTATGCATTCCATTCTGAAGTTTGTGGGCTTTTAGTAGTCATGGATTTTTATTCTTTTAGCCTTAAAGAAATGGGCTTGCAAAGATCAGAGTACACAAAGTACAATCCACAAACCACAAGAAACTCAAGAAGAAGGAAGAACAAGATATGGATACTTCATTCCTTCTTAAAAGGGGGAACAAAATACCCACGGAAGGAGTTGCAGAGACTAACTATGGAGCAGAGACTGAAGGAAGGACAATACAGCCTGATAAAACTGTCTCCTGAGAGGCTCTGACAGTATCTGACTAATACAGATGTAGAGGCTCACAGCCATCCATTGAACTGAGTACAAGGTCCCCAGTGAAGGAGTTAGAGAAAGGACCAAAGGAGCTGAAGGGTTTGCAGCCCCTTAGAACGAACAACAATATGAACTACCTAGTACCCTCAGAGCTCCCAGGGACTAAACCACCAACCAAAGAGTACACATGGTGGGACCAATGGCTCCAGCAGCATGTGTATAGTAGAGGATGGCCAAGTCGGTCATTAATGGGAGGAGAGGCCTTTGGCCTGTGAAGATTCTATGCCCCAGTGTAGGAGAATGTCAAGGCCAGTAAGCAGGAGAGGGTGGGGTGGCAAGCAGGGGGAGGGAGGAGGAGGGAGGGAATAGGGGTTTGTTCTTGTTGTTGTTTTTTGTTTTGTTTTTGTTTATTTTTTGGAGGGGAAACTAGAAAAGTAGATATTGTATGATATGTAAATAAAGAAAATATCTAATTAAAAAAAAAGAAATGGGCTTGCTTTAATCCATATATCATACTAGACATAATTAGGAGATCCTGTGTTCTTGAACAAATGATGACTAACAAACTGAGTAACACTGAATGTAATGGGAAAGTTACATGATATATGCCACAGATTGTTGTCTGTGATTGAAAAAAAAGTACATTTTAAATGTTTACTTAAATATCCATGTGTATTATAATGATAATGAAAAGGCAAATATGTTTTTAATTCACATTGTTAGCAAATGTTAACCTTTCAGTTAGCAAAAGCATTGTGTTGTTAGGCAAAAAATGCAATTTGAACAAATCATTTTCAACATTTAATTAAGTAAAATTGAGAAGCTATAATAAAGAAATGAGTTGTGCAGATTTTGCAATGCTCTTAATTCTAATTCATTAAAATCTTAGTCAGAAATAGCATATGCTTGGAATAATAACTATTTGGGTGAAAATATTTTGGGCTTCAAACCAAAGTAAATAAAAATCCACAAGTAATGACACAAAACTTCACTTTGAAGCAGAAGGAATCGTAGATGACGAACATGACGAATTTTAAATTATCCAGCATCTTTTACAAATGACATATCTGAAAAATCTAACAGTCGCTATCACCCCTAACAGATGATAACATCCCTATTTAGCTTTTTATTTGTCTCTGTCAAGCTGATCCATGGGTTTAGTCCCCAAGTCATCTAAACAAGACTTGGCATTGATCACTGAAATTTATGATATTTTGAAGATCACACCTGATTAATGGCACAGCTATATTCGCAGTAGTCTGCAACCTCATTCCTTCACAGTCAGAGCTGAAATGATGAAATTGTGGGATGAATTTTAGATAAAGAAGAGACTGGCATAAATCCTGGGATCTTCATGTCCTTGTAATTAGAAATGCTCCTCACCTTTTTAGAGTACCAAATAATTTTTAAAGCACATTATGTTAAATGTTGCCTTCCCAGGAACACACTAACTTAATTACAGAACACCAGGACAACTTGCAAAATATTTTAATGTCATTAGACTCCTAATAGTCTAACAGTATCTAAACATAATACTGCTTCAACAAATAAGTTCTATTGATACATTCCCTGATTGTCTTCACTCTAACTATATTAGCATTCTTGAGCCATACTTTACTTTTGTTGTTGTTTTGGTGATGATGGTAGTGGTGGTGATGGTGGAGGTTTTGTGTGTGTGTGTGTGTCTGTGTGTGTCTTTTAGGATGGGATCAAGAGTACTGGAACAATGAAAGCTTCAGAAACTAAAGGCTGGTTGAATGAATTTCAATTATTATGACTAATTTGTCCAGCCAAGTATTTTATTTTCATAAAAGCAATCCATGTATATTAAATACAATGATTAAAGTCACCAAAGGTCATAAGCATTCACCTCCACTTCTCTTTCTTTCTCCCTCCCTCCTTTCTGTCCTCCATTCCTGCTTTTCTCTTTTTGTGATTCATCTTTGCCATCTGTATGCTTTTCAAGGTGTTCTTATTGCATCAGATACTTTGGTGGTAAGTGAATCCATGCCCAGTTCTCCCAGGTGGTCTTTTCTCCCTCCAGAGAGCCTAAATCTGGAATAAGCTTTGCTCAATCTATAAAACTTGAAAAGATCACAATTCAGGGTGGTATAGCCCAGGGCAAATGAATGTAAAAAACAACCCATCTACTGGGGAACAAAGTAAAATCAATTAAGTGAACAAGACTAACATTTTTGGAATTGCTGTCCATATTTCCTGAGTCCCCTTTGCTGTCCTCTTTGGATCTAACTAATGTCTCCTTTCCTAGAATTGTTGTTTCTCACAGCAGTCTGTGTGCTTCACAGGTATCTTAAAAGTGGGCAATCTGAACTCTGTGCTCACTGATGATCTCCCTACATTTCAGAAAAGATGAGCTCACCATATGCAGCCATCCAGACCTTTTGAAGTTCTCTCCTTGTTTTCCCTTGTGTTATTAATTCCTTTTCCCTTACATGAACTGCATTATGTATTCAACCTAAACTTCCTAAAACAGAAATGAATGCCTCTAGCACATTTCAAAGACCCTTAATTTCATCACACAGAAAAGTTTTAAATACTTTTGAGGCATACACACCTAAAAACCAAGGTGGGAATTCCCACCCCTTCTCCTATGGAGTGTCTATGTCTGTTCTTTGTTCTAAGGTATCCTTTTTCTCTTCAAAGAGAGGTTTGTATTTCCTATATGAGCTTTGTATTTTGGTTTCTTTTATATTATCATAAAAATCTATCAAACACTTGAAGACAAAACACTTAAAATCAAAAAGGGAAATGATGATAATTTAAGATAGCATCTATATAAACAGCACATGCAATTAGATGAGAAAAAGTTTGGAGTGATTACTTATCTCCACAATATTGTCACAGGGCTAAAAGATGCAAATGAATGGAGGTTAGATCTGAGAGTTTTCCTACTTAACTACTAGGGCAGAGTTAAATTAATGATAATTATTCTTATGCAAAGTATGCATTCATAAGTGCATACACATGTGTGTGTGCCCATGTCTCTGTATTGAAATGATAAATTTTTTCTATTTTCTAAAACAACTGTTATTTAAGACTCTGTATTTTGTTGATCACTGCCAGTCCTATCCCTAAGCCTGCCAAGTTCAAACAGTTTTTTAAGTGGTTTATAACTGACACTTTCAAAAAAACCAAATAAACAAAAACAAAAAAAACCAATTATCTTTGTCATAAACAAGAAAATAATGCAAAATAAATTAAGAAAAAAATAAATTTATAATTTTGGAAGAATTCAGATCCTACTCTACACAATTTGTCTCTGCTTGATATCTAGACACACTTAACCTCTCCTGGTTTTAAGATGAAGCTGATGCTCACTAACCTGCAGGGCCGCTGTGCTCAGGACTCTGATAATGTGGTTTTCCTCACACCAAATGTTCTTGCTTCTCATCATGGCATCCTTCCTCCATTGCTGTTCCCCTCTGTAGCTACCTCTTCCAACTTATAACTTCAGTGATTTCCACAATAGCCCCAGGCCATTTTAAGATTTGTATTAAAGAAAGAAAATGTATATATGGATATAGTTCAAGGTAAAATAACAAAATCAAACTACTTAAATATTTTATGAATATTTAAATTTAGGGCTTATTTATTGGCATGTCAACTGTTTTTGTTGTTGTTGTTGTTGTTATTCTTGATGATGTTATTGATGATTTTCTTTTTGTTGTTGTTCCTTCTTTACTGTACAAGTCTTGTCTAGGGAGCACTACTGTTTAGATTTTGTGAATGCAGTTTTCTGTTCATATGTCACTATGTTTTGACAGATTTCCTAGTCCTGTGACTTTTATAGTCTTTCTTCCCCATCTAGTGCAATGCACCATGAGTCATGAATATAGGAACTAAGTTGTAGAGCTATCTGTTGGTGTTAGGCACCAGGCACTTTCTTCCTTTCTGTATTTCTAGCCATTGTAGACTTCTATACTCTTTTTCATTCTCTAAAAACAATCTTTTTTAATGAGAAATGATAGCTATAATTATTTGTAGGTATAAAAATAAATATTTGAGGTAGACATTCTACTTGTTTAGGGAAATAGCATCACTGGGTTCTTACAAGTCCATGGACTTAGTTGCCATGGGTAGTTGTGTAGGTTTATAATTACTTAGTCCTCAATCTGATTAGACTGTTATACCAACATAAAATTATCAATATTTCACTATACAGCCTACAGGCCCATAGACTTTATAACTGAGTTAGCCAGAGTAAGGCAGACTCCATGACAGGTTGCAGCCTGGCAGGTTAGGAGATTAGGCCTAAGTTTCTGTTTCCCAGAAATGAAAACCTTGATTCAGGAACCTCCTGTCAGCTGACCAGCACTGCAGGCACCCCATCTGATGATGACTTGCTACTCTGGAAAGTCCTAACCAATTACAAAGGCATCTATATCCCTGGAGATAAAGATAACCAATCAAGAGAAAGATAGTTAAAACTAACCCACTTCTACCGTAACAGGCTTTAAACTGACCCTGCAAAACACCTACCAAGATTTCCATTCCCGAAAGAGGAAACACCCACATTCAGGAAATTCTCCTAAATAAACACTCTTTGCCTTTGCATAGGATTGAGTTTGAGGTGTCATTCTTCAGTGAATCATGAACACTTACATAGTGTTGTATCCAGAATATTTTGGTTGACATGCCAACTTGGATAGAAAAATTTTCCCAAAGCCCTGACACTTAATGAGGAACTACAGTCCACTAATAGCTGCTGAGAGAAGAACCAATCTTTTCCAAAGCAAGCCCTCTGAAATGTTATCAAACCCCACATGGTCAGTCTTATATGAATAACACTAAATGGTCTTAGAAGGTTATGTTCACATGTATATTTGTATGTGTAGAAGAAAAATAATTGAAGAAGTGGTCATAAATATGAGAAGGAGTGGGTAGGGACACGGGAAGAATTAATGGAGGAAGAAGAAAATGAATGGAATGGTTTAAATACAGTACTCATATAACTAATTTTCAGAAATTTATTAAAAATAACTAAGGATAAGCAATACTAATCAAACTCATCAAAATAGGAAGAAAAAAGCCAATCCTTTTGAGGGAAAGAAATAAGAGGGGTGTAGTTTATTGAAAATATAACTAGGGGTATATTCACACCAGTGATGGTAAACAGGAATAGATGCTGTGTATCAGCAGAATGCAGGCAGTCATTCAGAATGAGTAGAATGCCTGGGCTTTGGAGCATTTAGAGCTAGAGGAGAAGTTAATCTGGTATGTTCCTAGTAAGCATAGGTCTCAGAACTGAAATCTGTATCTTCCTTTTAAAAGTCACCTTGAATGGTAAAAAGCTTATAAATCCCAAACACACTGTAAAGCATTATAATACAAGTGTAGGATGAGGTGCTCTTGGAAACCACTTGTGATTAAAAAAAAATCATAGCACACGGTTGGCTCCAGAATACGACATTATTTCCTTGATTGATCCCATCTGTTATAAGAGACATGGGTCAAAATGTTTTGGTTGCATGAAAGATAATGCAAAAGATTTTTCCTTAGCTTAAATTAAGAAGTAATTTGACTCAATAAATTTGAATTTGAATTTTAACTTCCAAACAGAAAATTGGAAGATTCACAGAACAAACAATGGAATTGTAATTTTTATAAACATTTTTTTTAGTCTCATTTCCAGGATTGAAGTAAACCATTGAAAAAGAATACACATGAAGATTTGAAATAATGGATGACAGGATGCACTTTTGAAATGTGGTTTTTATGCACTTTATTTCTGAAGCCATAACCTGGTATAATATTTGCAAAGAAGGTAGTAAATTCAGCTTGCATTAATTATTCATCCATCTCAATTGGGAAGGAATCTAGCAAACTCATTCAGTGAATGAGTACCTTTTACTCCCATGTATTTGAGAGCCACATGGAGATAACAGATGGGGGAGGGGCTCTGATTTTTTACTACTCACAGCAGTTCAGTAGAAACATGCTTACTTATAGAAAAATGTTTTCAAAATATTTCTTGAGAATGATGACCAAACTACCAAAATCTCCAGTTGTAGTCTGCCAGCTAAAAAGGACTATACTTCAACTTCATTTCACAGTTTCTGGTTTCATAGCCCTTGGGATAACAAAATTTATATTTGTTATTCAAATTTATATTTGTTATTCAAAAGATCTGTTTCAAGACCTTTAAAGAAAACCAGAAACTAACACATGTGTTACTGAGGTTAACACATACAAACACACATGTGCACACACCCATAAACATGTGTACACATACACATTCACAATCACACACCTCTGACATCTGATTTCTTAAAGTTCTCTGCAATACATCATTAGTGTTTGCATACAAAAGATTTTAAGCTTTAGCATTCAGAGGTCTTAAATCCATCTATGGTTTACATCTTTAGAGATACGAAGTTGAACTTTTACTTCTGAGGTCATATGTGGATAGTAAATGTTATTCTACTTTGTAAATTCTTATAGCATCTGAATTTTGAATAAAAGATATATTATTTAGGTAAACCATTAAAGAATATATAAAATTAGAAAGAGTATAAATATTGCAGTTGCTTTATTTTTCTTTTCCTTTCTTCTTTTGTTTTCTTTTTGATAAAGAATCAGTTATCTCACTAAGAAATTTTTCAGTATCTTCAAGTGTTTTGTCTCACTCTGTTAACTATACTTTCTATTTAATGACTAAATCTAGATTACATGTTGACATCATATATATTTATGTACCTCCACTTATAAATACATGGGAGACAATAACAATATGCCAATAATAAGCAGAAAGTAGGTCATGGCTAAACACTTCAATAAATACATTCCTTTTACTTACTGAATCAAGTGTATTACTTATAATGGTGTATATTATTGTAACAAAATATCAATTGGGATTGAGGTTACCAAAAAATATAATTAAAACCATTTTTACAATTATTTGGACAATGAATTTTCTTGAAATTAGAAAATACTAAATTTAAATATATAAGTAGTTCATCTTTAAGCTAACAATTAAGATTGAATAAATTTATTCTCTTAATGGAAAAGTGACTGAAATCAATATATACAAAAAAGTAAAACTAAGCCAAATTATTGAGTGAAACAATCACAAACAATATTTTTTAAAATGTTGACGTTCTTTACAATGTAGCTCATTTATTCTAATTTCATCACTGGTGGTCTGTCACTTCCCCATTTTGGTTTCTCTCCCAAGATAGTAAATTACTTTTAATCATGAATTGTGTTGAATATCTCAGACTGAGAGAAACTCAGTCATAGTTGAGTAATAAATAATATTATCAAAGAGCCATATGAAAACTCTCTTTATAGAAGTTGAGTTATGTCCAACAGTGGGGATATGGAACCTAAGAGACCACTTCTAGTAGATAGACGTGGCCCCAAGTGGTGGGATACGGCCACCTACCCATTTCAAAATTTTTGATCCAAAATTGTTCTCTTCTAAAGAAAATGCAGGGACAAAAAATGGAGCAGATACTAAAGGAAAGGACATCCTTGAGATTTATCCTGTGTGCAGGCACCAAACCCCTACACTATTCCTGAAGCTAAGATGTGCTTGCAGACAGGTGCTTAGCATGGCTGTACTCTGTGAGGCTCTACTAGCACCTGCCTGAGACAGATGCAGATACTTCCATCCAACCAACCATCTGACTGAGCCTAGGGACTCCTATGGAAGAGTTAGAAGAAGGAATGAAGGAGCTGAAGGGAATTAAAACCCCTTAGGAAGAACAACATTATCAGCTAACCTGACCTCTCAGAGCTCCCAGGGACTAAAGCACCATCAACCAAGGACCATTCATAGGCTGAACCCTGCTCCCCTATGCTAGATGCCCCAAAGAAGGGGGATGAGAGATGGGTGAGGAAGGAGTGGGTGGGTGCGTGGAGTAAAACCCTCTTAGATGTGAGGAGGAGTGGGGGCTGGGAACAGGGACAATATTTGAAATGTAAATAATAAATAAATAATAAATAAAATAATAAAAAATTTAACACATTAAAAAAAGTAGAGTTAAGTAAAGTTACTGTCATTTACTCTGAACTATATCATTTGTTTCATTTTTTTCCTTAAATTTTTCTGATTGTTCATATTAGGAAACACACAGCCACTTGTTTTTAAAATTGAGAAGACAAAAGTATATATTCATTTTTTTCTAATTTCAAAACTTTGTACAATAGGGAAAACCACATTAGATTTTAGTGGAAATTGTATTTTAAGTATTCTTAAAATAAATTTATTAGAAGTAATCCTCTTTTTTTGCAAGTGTTAGCACTGTTTTTGAGATTGTGATTTAAATACATCTCTTACTTTCCTTCCCTCCATCCAAACAATTTGATTGGCCTCTCACCACTCTCCTTCTAATTCAAGGTCCCTCTTTTTAGCGATTTTCATTACAAGCATATGCATATAAACACACACACATCCATATTTAAATATAATCTCTTTAATTCATAACCCTAATTGTGCAGTAGTGGCCTGTATACCTTGGAAATAACCAATGGCTCTGTAATTTGACTTAAGATCTACTCAACAAGGTGAAAACCATGCATCTTAGTGGAAACTTCACTAACTACTCAGTGCTGATCATGCAATGGTTGTTGGCATTTCGTCTAGGCTCTGCCTCACATTTACCTGCAACAGCCAGGTAGACCTGACTCACTATAAACGGGGATGTTTGACCCTTCCTCATTCTCTTCTCTTCCTCTTTGGCTCTCCTCTCCCCATTCCCCTCTCCCCTCTCTCTCCACATGTTCATGGCTAGTCTCTATTCCCCTTTCCCTCCCTCCCTCCCTCCCTCTCCCTCCCT
>NW_022196897.1:35037942-35039581 GCF_008632895.1 Mastomys coucha
ACCCTCCTTCTCTCCCTCTGTCTCGCTATCTTCTCTCTCTCTCTCCCCCTCCCTCTCTCTCCTCACTTAACTCCCCTCTCATTCCCTAAATAAACACTATTTTATACTATACTGTTGTGTGGTTGGTACCTCAGTGGGAAGGAACACCTCAGCATGGGCTTGCTGATGCACCCCACCATACTGTACCTCCACCAAACATATCCCTGGTTTCTTTTTCTTTTTGATAAAAGACAACAATGGTTATTAAAGGAGAATCTAAAATTATTAATTTTCTAAACCAACATAATCTCTGACAATCTGAATATTTGTTCTTGTATACACAGATAATAGCAGTCTATATCTTTTATCAGTAAGTTTCTCTTTGTAACAGATGGAAACCACTAGAGATAACATATCATCTTAAAATGAGGGATAAAGTAAAAATCAGGATACAGTATATACAGAGAAAATAAAATAGTTGTGAATATTTGTAATTGCTAGTTTAGTTTGAAAGTTTAAAAATCTGACCTTAAGTCTGTAGGGTTCAAAGTCTTGGATGATACCTATAAAATTACTTTCTTTATGTTTGTGCAGCACAGTCTTTTTTTTTAAGATGTCTTTTTTTAAGATTTATTTATTTATTTTATGTGAATACACTGTCACTGTCTTCAGACACACCAGAAGAGGGCATCAGATCCCATTACAGTTGGTTGTGAGCCACCATTTAGTTTCTGGGAATTGAACTCAGGACCTCTGGAAGAGCACTCAGTGCTCTTAACAAAAGGGATGAGCATAAAAATTAGCTGTCTATTTCCTTGCCAGAATTGGTAGCTCTTATTAAGAATTAGTACATGAAAGCACATTGGTATCAGGGAAGTTGCTATACTTTAGGGAAAATACTATACATAAAGAACTTTGATATTCAAACCCACTAAGATAACACCTTTAAAGGAAGTAACATTTACTACCTAAAAAGATAACCAAATATCTTCTGACATGAGATCATATTCATATATTCCTACTTGCTACTGGCTCCTAAACCCCAAATTCTTTTTTCTTTCCTTTTTTTAGAGATTTTTTTACTAGATATTTTCTTTATTTACATTTCAAATGTTATCCCCTTTCCTGGTTTCTCCTCCTAAAACCCACTATTCAATCTTCCCTCACCCTGCTCACAAACCTACCCACTCCCACTTCCCTGTCCTGGCAATTCCCTACACCAAGCCTTCACAGGACCAAGAGCCTCTCCTCCCATTGATGTCCAACAAGGCCATCCTCTGCTACATATGCAGCTGGAGCCATGGGTCCCTCCATGTGTATTCTTTGGTTGGTGGTTTAGTCCCTGGGAGCTCTGAGGGTAAACTCATTGTTCCTCCTATGGGGCTGCAAACTCCTTAATCTCCTTGGGTCCTTTATCTAGATCCTCCATTGGGGACCCTGTGCTCAGTCTAATGGTTGGCTGAGACCATCTACCTCTGTATTTGTCAGGCACTGACAGAGCTTCTCAGGAGACAGCTATCAGGCTCCTATCACTTGTTGGCATCCACAATAGTGTCTGGGTTTGGTGACTGTATATGTAAAACCCAAATTCTGTATTTTTTTTTTTTAGATATTTTCTTTATTTACATGTAAATTTCTCCATTCCCAGTTTCCCCTCCAA
>NW_022196897.1:35039692-35052473 GCF_008632895.1 Mastomys coucha
GGTGGTTGAGACCCTGGGAGCTCTGAGGGTACTAGTTAGTTCATATTGTTGTTCGTCTTAAGGGGCTGTAAACCCAAATTCTTTATTGTCATTTTAGAACAATGGTTAATTTCTGTGATGTTGCAGTCTGACTATGCACTTGCTACTGTATTTTACCTATAAAGTATTCATATTTTACAGAACCCAAATCTTTCCACTTGGGATATAAGAAAAACATGCTCTTAGTGCGGCTTAGTGGGGTATCCTGCTTAAAGTTGTTATTTATCTGATTACAAATGACTGGCTACTAGACATTATTTTTTATGAAAATTTTATCAGCTTGTTTACTTAAAATTATTTCTTAAATTCTTCAGACTATATCACATGGATACATATTTTTTCACTGAACTGAACAGTAATGAACAATTTAAACAAGAAGGCAAGATGAAAGTGGAATTGGCTAATATACACACAGTTCTGAAATTTTGCATCTGAGAAACAAAGAGAGAATAAACATTTCCTTACAAATATGTAAAAACCACTAATCAATATGTATCTGTAACACTTTCATGACTTATCTAACCTGGAAACCATGCAGATGAAATGGCCCATATGGAGCTATATAAAGGGAGTGAAATAGAAAAAAAAATAACACTGGAAATATCACAGAATAGTAACCTGAAGATGATGGTTCATTCTTTGGTTGGTTCTTTTTAACTGGATTTTGGTCTAACGCATAATTGATCATTCAAGATCTGATGTCTCCACTATAAAGTCAGGATTGTCACCATTGCCAGGATATTATGTGCTAAACTTTACTGCTATTAGGAAGCCCATTCTTTCTCACTGAGGCCAGATAAGGCAGCTCAGCTAGATTAAAGAGCTCCAAAGGCAGACATCAGAGTTCAAGTCAGAAATAGCCCCCACTCCAATTGTTAGGAGACCCACATGAAGGCCAAACTATACATCTGCTACATGTGTGTAGGCAGCCTCAATCCAGACCACCATACATTTTGGTTGGTGGGTGAATCTCTTTAAGCCTCAGTAGGCCCAAGTTACTTGTATCTGTAGGTATGTTTTTAGTGTCCTTGACCCCTCTGTTCCTCAATCTGTCCCTGACTCTTACATGTAACTCCATTTGCCAGGGAATTAAGACCAACAGTTTACAAGTGGGACTTCATAAAACTAAACATAAACTTCATACCACTAAAGAAAGAATTGAGCGAAGAATAAGGTCATAAAAGAGAAATGGATCTGTACTACCTGTACATCTGACAGAAGATATAGAATATAGAAAACAATAAAGAGGCAAAAAAGAAAGGAAAAGATGATTCCACATGTAAGTATGTTACATGGAGTTAACCATAGAAACAGAAGATTATTTGGGATCATATAATATAAGTAAGAATTGTTTTTGGAGCAGATATAGCTATGTAAAGGAGAAACGAAGTGTGAAATGGAATGACAGGGAATGGGCTCTAAACTGGGAAATATAGGGGTAATCCATAGAGAAAGAAAAGAACAAATGAAGGACAAATAACTTCAAGGTTGTTTGATAAGCCTCAAGGAATCATTGTTTTATATTTACCTATAATTATACACAGTACATACACAAATGTATATGCATGTACAAACACACACACACACACACACACACACTCTATAAAGGAAGTTGTACTAAATGAGTTGACAATTTTCCTACAAGAACCATACTCTAACAAAATCATTATTACCAGACACAATAAAACTCCTTTCAAATGGTTTTCTCAAGTGATTCCCAAAACTGTATAGACTGTAGATGGTTACTTACTTTGGATGGTTCTTAGACCCTATTTGATCAAAACATCACACACTTTAAAAGCAATACTTGGGAGATTCAAAATGGTTCCAACCTGAAATCTTTCTTCAAGGAAGATTATGCTACTACAAAATACTATGAATGCTGCCAGGGGAGGTAATAAGTAACAGCCCTATGCAGCTGCAGCACCCATGAACTACAGCAATGACCAGCATGCCGAGATATCGGGAAAGATGCAGTAAGTAGCAGGCACATACATATTAGTAATAACCAAAGATTGTCTAATTTCACTTACGACCCACTCAATCAGAGGAAATCATACCTGGTACTAGAAGCCTAGGTAATTTCTGGAGCTAGCAAGGTCATGGACCTTAGAAATAATTTACTACTACCTCTTTGGTAGTCCAACATAATTCTTTACTGTATTCTAAATCTTGTCCTAAGATCTATAGATAAGTGAAACTAGCACTCCTCATCAAAAAGATTCTCTTTACAGCAAATGGAAACCATCACAGAAATCACAACTGGACACAGTGCAGATGGTGGATACGGGTACATCACTACTCCTATACCTAAAGCTCAAAGAACATCATGGAAGAAGGAAGAGCAAGCTTGTAAGAGCCGGAATCCTAGGATATCTGCTGTGAAACAGTTTTTCCTGGACATAGCTAAATGAACAAGATCTTAACAATGGCAATATCCATATGCCTGCTAAAATGGAAGAGGAAAATTTCACAGGGCCCCAAACCTAGAAAAGGAACTATAGGCAATTAATGACAGAATGAGAATGATATTAATTATAATGAGAATAATTAGCCTCTCTTAGGAATTAGAACCTTTATTGTTTATCAAATATAGCCTTACAACTACAAACATATACACAACAAAATGGAATCAACAGGTTATATTTATATATTTGTATATTTTATGTATTTATATACATGTATCCAATGGATATGTGTAACATAATAATCAAAGAAAAGAGGCTATCTATTTGAGAGTGTGAGGGAACATTGAAGGGGTAGGAGGAAGGAGATATGGGAAGGGCTAATGGGAAGAAGTTGAAGGGGAAAGGCAATATAATTATCTTTTCATTAAAAGTTATAAAACTGGTACTTTCAAGTTAAAATATTGCTTAGAATATAAATATAGCTTAACACATAAGCCTATTGAAATATATCATAAAATTTACTTAGTTATTTTAGCAGGTTTTTTTTCATCAATTGGAAGAAAAATATATATAAAATCTAGGCTGTTGAGTTTTACTCACATGAACATTATTTAAAGATTGTACAGGTTGTTACATCTTCATTTTTGGTCTCTTAAGTAAGTTGGGTTTTGGTTTCAGTATGTTCAGATGACCTCCCTATTAGTGTTATCTAAATTTAGTACCCAAAATAAGGAGATGAAGCAGAAACATTGGAAAGGGCACTAAGATTTTAAATAGAATTTTATATGTGTAAAATCTACAATAAACCAAGAGAAATCAAGATACTAAAACTTTAATATTTAAAATTCCTCTCTACAATTGGCTGTTATTTTACAGCTGTGAATTATCCATGGAAACTGCCCATCATTAGAAAGGGCTATGGCATCAAAGTCTGATGTTCTTCATAGGGCCTCCCAAGCGTTGATTTAGATTAGGATAGATTTAAGACTCACTCTCTTGCCTCTTACAAGGAACATCTCTGAAATTCTAATGTAGACTCTCATTCTGTACAGCTTTACTCACTGACATTCTTGTTTGTTCCCTGTTTCAACTACAAAACTGTCATGAATTTTCCCTAATAATATCTGTATTTCAATTTGTGTTTGAGAATCAACTCCCTCAGGACTGTAACCTACACTATCCACTTCTATATTAACAGCACTGACACAGCACACACACACACACACACACACACACATACACACAATCACAAACACATGTACAAGCATTTGTGAGTGGAAATTGTTAAATAACAAAAAGTCTGTTAGTGAGGAAAAAAAAAAACTATACTTACCTTGAAAAGATTTCTCAGTGTTAAACAAAAAGGGTCGGTTAAACAGACAAGTGGTAGTAGTTAAACTATTCCTAGACAATTGTGTATAACTGGTATATGTGGTAATATTTTTCTAACTTAATGTCTTATGTATTTAAATATTCTCATTAATAGAAGTTGGCAAGATAAAAAGGAGATTAAAATCCAATCAGCTTAGGGACTAGAAGAATAAATGTAAGTACATTAAACAAGACTGCTCTGCTGCATTAGTTAAGAAAAAATCCATTAGTTAAATTAACTACTTTTTATTGAGAAATTTAGCTGGTTAATTAATTTTACATAGCACAGAATGTATGCATATTCCTTATCACTAAAGTACTTATTGGCGGACATTAAAGAAGTAAAAGCAGAAATTGTTCTAAAACATCTTTGAATTATCTTTCAAATATACCTAAATCATTTATTTCAAATAAGGAGGAAAAGCTCATTGATCTTGATGTGACATCTAATTCCACATTCTTTTTCCATGATGCATAGTATATGCTGACAAAATCAATAACTTAATTTGTCTACATAGAAGATTTCAGTGAATGTTGATAAGTAGAACCTGAAAAGTAGTATAACTGTCTTCCATCCCCCAGAGATAGGTTTGGAACAAAGGTCATGTACATGCTTAGCAAGCAGTCTACCACTGAACAACCCACTACTCTGATGAGTTCCATTCTCATATGTTCTATGTGTGAATTTAAACTAGCAAGAATGGGGAACACGGTGGAGTTCAACATCCACCCCTCTTCTTCTAGTGTCAAAATTCTCAAGCATACAAAGTCGGAATCTCTCCAAGTCACATCCCATTTAAATTTCTGGTTAATGAAAGGAAAAAACAATGCTGAAGACCACAATGATAGATGAGTGAACAATTGCCCTTTCCGATTAAGTTAGTATGTTTTACCATTTTGGCTTTGCTCTCTATCAGTGGTAGAGAAGTACAAGTATCATCATCACCCATTAATAGCATAATTTAGAGCTAGGATGGTCTACAGTAGTCATGGAGGTAAACTAAGAACTGGAGAGTGATTTTAGTCCCCTATAAGGAGGTACTCCCAACCTACAAAGAAAGGCCACTCCTCCCTTATCCTTGTCAGTAACAGCAGGCAGGGGTAGAGCAGTCACAAGCTGGGCATCATGAATAATTCAGCAGCTTGGAAGAGGAACAAAGAGGAACCATCAACAAGGAAATGAATAGCAACAATTTGCCAGCTATAAAGAATCACCTATTGTCTGCAGGGTTGACACTGGTGTCCTGATGTTCTACCATCATTTTCTTTTTACATAGTCTTTTTTATTGTGGTTATTATTACAATTATATTTGTACTTAAGAGATCTGAGGAGCTCTTGAAAAACAAAACATCACTATTCAACCCAGAAGAGCTTCATATTTATCCTCTCAATTTTTCTATAGTGGCTCCCATTTGCATTGCATAAATTACTTCACCTCATGTTTAAATCAGTTAAGAATCTGAAAGAACTAATTTTATGGGTCAATGTGACTAGGCCACTGTGCCCAGCTATTTGTCAAACATTATTCTGGAATACTCTGTGAGAAAATTTTTTTCTCATGTAATTGACTTTAATGTCCTTCAAATGTGAGGGGCCTAATAGCTAAGAAAAATACTCAAGTGACAGCTCATGCTGGTGAGGATATGTAGCAAGCAGATCATGAGCCCATTTGCTGTTGAGAGGGCAAACTTGTACAGGAACTTAAAAAATCAATTTAGCAGGTTCTCAGAAAATTGGGAATAGATGTACCTCCAGACACAGCTATACTATTCCAGGACATATACTCAAAGAGTGTTCTCTCATACCACAGGACATTCTGTTCTAATCATAATAGCCAGACACTGGAAACAACCTAGATACCCCTCAACTGAAGGATGAATAAAGAAAATGTGCTATATTTACACAATAAACCATTAATCAGCTATTAAAAACAATGATATCATGAAATTTGAAGGCAAATGGGTAGAACTAGAAAATACCATCATAAGTGAGGTATCCCAGACCCAGAAAGATAATCATGGCATGTACTCACTTACAATTGGATATTAGCCATAAAGTAAAGGATAATTATGCTATAATCCTCAAACCCAAAAAGCTAAGTATCAAAGAGTGCTCAAGGCAGGACATTAGAATTTCCTGAGAAGAGGAAATAGAATAGACTAGACATATTTGGTAGATGTGGGGGAGGAGACTGGGTTGGGGAGGGAGTGGGGATATGAACAGGAGGCACCGAGTTCAGTACTCAGAGAGAGTACTGAGGGAGATGACTGGAATCAGGAGGAGGGCATCCCTGTGATGAGCTACAAACTTAGAGCAATAAAAACTCCCAGGAATCTATGGAGGTGACCCTAGCTAGGACATTTAGCAATGAGAATATGGAGCCTGGTGGAGCAATCTCTTGTAACCAGAAAAGACTTTCAAATTAGGAATTGGGACACCAACTCAGCCACAAAATATTCAACCTACCGTTTGTCCTACCTGCAAGATGTTCACAGATAAAAATGGAGCAGAAATAGAGAGAATGGCCAACCAACAACTGGTCCAATTTGAGACCCATGGTGTGAGCAAGAGCCTGTGCCTGACACTGTTAGTGATATTCTACTGTACTTGCAGATAGGACCCTAGCATAACCACCATCAGAGAGGCTTCACCCAGCAAATGATGGAAACAGATGCAGAGACCTACAGACAAATACTTGGCAGAGCCTTTGGAATCCCAAGGAAGATGGGGTGGAAAGGACTGTAGGAGCCAGAGGGATCAAGAACACCACAAGAAAACCTACAGAATCATCTAAGCTGGGCCCATAGGGGCTCAAGAGACAGAACTGTTAACCAGAGAACACACACGGGATGTACCTAAGCCCTCTGCACATATGTAACAGTTGTGGCATTTGGTCTTGTCTGATTCCTAACAGCAGGAGCAGAGACTGATTTTGTTGTCTGCTTTTGAAATCCTTTTCCCATTCCGGGCTTCCTCATCTTTGATATGCCAAAGCTGGCTGATATTTATGGGAGGTCTCCTTTTCTCTTCAGAGAAAGGGAGGAAACAGATTGGAAAGGGAAAGAGGACAGAAATGAACAGAACAGGCAGTCTGGATGTAAAGTTCATTAATTAATTAAACAAAGAGACAACAACAGAAACACGAGTGTCCAGTCTCACTAGGTGAAGGTCTTCATAGAATAAAAACAGACTTTCCCAAGCAAGAATAGAAATTTGAAACAATTAGGTTAGTTAAAAAGTACTTCTAAGGGAGCTAGCAAAACTCTTTTTTGATTAAGCTTTTCATTTAATTATCTAGCATTCTTGTATCTTTCAAGTCTTTCAGCATTTCTAGTTATATTGACTAAATTGATTTATTAACATCAATAAGTTATGTTAATGAATTGATTTATTAACACCAATTTCTGCAAGTTGTTCTGAGTCATTATTTTCTCTGCTTTGAGACAATTTCTGTTTATCAGTGTAATAGGTATCCAATTCACAAATCAGCTAGATTCTCTATGGGTGTCAGTACAAGAGCCCATGTTGTAAATTGTATTTGAAATAACACAAATAATTAAAACAAGTTGATTTCAGGCTACCAAAATAACCATTAACACATGATATCTCTGCACATATCTTCTATCGATTGATATCTGTATAATGTAATAGTTGTGAGAGTCCTATTGAGAAATCATGGATAATCAGACCTCTAAATTTATTCAAATCTAAAAGACTGAGTTCTTTTTAAAATTTGAGTTCTATCTGTATTTATATAAGTTATAGCAGTGGGAACTACTGGTAATTTTCAGACTGTAGTAATGAAAACACCCCCTTTTCTACTCTAAGACTTATTCTTAGCCTTTGGCATTTTATGGGTGTCATGTGTCATAATGGCCACTTGCTTGAACAAATACCAGTATGGATGCTGCAGTGAAGGAATATATGCATATATTAAAACATTGGTCTTCGGTTGACTTTAAGCAAGACAGGTTATTCTGTGTTACCTGAGTAGGATGCAGCTAGTTGAAAGCCACTGGAGCAAACACTGGGAGACACAAAGGGACAATTTCTGTCTCAGGAAAACAGGAGTTTTAGGGAGTATAGAGCCATGTCTGTTTTGTTCACACTTTAGCACAGATTTGGTGCCTGGCAGATATAGTAATTTCCCAAAATGAATAAATATGGAGAGCAGTTTCTTCCCTCTTAAAAAAACAGAAAGGAACTGGAATGTAGATTTTCTTTTGTAGTTAATAATGGTCTGTGAAAAAGATGTAACAACCATCTTGACAATACTCCCGAGGGTCTTCTCCTACAATAGTATATGGTCCCATCCACAAATAATACACTACACTCTCAAGTATGCACTATGCTGAGTAGAACACAAACTTTGGTAATTTATCTTTCCTTTCAGAATACATGGAATGAAGGAAAATGTGGCACAAGCATGACTTACATTTTTCTGAAATTAACCTATAAAGAGAAGACACAAGTTTGTAAAAGTTCTAATGAAATTTGAGGGAGAACCACCCCATACGATAGCAATCATGTCTGGAAAACTATGTAGTAAATATGATATTTAAAAAGTATAAACTAACCTAGTTTCTAGAAAGCAAAAATAAAACCATATAAACTACATATTTATATATACATGTATATATGAAATTATATGAATATTTAATTATTCATAATATTTTTGTATGCACATGACCCCAAATCTTTCAATCCAATAGTTCAACCATGTCTCCAATGGTATGACTATAGTATGTTCCTTCAGAACTTTTTAAAATTTTTTATTGTTGCATAGTTGAATGAACATTTATGGAGTAGTCAGCAAAATAGATTGTCACCTTTTTCATGAGTATAGATTATTTCTTCAGAGAACATCTTGTTATAAAGAGAATCAAAACCTCATGAGTTGTCTCTCTTCTATGTATAAACTTGTCTATCTGCTTTTGGAAGATTTCTGTATGCTTTCACATAATGTGACCACATGCTCTTAAAGCATGAGCTATACAAACAGACTTGTATTCATTTTTTTTTTTAAAAAAAAAAAGTCAAGTCTCAGAGCTGTGAGATGTGGTAGTCACAGCTGTGAGAGATAATCACTATTCCATTGGCAGAGGTAGAGGATCTCTTGCAGAGAACCTGCTTCTAACACTTACATCTCCTGTAAATCCAGTTTCAGGGGATCCAGCACCCTATTCTTGCTTTTGTGATGTGCTATACATAAACAGAAAAGAACATATATGTATGCATAATATGAACAAATCTTTTAAAAATATCCTATTGGCACTCCAGTGACTCATCTTCCTCAGTTGCTTTCACAGCATTGTGCATCTACATCTCAATCCAATGGTACAGATGAGTATGGTTTTCCAGATGCTTTTACTAGCCTTCAATAACAACACAAAAAAGTATAGAAGAATCACAATCATGTTTTACAAATAAAGTTGTATGTAGTTGATGTGTGAACTGGCTTGTGGTCACCAAGACCAACAAAGAAGCAATCCTGACTTAGACCAACCTTTCTACAGTGTGCCTCTCTTAAAGCATTTGTAATTCAGTGATGCTATAGATAAGTAATTATAAATGGCATACTTGGTACTATAGTATATGTAGGATAAACTTGTAGATATCTAATCCTTAGGAACTTCTAGTTTGTAGAATTAAATGCCTATTTCCTTTCATTTTCAACCAAAGTAGAACTGTTTCCACAGATCTCTATCTCTTATAGTAGACACAGAGACAATGCTTTTAGTTATTTAAACATGAATCTAGCACTTGGGAGGCAGAGGCAGGCAGATTTCTGAGTTTGAGGCCAACTTGGTCTACAGAGTGAGTTCCAGGACAGCCAGGGCTATATAAAGAAACCTTGTCTTGAGAGAAAAAAAATAAAAGAGAGAGACAGAGAATCCTAAAAGCAACATTGAGAGGCATGAGATTTCCAGTTTCAGATATAGGATTAACCTTTTCAGTACCTTACCCCCAAATAACTGCTCAGAATTACATAAACTATGAAGAATAATTTCTCTGGCCCCAATGTCATTAATCACCTAAACTATACATTTATAACCAGAAAAGTAACAGCCAGATTTTATGGTGGTGATAAAAAACATTTACTTTAAAATTGCTTCTCATATACTCTGAATTAGAGATCAAAGTATCATCTTAAACTATAATTTGTGTTCCTTTTATTAAGATGTTAATGATATTTCAAAGGTACAGAAAATGAATTCTATACCCATTGAAAGAACATTCACTCTTTTCCACAATTTATCTTATTTTAATTTTTTATCCTTTCTTTCCGTTTTAAACTACAGTTGCAGCATGATCGCTGTATTTTTCATTTTAACTATTCTAGATTGAATTAGTTAGAAATATTTCTACTTGCTATTGCTGAATTT
Source organism: Mastomys coucha (assembly GCF_008632895.1). Lineage (NCBI taxonomy): Eukaryota > Metazoa > Chordata > Mammalia > Rodentia > Muridae > Mastomys > Mastomys coucha. The sequence continues at coordinate 35,049,898 of NW_022196897.1, forward strand.
CCTCATCTCCTGCATAATATTAGCTATGTCTCCTCAATATAGACCTTATTTGAGAAGAATAAAAGAAACTATCAGTTGTTCGCAAAGTTGACATATTTCCAGCATACATCTTATCTTTCGCTTGAACTCTTCAGAGAAGTACAGGAACAGCAAATTAATTAATTCATCTACTCATTAGGATAATGCATTGAGGTCTAAACTATCATATTAAAATGTCTCCAACACTGCAGAAAGATGACCTGGTCAAGATGAACAGGAAAATTAAAAAGTGTCCAAATGTGACTTATCCAGTTAGAGGCTCTGAGCAAGCTACACACTGGAGCCTGTGCCTACTGAGAAACATTTGACAGCTCCCAGACAGGCCCATGATTGCAAGGCAGTCCATCTGGTGAAGAGCTTCTCCCATGGTGACAGTTTGGAGTCAGCATTTGTCCAGCTCAGACCACCCAATCTATCTGCACACAGGTACACAGAGTAGAATCAGTTACATTCCAAAGATTATAGTCAGAGTCTTTAAATTTTGATACCCAAGCCAGAAGAAAATGTGTTCTAAATAAGAGGAGGCACCTCACTTTCCCTTTTGGAAATGTAACAGCCTGGTACAGACTATAAAATTCTCTAAGATACATTCTAATATGGCCTTTGATGTGTTTAACACACAAGATAGAGTGGCTGTCTATTTGAATTATTTTTCTACTTGATAGTTCCATTTCCTCTTGATTCAAATGTGCTTCCACTCTTTGAGAAAGCACAAGATGCCATTGATTCAATACTAAAGGAATTCATATTTTGGGATATTCTACCAACCATGGAAAGAGACTGAGTTAAACAGAGAAGTAAAGGAAGAGATGGGTTCTCTGCAGCTGTCTCAGCTCTCCTTCATCTACATACTGCTAATTTCAGGCATTCTGGATGTTCCTTATTGATCTGCCTTTGCAGAAAATTACAAGACAGAAGGTGTTAAAGGGAGGTCTACTGGTAAAACATAGGTGGCCAATGCAGTACATTTCTGGATGTTCTGTTCAAAATAAAGTCCAAAATTATGAAAATATAAATAACTACTTTAATTGACTGTCTACAATGCCCCTTTACTTGTAGTCCCAGCTATCCATTGATCATGTTTTTCTATTATTATTTTTTATTACTCACAAAGACCTTGATGATAGCTATTGCTAGCTTTGTTCTATAAAGGAATGCTTTTGGAAGGTTTAGTAAATTGTGGTGATAGAACTACAGCTTTCAGTCCTTGATCGACATGACCCCTAACCTCGTGTTCTTTCTTTGATGTCCTTCTCTCAGGCCCATTAGTTATACTATATTTGACCAATGTTCCCTGTAATCCTTTCAGCTTGAAAGCAGTCAACCACATGCCATATGCTAGAGGCTTTGATGACTGAGTATGCATGAAAGGAATTTCATGTTCCAATTTAAATTATTACAAAGTCAATCAAACACATATTTAACAATATGTATAACAGCAATTATGCCGCACACCATTAAACATAGATGTTAAGCCACTCATTTGAATAAAAATAATTATTTTTGTACAGTAAACATGACTGTAATGAGACAGGAAGGAGAAATGTCAGAATAAGAATAATCACTCCATTTATCAATGGGTTACTAATCTATAATCATTCCCCTAGATGAATTATACAGTCTCATGTTATTCTCCTAATAGCTGTCTAAGAAAGACGTAAAATAAATTCATTTTTATAGATAAGGAACCTGATAGTTGAAGTCAGGAAGTTTCTGAGGTTTCTCATTATGCTGATTAGCTTTTTGTCAACTTGGCATCAGCTAGGTACAGCTGAGAAAGGGGACTATGGTGGATGCAATGCCTCCATCAGTTTAGCTGGTGGGTAAATATGTAGTACACTTGTATGATTGTCTATGATGTAGGAGGGTCTAGTGCACTACAGCTGGTGCTACCCCTCAGCAGGTGGCCATAGGTAAAATACAAAAGCAGGCTGAGCATACCTTGTGAAGCAAGCCAGTAAGTAGTCTTCTATATTGTCCCTGTTCTGGCCCTAACTTTGCCCCACAATAGACTGTAACTTAGGCCAAATAAATCCTTTCATCCAGAAATGACTTTTGGACATTGTGTTTTTCACAACAACACCCATCCAGAATTGTGTAGATGAAATAATCTAAGAAGTGTTATTTTAGTCTCTTCCTCATATATTTCTGTTCCTCATTCACTTTTAAATAGGACAAATATTCATTTTGCTGTTTCATTTCACCAGATTCTCTTAATGAGGTAATCTATCTTCTAATAGAATTGAGGTTAGAATGAATACTCATGTTAGTTTTACCTGAATTCATCCTTAAAGTTTATATACATTGTGGCTAATATGTTTCTGTTCCTAAGGAAAAAAGGAAATATGAGCTATTAACTCACAGTCTGATGGTATTCTGATATTAGAATCTGGTACTCATAGAAGATAATTTTATTTTGTTTAGGTTGTAAAAATATGACTCTCATAGTAAAAGTAATTCAATTTTAAGAATATCTCCTCTTTGTCATGCAAAAGCTCTCTCTCTCTTTCTCTCTCTCTCTCTCTCTTTCTCTCTCT
>NW_022196897.1:35052483-35078082 GCF_008632895.1 Mastomys coucha
TCTCTCTCTCTCTCTCTCTCTCTCTCTCTCTCATCTCTCTCAAGCAAGACATCACATTGCCTTTCCAGCTAGAGAACTGGAAGACACAATGTCCATTTCCGCTGTCTACATCCTGGAATTCATCATGTTAGTCCCTATTGAGCCCATGGTTAACCTTATAATTTTATAGCAAAGATGCAGACACTGCTGGATTACTCTTATGTCATCCATCTATTTTTTTTTAGGCCTACAATTTTTAAAATAAGATTCAAGATTTGAACATGAAATTATGAATCTTGTTTATTGGCATAATTTTGCTTTTCCAGGAGCTTGTTTTCAAAGCCCAAATGCATTATCACTAATAAACCAAAACTGCATCTCCAGAATTACTTTGCTTCCCCTTTGCTCTTCTTAGCAATCTTATGTGAGCTATGTGAAAATCAGCAAAGAAATTCTGTTACTTTTCCTACCCACAGTAGGAAGAATTGGTGCCTAAGGCTGTGTCTGTATTATTTATACCTCTTTGATAGATTAAATCTTTACTCTACCGTTGAGTTTTAAAGACAAGTCTGTAAATGTTTAAGGATTACACACAGGTGTTCACCCTGGCTGCAAAGATTCCTTATTTCTGCTTGGAAAATAAAGTGATAATGTAGCAGTGTCCTGAAAATCATGGTTTCTGTTTAAAGCAGATTCTTAATTGGACATATCATATCAATTTGGTACTTTTGACATATTTTTTTTGGAGTTCAACAAATAGCTTGAATCTGTAAAAATATTTATTTGATCCTGTACTTGTAAAATGAAACTTTCTGGTGGTTCCCTTATGAAAGGAAACCATAATGTTTTAGTTTACCAATGGGGCAATATCCTAAAGGACTTTCATTTTGAAAGGCCCCCCATGTTCACAAATATTCATAAAGCTATTTCATTATCTTCTCTGTACTAATACCAGCACAGTGGTGATATCTTGATTTGTTACCAGAAAACAAAAGCTTTAGTTTTGTAAAGTATTGTTCATTCAGTCCCTGGGAATTATGTTAATAAGTCTAATATTTGATTGTATTCCCCCACAGTCAAGACTTAGAGTTTCTTATAAAGAAAGTGGCAATTCTTTATGAATTTTCACTCTAAATAATTATAATCACTTGATTTGATTTCAGGTTGCTACATCAGTTATTTATTCAAAATTGTAGAAAGTGTGAAGTAAATCACTAAAATATGTAACAAAAAATAAGTAAAATCTTGACAATTATAGCATAAAATAATCATAACCCATTCCCTAATACAACAAATAAATTCTATTTTCTATGAGGTGAAAATTTCAGAATATAAGCCTAATTATTTATTGACTCATCCATTAATTCATCTTTTTGTTTGTTTGTTTTGTACTCTTTTTTTCTAAGGTAGTACTATGAACTGTTCTCTTCTGGAGCTAAATGAAACATAATGCCTCTTATAGATGCTGAGTCTGAAAAGCAGGAACAAAGCTGTCAAGGTACGTGTGAGAGAAACAACAAACTGTGGTCGAACTCATGGACTAGCTCTCACTGATCGGCACAACCCCAATGAAGGTGACTAGGAGGGGCAGAGCCCAAGAACTATTTGTCCTGTGGACTTTGTGCTGTTACAGAGACTTGCTCTGCTTGTTGTCCTTGTGGTCTTTATATTCTTCCTACTATATGAGTTATATAAAAGCTCTAAGGGGGTATCCAGTCGCTCTGTGGGCAATATCACTGGCATTTACAGTAATAGTGCTTGATCATTTTCAAGCATTGCTACTGCAGCACCTTAATGATATCATCATCACCCTTGAAAAGAACTTATAGATGTAGATTATTAGCAGTGACCACCACCCTTAGAAAGAATTTGGGAAAATAGATCGTCAGTGAAGTTAGGTTACGGTGTTTTTGTTAGTATTTCTGATATAGAAAATCTTAGGGAACAATTTGAAGTTAAGAAAAAAACACTCCTCACAGACGAGCTAAGAATTTTTTAAGGCCAGGCAACAAGCACACTGGCAGCCTAAGCAGCACTAGGTTCTTACCTAGGTTTCTTGCTAAAGCAAGATCAGAATGATGATTAATTTCTTGTACCCATTTTTGTCCTCAGCTCTGTGATATGATTTAATAAAAATTGGTTATGAATTCTGAGGGTTTAAAGTAGAAATGACTGTTTTATACAAAAAATTTACATTTGTGATACTTTTAAGAATTTTTATAAGATTACTTTTGAAGATAAATAATAAAATAATTGATTTTTTGTAACTGCATATTGCTGCTTATCAGTGAGAAAAACTGGCTGAGAAAATTACCTTCCTTGCTTACATTTTGTTAAATCGAACAAGTTGCTTAATTATGAATGTATGTGGGTTCTTGGAAATAATTTTGTCTTTCCCTGTATTTTTTCTACTGTACAGGTATTGGAGAACATACTGTTTTTCATAATTATTCACTAGAAGAAAAATAGAATGTAATTACATTGTAGTTTTGTACTGCTTGAAATGTTTTCCTGGGGCACATATGCTATAAGACAAAAATTTGTTGGAGCCTGCTCATTGTAGTTTGCCCCATCTACCTAGTGTATGTGGATATATGTAAATGGGTTAGAGCTTTGTTCCATCCATTCACTGTATGAATGTGTATATGTCTATCTGTCTGTCTGTCTGTATACATGTGTATGTGTGAAGTTGTTGGAGTTTGTCTTGCTTCAATTACTGACAGTGTGTGTGTGTGTGTGTGTGTGTGTGAGAGAGAGAGAGAGAGAGAGAGAGAGAGAGAGAGAGAGAGAGAGAGAAAGAGAAAGAGAAAGAGAGAGAGACTTCCCCTTGTTCCCCTTATTTTTTCTTTTCCTTCTTGCCAGCTCCCAAAGTGTTTAAACAGTTCAAAATGCTTCTTCCTAGTCACAGGTAGTGTTGGCCCCAATTAATCAAGCTTTACTTGATTTTACTCCTTCAGATAAAAGTCTTCTAAATGGTTAATTTCTGATTGTACACCCTTGCCTCAGTTTCCCTTGACTTTTCAAACCTGGTCTTTCACAAAGAACCTTGTAAACAGAAATAATGTTCTGAAGCACACGTCAGTCATCATCCTTACTTGCTGAAACTAAATTTAACTCATATTTACCTGTTTATAAGGTGATATATTTAAATTTTATGTTATGAAATTAGAACTATATCATGAAATGGAAATTTTCTTATATCATTAATGATTACAAAAGTGTTCAACCATAGTCAACAAACTATGCAAGATTTGACAAAGGACCCATCAAATTTCAACGTGACTCATAAATAAAATTTTATTTGAGATCCAGAATTTATTGTGTACTTGCCTTGGATGAATAAATTTCAAGCACAAGTCTTGTTAATATCTCCCCTTCATTTTTAATATAATGATTTATGTTTCAATATAAAAATGTAGAAACAGACTTTGTGGAGACTTCATCTATTTTCTTAAATATCAGCTACTAGTACATATGACCAGTTATATTTTAATCAGTTATGTTTTCAAAGAAGTAAAACTTAACATTCTTAATCATATCAACTATTGAATGTCCATAAATTATTAACAGATAATAGACAGGTGTCTTGTAGACATTATCTACTATTAAATGACAGGGATATTTTAAAATTAAACAATATGTTACTCAATTTGTATTTTTCAACTTTAACATAAATCAAATTGCTAAATTCATTTAAAACAAATTAAAATTAGTATCCCAAAGAATATAATAATAAATATATAAGTGACAGTAAACACAAAAGAAGGTGTAACTTTAGAAAAAAGAATCAGAAATGAAAACAAATTTAAAATACGAACACTTTAAATACAAATAAGGAGGTAACAAATCAGAAAATAACCAGTATAAATACATCTTTATTAGCAAAATCAATAAATTTAGCTATTTGAATATATTCACAAACGTGCTTGTAAGTTATACTAATGCAATAGTTAAGGGAGTGACTACACACATAATGAGTATATTTAAGTCTCACTTCATGAACTGGAATACATACCAACTATATCTAAAGAGGTTAAGAATCTAGGACAAGATAAATCATGGGCCTACTTTAACAAGGCAGCATACACCAGCTGATATGAGGCCCCCAACACATATACAGTGGAGGACTTCTGGGTCTTGACCCAGTCAGCTAAGATGCACCTAACCCTCAAGAGACTGGAAGCTCCAGGGAATGAGAGGTCTGGTGGGGGTTGGGGGGAGGGAGGACTTCCTTGTGGTGATGGGAGGAGGAGGTATGGGATGTGGAACTCAGAGGGTGGACAGGAAGGGGGAGAAAATTTGTACTGTAAAAAAAAAAAAGCAGATTTTTTAAAAAATTTAAAACAAAAACATGGGTCAAGAAGAAAACCAACATTTATTATTCTGCTGAGGAACATAGTAATATAATTATATACTGCTATACCTATAGATCAATATCCCACTCAAATTATATCTGCGGAGCTTCTTGTGAAGATGGGAATTAACACATAATCTCATAAGGATCCTAAGACTGAACAGTGTCTTCTAGACACTACAGATTGGTGCACATAAGAGCTCACAAAGACTGTAGCAGAATGCTTAAGAATTTCACAGTTTCCAGAGAGGTTGTACCAGCTTGCAATCCCAACAGCAATGAAGGAGTGTTCTTTTTCTACAACCTCTCCAGCACCTGCTGTCACCTGAATTATTTATCCTAGCTATTCTGACTGGTGTGAGGTGGAATCTCAGGGTTGTTTTGATTTGCATTTCCCTGATGACTAAGGATGTTGAACACTTCTTTAGGTGCTTCTCAGCTGTTCGATATTCATCAGTTGAGAATTATTTGTTTACATCTGTACCTCATTTTTAAAATAGGGTTATTTGGTTCTCTGGAATCTAACTTCTTGAGTTCTTTGTATACATTGGATATTAGCCCTCTATCAGATATAGGATTGGTAAAGATCTTGTCCCAATCTGTTGGTTGCCATTTTGTCTTATTGACAGTGTCTTTTGCCTTACAGAAGCTTTGTAATTTTATGAGGTCCCATTTGTCAATTCTTGATCTTAGAGCATAAGCTATTGGCATTCTGTTCAGGACATTTTCCCCTGTGCCCATGTACTCAAGGTTCCTCCCCACTTTCTTTTCTATTAGTTTCAGTATATCTGGTTTTATGTGGAGGTCCTTGATCCACTTGGACTTGAGCTTTGTACAAGGATATAGGAATGGATCGATTTGCATTCTTCTACATGCTAACTGCCAGTTGAGCCAGCACCATTTGTTGAAAATGCTGTCTTTTTTCTACTGGATTGTTTTAGCTCCTTTGTCAAACATCAAATGACCATAGCTGTGTGGGTTCATTTCTGGGTCTTCAATTCTATTCCATTGATCTACCTGCCTGTCATTGTACCAATACCATGCAGTTTTTATCACAATTGCTCTGTAGTACACCTTAAGGTCTGGGATGGTGATTCCACCAGAGGTTCTTTTGAATAGAACAGAGGTTCTTGTTGAGAATAGTTTTCGCTATCCTATGTTTTTTGTTATTAGAGATGAATTTGAAAATTGCTCTTTCTAAGTCTGTGAGGAATTGAGTTGGAATTTTGATGGGGATTGCATTGAATCCGTAGATTGCCTTTGGTAAGATGTCCATTTTTACTATATTAATCCTGCCAATCCACGAGCATGGGAGATCTTTCCATCTTCTGAGAAATTCTTCAATTTCCTTCTTCAGAGACTTGAAGTTCTTGTCAAACAGATCTTTTACTTTCTGGTCCTTGCCTCCAGCAGAACCAGAGAATGAGCATAGGAATACCAAATTAGCCCCAGCAGGGAGGGCACTATTGCTCTTCAGCCCGCTTCACAACTGGATATGTGATCTTGGTCAGTAAGATCACTGACCTTGATGTGACTGTCACCTGCCTACATGACTCTTGTCATCTGCCCTGCTTTCTGTATACCATGTAAGCCTGCTTTTCATTTTGTGCAGAAGGACTCACACTTGAGGACTCGCACTTGAGGAATTGCACACAGGAACTCAAGCTGGACTCGGACTGGCACTCTGACTAGAACTAGAACTTATATGGGCTAGGACTTAGACTCATGCAGTCTGCAGTCCCCCAGGCCCAGAGCGCTTGGGCCCGGGGAATGCAGCACCAGTCTAGAGGAGATAGCTGCGGCATTAGACCCAGTGTGTTTCAGGTGGCCTCAGATGTACCTCAATTGCTGAGCTGCCAGATTTATCATTTCTCTTTTGCAATGACTGTAAAAGTCTGATGCCATTTTTAAGAAATACATTCAGATCCTGTACTTCATATGTCATCTCTGCCATCATTTCTTCACCTATGCCTCATCAACCTGACTAGGACCCCCCCCCCATTTCTCCCGTTGGTTGAGGGAGGCCCAGATCGGCCAGCCTGCAGCACCAATCACAAAAGAACACACATGGTATGAACTCTCTGATAAGTGGATAGTAGCCCAGAAGATCGGAATACACAAAGTACAATCCACAAACCACAAGAAACTCTAGAAGAAGGAAGGCAAAAGTGTGAATATTTTATTCCTTCTTAAAAGGGGGAACAAAATACCCCTTTCTTGTTGGAAGGAGTTCTAGAGACTAACTATGGAGCAGAGACTGAAGGAAGGACAATCTAAAGACTGTTGCACCTGGAAATCCTTCCCATATTCAGTCATCAAATCCAGACACTATTGTGGATGCTGGCTGACAGGAGCCTGATATAGCTGTCTCCTGAGAGGCTCTGACAGTGCCTGACTAATACAGAAATAGAGACTCACAACCATTCATTGGACTGAATTCAGGGTCCCCAATGAAGGAGTTAGAGAAAGGACCCAAGGAGCTGAAGGATTTGCAGCCACTTGGGACGAACAACAATATGAACATACTAGTACCCTCAGAGCTCCCAGGGACTAAACCACCAACTAAAGAGTACACATGGTGGGACTAATGGCTCCAGCAGCATATGTAGCAGATAATGGCCTAATTGGTCATCAATGGGAGGAGGGGCCCTTGGCCCTGTGAAGGTTCTATGCCCCAGTATAGGGGAATGCCAGGGCCAGGAAGTGGGAGAGGGTGGGTTGGTGACACAGGGGAGAGGGGAGGGAACCGGAATTTTTTGTTATGTTTTTTATTTTATTTTATTTTATTTTATTTTTTCAGAGGGGAAACTGAGAAAGCAGATATCATATGACATGTAAATAATGAAAATATCTAATAAATAAATAAATAAAAGAATTTCACAGTTTCTAACTAGGAAGAGTCCCATTACTAATATTGGAATAGACATGGGTCCCACTCCTAAGAAAGAAGCAATTTACAATTGATACTTCCTAGCAGCAGGAAAATCAGTTTTCTCTGATATTGTGTCAGTGGGTACATCAACGATATTCCTGTACAGGTCTTATGTTCAGGAGTAAGTGGCCAACACAAAATGAACTCACCAGGTTTTGGTTTTTTTGCTTTATATATGTGTTTGCTTTTTATATGTGTTTGCATCGGCTTTTTGCTTTTTTTTTTCTTTTTGACACTTTTTGTCTGACTGGTCTTTGATTATTATTTTTATTGGGGGTGGTTTTTTTGTTTGTTTTTAAAGAAAGAGAACACAATGATGGGTGGATAGGGAAGTGGTCCTCACCACTGAGAAAAGTTGGGAGGAGAAAAACATGATCAAAATATGTTCTGAAAAAATTTTAATTAAAATAAAATAGACTGAATATACTTTATATGATAGCATGGTCATATGCTATGTGGACACAGGGTAAAAGCTTGTTGCTTAAAAGTGATATGTTGGGCATCAAGGTATCAGGGGTAGAGATGTGATGGCTTAATCACACACAAAAAGCCAAAGCATGACCAGTTATGTAGACATCATATTTCTTAAGGCTAATGGAACTGCCACACAGGCATGAAACATTCCCATTGGATGGATGAATGTGTATGTGTGTGTGTGTGTGTGTGTGTGTGTGTGTGCATGTGTGTGTGTATGCTGAATTTTACAAATATTTTTTACTCAGTAATTCCAATCCAAGTAGATAGCTGAGAGTTATATGCACATGGATTCAGTAGATGACACTTACAATAGTTTGTACTGAGCATAATTTTCCTGATACTACCTGAGATTTTACCCAGTTATTTGTGAATGAATGAATATCATGCAACTTAAGTTTCATTCCTAGATAAAAAAGAGAGGCAATTCCTTCATGTTATTCTCTGACTTCCACATGTATATAATGGCATGTGAATGTTTAAGCACATGCATACAAAATGAATAAATAAATTATAGCATGTATTTTTGAATTGAGTTAATTATATAAATTATCCTCTATTTTATGAATAACTTTCAGTATCAAAAAACCACTTGATTAGATCTAATCTTCAGAGTATACATATTTTAGGATTCTGACCAGTCTTGAAAAATATCAGAATTTGTTTCTGCTATTCCTCTGAATATTTATTGCTGAACACAATACAACAAAGTCAAATGTGAAGGCTTGAGATAAGGAGTTTTGAGAATGACATTGTCAGTTAATAGAAAATGCAAGTTGACTCCTTTTCAAATGTAATTTTTAAATTGTATTTGGTGAATTTTCAGTAGATCATAAAGTGTTTACATTTTCATGTAGGGTTGCTAAAGATTTCTTCCCAATCTGTAGGTTCCTGTTTTGTCCTGTTGACAGTATCCTTTGCCTTACAGAAACTTTTCAATTTTATAAGATCCCATTTGTCTATAGTTGATCTTAGAGCATGAGCCATTGGTGTTCAGGAAACATTCCCCTATGCTGATGTGTTGAAGTCTCTTTCCCACTTTCTCTTCTATTAGAATATGTGTATCTGATTTTATGTGGAAGTCCTTGATCCACATGATCTTTGTACAATGAGATAAAGTCCCTCATAGACTCTTCGAAGCCTTCCCCGTCCCAAGTCTCTGGCATGTAACCTAGAGATGTCTCGTCTCCCCCTATCAATTTCAGTTATGTCTCCCAGCCTTCCCCTTTTCTCACTGCCCTTCACCTCTGAGAAGGGGGATGTTCCCCTTGGGTACCAACCCACTAGGGTACCTCAAATCACTGCAATGCTAGGTACATCCACTCACACTGAGGCCAGCCGAGACAGCCCAACTAGGGGAGCAGGATTCACTGAGAGACAAGAGAGTCAGAGAAAGCCCCTGCTCCAGTTGCCTTGAGTCATTAAAGTCCTGCAGCTTTGTTTTTGCAGTACCAGCTACTAGACACATTCTAGCAGTTTATTAATGGAGTAGATGTTGGGATGGACCAACTCAAAACCATGAATCTGGGCATGGATAGTAGTTTAGTTGGTCAGCCTGCCAGCTTCCCAACACTCGTGCCATTGAGGCCAGCTGTCCAGCACTGCCCCTCCAAGAGTTTGGGCCAGCTCTCCAGCTCTCACATCTTCTGAGCTGGTTCTCTTACACACATGTCATCAGGGCCAGCAATACTCTATTGCCCAGGCAAGGTACAATGCCTGATCTCCTGTGTGCTTCAGCTGGTGAGGGGTAAAGCCAGCTCTGCACAGTTCTTGGACAACAATATGGCTGCAGGCAACATCCCAGATCAGGAACACCTACATGGCACTTGGTGGTAACATGGGACAAGAATATTGACACAGACCTCTATTGCTGCAATGCCATGGACCGAGGAAAGGTTCTTGGCAATAGCTTGGGTCAACACCTCACCATGGCATTGGATGCAATTGCATACTGCTCACATCAGGCTTTTCTTTATCACCCTCGAGTCTCCAGTTCCACCTCTCTTTACTGTACATATACTATTCTTATTCTTTCTCTTTCATCTCTCTACTACTTAGTTGCTCATCGTAGTATCTCCTGGACCTCTTGGTGTGTGGTGGTAGGTTGGTGTCATCTGAGCATTTCCCCAGAGTCATTTTTTATTTGAGATCTTACAGATAAATCCAATTGTCAACAGGAATAACTATCCTATAATCAAGCAGGTTACAATATTAGAAGAATGAAAGCATTGTGTGCAATACTCTGCCATCAAGTACAGATTCAAACCATGTCCAAGACTATTAGTTACAATATTATATTGATCAGAAAAATCTATAGAGTAGCTTGAAAAAGGGGCCATTATGATTAATTAATTGGGAATTTTATGAACTTTGTACAATGAGATAAAATCACTCATAGACTCTTTGAAGCCTTCCCCGTCCCAAGTCTCTGGCATGTATCCTAGAGATGTCTCGCCTCCCCCCATCAATTTCAGTTATGTCAGATTATAAACACATATTTTATTTACTAGGAATACAAATGTTTTAATGATTATGCAAATATGGAATGATTCAAATCCCAAGAAAAATTAAATCCAAAAAAATTTAAAAATTAAGTTAAATAGTCCCTATTTCAGATGGAAAATGAGTCTATTACAGTCCCATAGTTCAGCCATTAATAAAAGAATTAGTAAAGTTCTCACTGATGCATAGGGCCTTAACTTGGCCCCAGATAGGTAGACATTGCCCTTCTTGATTTCCTCAGGAGCTTTGCTATCTATCTGGTGACTTATACTGTCTCCTCACCTTCCATCATTGTCTCTCATGTCCTGGGGTCAAAGGAGTTCATAATATTCATAATGTTTCAGCGGATTCATCTTCAATTCATACCCCTTTCAAATTTTCTTCAAGAGAAGTAAAAAATAGACTGAGTTAATGTATCAGCTTGCTTATTTTTTTCTGCAATGAAACTATAGAGGTTAAAGAATACATGAATATGAGTAATAAACAAGGGATGTGTGCAGGTTTTCACAAGTTGTTGTAGTTCTTGCAGTAATGTGGGCATAATTCAGTGTGAAGACAAAATTAAAGCAGTTTCTAGTGGTTTATTCTGGTGGATCCTGTTCACCTTTTCTGGCCTCGATGGGAGACATTTACCATCATACAGCTTCTTACAGTTTCTACTGGAAATATTATTACAACATAAGCAGAATCTAAAATAATATTTATGACTTTATGAACATAATTTATCAAAATAGACAGTTCCACCTGTTAACTTGAGCAGAAGAAACTGTTAGTAGATTGATGAATATCTGGACCATGCATCGATCCCACAAAAGCAGATAAGTCATCAATAAAATAAGTATTTGTCTGTGGAATGGGAGCAGATTGGACAATTTCCATAATCATAAGTACAGTTTGTATGAGAAAATCTCATATGAGAAAATCTCATAGCTTATCAGCTTGATAAAAATGTCGTATTTTTCCACAGTAATCTATAGATGGAATTTAAAAATTCATAGATTTCTTTTATGTTCTCAATGAATTGATTTTTAGTCAAAGTTAATATAAGACATCAAGGATAAATCCACACAATTGTTGATATCAAGTTCTCCCTGATTTAGTAACTGAACAAGAGAAGTAAGGTAAGCAGTTAGTATTTTATAGCCCTTATTGTGCAAATAAATCCATTGCAAAGATTTATCCTCTTGTGCTCTAATACTTGTAGGAGAAAATTCAGTGAATTTGAAAATGAGTACGTTTAAGCCAGTGAAGGATTCACACAATGCACAAACGCATCTTTTAGTCTGAATTCAGATAACTGTAGTTGTTTTCTTGCCTCTCAATATAACATATAAAGACTGTCCAATCTCATCTTTCCTCCTGGAGCTTTCAGTAGATTAGTTAGTACATATAAATATTTTGATTTTGGTGAAAGTGCACTGGAAACGTCAAGCCTACCTCATAGGGCAAAAAACAATTGTTAAATGAATTGCTAAGTGAAGAAATTAGTTCAAGGAGAGACAGTAAAAAGACATCTCTTAAAAATTAGTAAACAAAAACCGGCAACCAACAAATTGGGAAAAGATCTTTACCAATCCTATAACTGATAGAAGGCTAATATCCAATATATACAAAGAACTGAAGAAGTTAGACTCCAGAGGAAAAAATAACCCTACTAAAAATGGGGTACAGAGCTAAACAAAGAATTCTCAACTGAGGAATACCAAATGGCTGAGAAGCACCTAAAAAATGTTCAACATCCTTTGTCATCAAGGAAATGTAAATCAAAACAACCCTGATATTCCATCTCATACCAGTCAGAATGGCTAGGATAAGAAACTCAGGTGACAGCAGATGCTGGAGAGGTTCTGGAGAAAGAGGAACACTCCTTCATTGCTGGTGAGATTGCAAGCTGGTACAACCACTCTGGAAATCAGTTTGGCGGTTCCTCAGGAAATTGGACATAGTCCTACCAAAAGACACAGCTATACCTCTCCTGGGCATATACCTAGAAGATGTTCCAATGTGTAAGAAGGACACATGTTCCACCATGTTCATAGCAGCCTTATTTATAATAACCAGAAACTGGAAATAATCCAGATGTCCCTCAGCAGAGGAATGGATACAGATATTGTGGTACATCTACACAATGGAGTACTACTTAGCTATTAAAAACAATAAACTTATGAAATTCTTGGGGAAATGGATGGATCTGAGAATATCATCCTGAGTGCGGTAACCCAATCACAAAAGAATACACATGGTATGCACTCTCTGATAAGTGGATAGTATCCCAGAAGATCGGAATACACAAAGTACAATCCATAAACCACAAGAAACTCAAGAAGAAGGAAGACCAAAACGTGGATACTTCATTCCTTCATAAAAGGGGGAAGAAAATACCCATGGAAGAAGTTGTAGAGACAAACTATGGAACAGAGACTGAAGGAAGGGCAATCCAAAGACTGTTGCACCTGGAAATCCTTCCCATTTTCAATCATCAAATCCAGACACTATTGTGGATGCTGGCTGACAGGAGCCTGATATAGCCGTCTCCTGAGAGGTTCTGACAGTACCCAACTAATACAGAACTGGAGGCTCACAGCCATCCATTGGACTGAGTACAGGGTCCCCAATGAAGGACCTAGAGAAAGGACTCAAGGAGCTGAAGGTTTTGCAGCCCCTTGAGCCAAACAACAATATGAAGTAACTAGTACCCTCAGAGCTCCCAGGGACTAAACCACCAACCAAAGAGCACACATGGTGGGACTAATGGCTCCAGCAGCATATGTATAGCAGAGGATGGCCAAGTTGGTCATCAATGGGAGGAGGGGCCCTTGGCCCTGTGAAGGTTCTATGCCCTAGTATAGGGGAATGCCAGGGCCAGGAAACAGGAAAGGGTGGGTGTTGAGCAAGGGGAGGGGGAGGGAACATGGGGTTTGTTTTTGTTTTTGTTTTTATTTTATTTTATGTTTCTTTTCTTTGGAGGGGAACCTGGGAAAGGAGATGTTTTGTGACATGTAAATAAAGAGAAGATATAATAAAAAAAAAGAAAAAAAATTAGTAAACAATTGACAAGAAAACTAAACACACAGAGGTCCGAAGAGCAGTGCATAGAGAAAGGATACTGTCTGATCTTACATGTCAAGATAAGAGAACTAGATGTCTAAGGTAAGCAGTAGGCTAAGCATATAATCAACACTAATAATAACTGATGACTACAGCCCTAAATGTAGTATAAATACATTGTATACACAAACTTCAAATTCAGTTCTGGGATGTGGTCCAAAAGTGTCTCCTTCTGTCTTGAAAGCCTGTATAGAATAAATGTTTAATACTTCTGCATTCATCAAATGCTCATAGTGACCTAATGATAGGCATCTTGAAAAGATAAGTACTGTTGAGGTAAATATACTCTAGGGAACAGAAAACAGCAATCATGTTTCAGGTCCAGAGTGAACAGCCTGCCAGGTTGACTGAGAAATCCATATGCAATTGACATCAACACGCTGAGAGATTTCATTGTTGCAGAGCCCAGAATGTCAGGGGGTAGAAAGCAAAGTGGTGAGTGATAGCAACTTCTCTGATGACAATAAAATCATTTTTTGTAAGGATTATGAGGAAAGAAGAGGAAAACAAGAAGACCAAAGATGAAGGTGGCAGACCTCTGTGCTCTTTTGTTCTCTGATCTTCAGGCACAAAATGTGCAACTCAGTGGCTTAACTACGTTACCCAGACACATTGTAAACTGTTAGACATGTGATACACAGACAGAAATTCACAAGATTGCTTATATATTGGTCTGGCACAACCCATGAAATAAATTCAGACAGTGGGGGGAAGGGAGTTGCTGAAACCCAGGCTTGGACCACATCATGAACTAAGACTGAGGACCTCTGGAGAATGCATACACATACTTGGGAAAAAATGTTTTACTCCAAAGACCTCAGCCAGAAAGAATATTCTCACACTTGTCTCTTGTCTCCAAATCTCTTCCATCTTTTGTTATTTTATTGTTGTTTTATTCCATTACTTTTTCTTATTTTTCTTATTTTCAATATAACTTGATAGTACTTTTTCCCTTTTCTTCTATTTTTTCCTTAAATTAAATATATACATTTTATATTTTAGTTTAATTTTAGCTTAATATTTCGCTTTTATAGGTTATTGTTATTGGTGTTGTCATTTTGCCTAATTTAATTGATTGTGACAATTTCCATACTTAGTCACTTTTCTGTAGCATTTGTTACTATGGCTGATTTTCTTCCTTCTGAATAGAATAGGGCATCTCCTTCATTAATGATAGAATTATCAGTAGGTGATTTGGTGCTGTGATAGCTCCCCTCAAAACTAGTTTGAAGAAATCATATTATTTCAGTTTTTAATATTGTAATTGTAATATTCTAGCTGAAACTAGTCTAATTAAAATGTTTCAGAAACTTAAACTCAGCTAACAGAAAAGGATAAAAAAAACCCTCATATTTTACTTAGTCACAAGTAGGCATAAATACCAGAAAGACTAAAGTCATGATTGTGAAACTTCACTCTTGAACAGTAACAGAGTAAAAGAATTAAGATTTTTCTAAGGCAAGGCTCTCCAGAGACTGCCTGACCTATAGATCCATCCCATCTGCACACACCAAACCCAGACACTATCACTGATACCAAGGAGCACTTGCTAACAGGAGCCTGGTATAGCCATCCCCTGAGAGGCTCTGCCAGAGCCTGACCAACACAGTTGTGGATGTTCACAGCTAAACACTGGACTGAGTGTGAACTTAGGGAAAGGACTGATGGAGCTGAAGAGGTTTGCAACCCCATAGGAAGAACGATATCAACCAACCAGACCTCTCAAAACTCCAAGGGACTAAACCACCAACCAAAGAGGACACATGGAGGACTCATGGCTTCAGTTGGATACATAGCAGAGGATTGCCTTCTCTGGCATCACTGGGAGGGGAGCCCCTTGATCCTGTGAAAGCTCAATGACCCAGTGTAGGGGAATGCTAGGACACTGAAGCAGGAGTGGGTAGGCAGGTGGGGGAGCACTTTCATGGAGGCAGGGGAAGGGAGGAGAGGATGGGGGCAGCTATGGAGGGGCACCTGGTAAGGGAGATAACATATGAAATGTAAATAAATAAAATAACCAATTTTAAAAATTGGAGGAAAGAATTTAGATTTTCTGTGTTTTTTGAAAAATAAATAACCTAATCATACCTCACCCCATACCTTTGTATAGGCATTTTTTTTTAAAAAACAAAGCTAATAATTTGATCATACTGATACCTACTTCATATTCTCTAGTGAAAAGCACACATATCTGAATTCCTAGAGGAAACCCTCAGGCTATGAAGCAGAGAATATTTTAATACCCATCAAAACCAGTCAGAGAGGCCATAGAGAAAGTATTCCTGAGCCTGTTTGGAATTAGATCTAATACTATGCAACAAACTGGTAGTCTAGGGCACATCATTCAAAAGCAACTATTCCCTAAGCAAATTTACAAATATAACCAGAAATGATTTCTATCCCATCAGACTGTACATTCTAAAACAAAAAAATATAGGAAAATATGAGGGGACACACAATGTGATTCTCTCCAAATTTCTGAACTCTTTAGTGATTGATTCAAAAGTCATTGAAGAATAATGGATGCCAAATAATTCAAAAGAATGACACTAAAAATGATCAATACATTCAAAAGTAAAAATTTGTAGTGAAAATACAGCACAGAATGTTTGTTGTTGTTTTGAGACTGGGTCTCCCTATGTACCTTTGGCTGTTCTGAAACTAACTATCTAACTTTGACCTCACAGAGATCTGCCTGTCTTTGCCTCTCAAGTGTAGAGATTAAAGGCCATGGGTGACAACATGGAAAAAGTAAAGAGTATTGTAGCAAAAAGAAAAAAATTGAGAGATTCTGAAAATAAGCAGTTAAAAATCTTAAAACTTGAAAAGCTCAATAAATTGAATAAAGAACTAAACTGAAAGATCAAGCAAAATAAGGAATATGGGGTCACATATACATGGATTTTAAATTATATTTACCTTAGGGAGATAGGTCAGTTGATAAAGTGCTTACAGTGTAGTAATGAGGGTCTGAATTCAGTCTGAGTGAGGCAGTATCCTCCACTATTTCCAGGCTGTGAACGCAAACACATAAAACCATAGGCATCACTGGCCATCTACTAGCTAAATTATTAAAGGTAAATTACATTATTGCTCAAGTGAACCTAACAGACATTTAAGGAATACTTGTTTCAGGACCAGCAAGATGTCTTAATGGATAGAGTCACTTTCTACACAAGTCTGGAGATGTATAAATCTAGCATACAGGCAAACACACATACATATAAAGAATAAAGGTAAATGTTTTTAAATCAGTGTTTTACCTGCTAACTGTAGAATATAAATTATTTTCATAAATTTATAAGAGCCCTCCAAATGATAACTTAGGACATAAAATAAGTCTTAACAATTATGAATAAGTCAAAAGTAATATTTTGTATCTTACCAAATCTAAAGAATATAGTGACAAGTTCTCAGAAAGGAGCATATTACTGTATGCAATTATATTAGAAATAAATGGAGACATCAATTAAATAAGACATGAACCAATATGTGCAGGCTATGACCCAAAATTAAAATATTCAAGTAGAAACTTTCAAACAACTAGAGGAAAATTTACGATATTCTAAGTAGGAATCTAATAAATTTGGAATTAAAAAGCATACATTTTTGGTTGTAAGCTTGGCCTGCAACCCCATAGGAAGAACAATAATATCAACCAATCAGACCCCACCCCCCAGAGCTTCCAGGAACTAAACCACCAATCAAAGAGTACACATGCAGTAACCCATGGCTCCAGCTGCATATTAGCAGAGGATGGCCTTGTTGGGCATCAATGGAAGGAGAGGCCCTTGGTCCTGTGAAGGCTTGATGACCCAGTGTAGAGGAATGGCAAGGTGGGAAGGCAGGAATGGGTGGTAGGTGGGGTAGCACCTTCATAGGAGCAGGGGGAGGGGAAATTGGACAGGGGGTTTCCAGAGGGGAAACCTGGAAGGAGAATAACATTAGAAACGTACATAAATAAAATATCCAATAAAAAAGCATGAATTTAAAAATAAGACTATTTCACATTTGAAAGCCTTTGTACATCAAAGGAAATAATCAACAGATTGAAGAGTCAGCCAATAGGATGGGAGAAAATCTTTGTAGCTCTTAATCTGACAAAATTTAATACTTACAATATATAATAAACTTTATAATCAAGTATTAATAGAAAATGACAAGTGGTTATAATCAATAATTGGGTAAGTAGTCAGATAGTTTTCAAGAGAAGAACAAAACTTAACAATAAAAATTCATAAAGTGGTCCAATGTACTTAGCTGTATTGAAATGTAATTTAAAATTAAGGAGATTCCTTTTACCAAATCAGTCTGGAAGTTCTTGTCATAGCATTAGTAGGACTCCTATATTATCTTTTTATATTATTCTTAGATACTTACCTGCCAAAATCTAATTCAACATACAAGAGAGATACCTGGTTTTAAAATCCAAACAATGTAATCTACCCACTGACAGGTGAATATATAAAGAGATTGTGGTATATACACACAGTAGGTTTCTATTCAGTCATATACAATGAAATTGTGTGATACACAGAATAATGAATGTTAAATAAAATAAGCTAGCTTCAGAAAACAAATGTGTTGCATTATTCTCATATAAGCAATCTGTTTTATACATAAATAGGGTTAAAATAGCAAAAGATTATTTGAGTAAAAGATGGCAGAGATCTTGGATGAGCAATTGGGGTGATTACTATCAAGGTAAATAATAGACATGTATAAATGTATACAAACTTCATAATTGTGTACAATAAACATCAGTAGTAAAAGAGTAACATATGCTGTGGAAGATGGGAAGAAAACTAAGGCATAGACACTTATTGGAAATGCAGATTAGCAGAGCTACTACAGAAAACAATATGGTGGTTTCTTTTAGGATTACATATAAATATGTAATCAGGATATGCAATCCCTTAGAAAATGCTTCAAGTCAACGAAGTTAAAACTCAACAGAGATACTTGCATAACCACCTTTCTTTAGACAATTTTCACAATTGTCAACATAGGGAACCAATCTAAATACCTACCAATAGATAAATGGATATAGAAACTATGATGGTTACCTGTTTTTATTCATCCATCAGTTGCAGGAAAATAATTGGTACCAGAGAGTATTACTTTGAGTAACCTAGCTCCAAAAAATCACATATATAGAGCCTTGTGAAAAGGAACCTGAGAAAATATGAGAAGAGATAAGGAATGTAGGCCCAAGTAGTGAAGAGTGGGTATGTTTAAAAGCTGATATAAACACATGAGGGAATTGTTTTCTCTCTCCTATTTCCTTAACAGAATACCTTGCAGAGCCAATTTGAAGGAGGAGGAATTTGTTTTGGCTCACGTGTTACAAAAAACTATACTCTGCAATTTAGGGAATTTATGCTAGTGAATTATCTCATGGCATTAGGAGCATGTGATAGGTGTTTCCATTGGAAGCACACAAAGGAGCAGAGAATTCATGCAGAAGTGATTTAGGCTAGAACCCTTAAATGCCTCCATGACCCACTTCTTTCAGATAGGTCCTACCTTCTAAAGGTTCACATCCCCCTCCCAAATGCCACCAACTTTGGAACAAATATTTAAATGTACGAACTTACTAGGAACATTTTACACCCAAACTCAAAGAAATATCAAACCAAAATTCATTAATTTATGCAATTGGTATGTTAACATTTGAAAGTTAAACTAACAAACAAAATGGTCCTTACAAATATCACAACATCAAGAAAGCCCACTCCCTCTATCCAGAGAGAGGATTTACATAATATATTTTTATTAATTCTTTCAAAATTTCATACTATGTATGTTGAGCATATTCGTGTCATCTCCAAATTCTTCCTATTCTCAGCCTGTGTACTTTACCATCCCTTCACATCTAACTTGGAGATTTCTTCTTTCCCCATGGAGTCTAGGTTCTGGTTGCTTAGCTTTTTCTGGTATCAAGACCAGTCCTGCTGGGCAGTCACCTCAGCAGTGATCACATCTTTGAAGAAAACGAACTCTCCCTCTCGAAAAAGCTATCAAATACCTATAGCTCCTCAGCAAGGGTTGATATTTTGTCCCCACTTTCTTTACTATGAGTTCATATAAGCAACTGCAATCTTGTATCCAAAAAACACCTCTTCCTTGATGTTAATCACCAAGACTGGCTCTTACAATCTGTCCCCACTCTCTTCCTTGAAGATTCACGAGCCTTGTGGAGGATGGGTGTGTTTCAATGTGTCATTTCAGACTGAGAACTCCACAGTCCCATACTCTCTGTGGCTTGGGCAGTTTTGAGTCTCCATGTTAATTATTATCTACTGCAAGAAGTTTCTCTCATGATGGTTTAGAGATGCTCTGAACTATCGGTATAGAGAAGTCATTATGTGTCATTTAAATAGTATGTACACTTAGTAGAATCATATTAGGTCCTATTCTAGGATCTACTGTATATCTACCCAGAGATTTTTAAACCCTTAAATGTTATTGATTTCATCTAATATAGTGAGCCTGAGAGCCAAGTCAAAAGTTGTTGGCTACTCTTATAACACTCATTTCATTATTGCATGAGTAGGTGCACCTTGCCAAGCCAATTGCTGTAGGTTGCAATGGCATGAGATTGAGGGAATTTTTTTGGTCAGCAAAAATGGCATCAATTTATCACTTAATGTACAAGATTCTGAAGGTAGGCTCCATAAGATGAGTGGTTACTCGTAGCAGAAATTTAGCAATCTTTGACTTTTCCAAATTTCACCTCGTCCAGAGATAGGTGTCCTTGATAGTTACCTATTTGAAGACAAACTGGCAATTGCATAGAATATGTTCACATTGTTAGTCCAAAGAAAGAAAAGGGTTTGGAGTTGAAAAGGGAGAGTGTGGTAATTATAGTAAAATGCAGGCAAATTGTTCATCTTTAAGGCATAAACCCAGAACTCATTTTTAAAATAACACAGATTTTCTACTAAAGAAGCTTCTTTGAATATTCTTTAAAATGTTTCAAATAAACCTCATATTTAATTTTTCTGTGTTTTATAAATATATATGGTAATATTAGCCTATGGCTCTGGAAATGATAAGCATGTTTCTTGATGAATAGGTGAGTACATGTTAGCCCTGAATTCAATCCCTTCAAATTTTCTTTACTACCAAGCATGGTAATATGACCTACTTTCCTATAACCTAAAATAATAATTTCACATTCAAGAGACCAATATAGTTAATTTTTCATTCTGATGGATATCTCATTTATTAGACACAGCATTCACTGTGCTGTATTGCCAAGAATTACTAAGCAACAGAACATATGTAGGCGGATGTGATGTTTGCATATTCACACAATATGACATTTATACCAAGATCACAAGTATATTATTGCTGAAAGGAAGGAACAGGAACAGGATGAGAGGTAAGAACATTCTTTTATATTATAAGGTACCATTCACAAAAGTATATCCATGATCTTAACAAATAACCCTCAGCTATAGAAAACAAGCAAATCCAGAATGACATTCACACCTCCCCACGTTTTAGTTCTTCTTAAATGCCAGGAAGAAAAACATACTGCTAAAGCATTTTTATGCCTTCTATAGCATAACACCTAGTATGGCATGAACATAGGAATTGCCTATCAGCATGAGCTGAATACTAACTGCTTAACAGCAAGAAAGTTGAAAATATTCTAGAATGTTCTACTGAACATATTTCTTTGGGGACCCTGAAATTTGGCAACTTTTTCTGATAGGCCAGTACTTGTCCCATATTGTCGAAGTTGCATATAAGAGCTAATTATGATAACAAGGTTGAATATCTGAGTAAACATGACAACTTCCTCATCATAAAGAGTGAAATATAAATTTCTCAATGAGAAAAAAACATAAATCATCCCTGGCAAAATAGGTGTGTAGTTTAAAGAAATGAATTTAACACAACCACTTGCAGGTAATATCCACCATGCTCATTGTTCATCTTCTAATAAAATGTACAGATTAGGTGAAGAAATACTTTTAGAGGAGATCCTTTCAAAACAAAATACGTTATTCTGCAAGCATTTCAATATTTTAGTGGAGCAATACACTACATAGGTAAAAACTCTGAAGCCCATATTATGCACATGTATTTTTAGAATATCAAACATTTCCTTGTTTTCTTACCACAATACCAACAACTGAGACTTCCCATGTTTTGATGGGCATCTTTACATTTCTAGACACATGGATATCTTCTGACTGTTATTTCATAATGAGATACAGTTGGCAACAATATTTTTAACAGAGAAAAGCCTTCTAAAAGAAATAAGCTTTAAAAAAACCTTTCCTAATAACTAAAATCTGTAAGATTTTTCGTAATTTTCTCAAAGACAAATATGCCAAATATGCCTATTAGGAGCCCAGACCTATTTGTAACCTTCAGACAAACTGCACCAAATAATTACATGTGAACAGCTGGGAAACCTGTTATTGTGTCTGTGTAGGAATATACAATGCTAATTATACTACCCAAACTTGCTGATATCTTCAAATAAAACTGTATCCTGGTTCTTAAACTGAAATGTAGAAAGAAATAATAACCTGTACAGTTTAATATACAGTGAAAAGTTTTACAAAAGAACCCTGTGTTTTATAACATAACTATTGACTGTAACACATGAGATATTTTCATTAGTACAACAAAAGAATGCTTGCTATCATCACATTAAAATATAAACATTCACCAGCATTTCCTGGAAGTCAGGACTCTAGCTGCTTCCCATGTTCTTTGCTCCCACATCAATTTTAATAGGTGGTATGGTATACTTGTCATGAATATCATCTTTCCTATGCATAAGTAGTATTGAGAGTTGTATAACTAAAATAATAACTAGCATATGGACATGTATGAGAAGCTACTTATCACTTGTTGGACAGAGGAGTTGAAGATGATTCAGAAAACACTATAGGTTATTGCTGTTTCCATTTGATGACTTTTCTTCAATTCAATTCGTGAACGTGAAAATTTGATTTTCTTGAAGTGAATCTGTAGGCAAAAGATTTAAAATGAAATTTGGAAAGATGTTTTAAAGCATGCATTTTGTTCCTCTTTGTTCCCTTGGTTGATTGAAGGCTAGTCCCTGTCATGGGAAAAAATCATGTGTTTGTACGTAGGACGCAGAAGATATGATATGAATCTGACATGAAATCCTCCGCTCTATGGATTAACATTCATGGTACCACAGATGTCATACAAATTTACAAGCGAGAAAAGAAGCCAGTTGTACTGCATGGATATAATGCCTGTAAACTACAATAATGACAAGTGTGACACAAAGACCCTAAGGGTTTAGTAGTGTCACTCACATCTTGCCAATAACCAATGGCTCTCTACTTTTACTTAATGCCCATTCAAAAAGAGAGAAAACTTGTTGGTAGTAGAAACCTAGATATGGAGATGTCTTGCCAAATTAGTATAGAATTTACTAATGTATGTCCATATGTCTGCTCTAATAGACATTTGAGGTTCAATAGATGTCATCTACACTAAAACAACTAACTAAGTTAATATGGAAGAGTTCAGAGCTCACAGACAGAAGAAGAAAGCCATTGTAAATCATGGAGGCTGTTTTAGTTCTATTAGGCTGCTATAACATGAATACTATTAGTAGTTTATTTCTTACAGATATAGAGATAGGAATTTCCAAGATACAGTGTGGTAGATTGCATCAGATAAGTTATTATTTTCAGGTTCTTAAATAGGACAGGGACCTAGTGAAACACACAGGTAGTAGCAAGCTTCCAGGCATCATTCTTTTAAGAGAACTACTATCATAGTTCATTCACATTATGATCCAGTCTTCTCCTAAGTTTGTTTTTCTTCATATCATTATATTTGAGATAGTGTTTCAATAACTCAACCTTAGAACACATATATTTAAGCTATAAAATAACCTTGCCAATGGTAATTTTTAAACCAAGAGTTATTATTTTCTGCTGGTAAGGTATGTCTAGTGAAGTTGGTCTCAGCCACTATTCACATTCAGATCTCTTGAAGTGATTCGTATTTACCTTCAAGTTATTGTATTTGTAGACTAGAGGATATTCAGATCAATATAACAAGTAGTTATAATAATATTGTAACTTAGTAACATATGTGTTGAGCTTTTATCAATGGCTCTAAAGCACAGAAGTGCCTCCGAGTTACCTGGAGAGATGCTAAGAACACAGAGTACTGGCTTCATTCCCAGAGGTTCTGAATCACTGCGTCTGTGGTGGAGCAGAGAATTTTAATTTCTGAAAACATAGTTCTTGCTGGTGTGGCACTATAATCTGAAATCTCTGGTATCAATTCAATTTTCCTAAAGTGAGCCTGTTAGAAAAAGATTTAAAATGAAGCTTGAACATATATAAAAGCACACATTTTGTTCCTCTTGCTCTCCTATAAACATGCTGCATGAGCCTCACTTC
Source organism: Mastomys coucha (assembly GCF_008632895.1). Classification (NCBI taxonomy): domain Eukaryota; kingdom Metazoa; phylum Chordata; class Mammalia; order Rodentia; family Muridae; genus Mastomys; species Mastomys coucha. The sequence continues at coordinate 35,076,251 of NW_022196897.1, forward strand.
CACTTTAACTCTGTTTTTACTGCCTAGGCAGAGTTTCTGTAAGTAAATCAAACCCTGACAACCTAAGATCATCCATTTTTCCCATGGTATCTCACTAACATCTTCATTTTTAAAGAGAGAAGGAAGGCAAGTGCCAAGTTCACAGTTCAGGGGGCAAGGGAACTTGCTTCACTCAGAGTCAACTTCTTATTCTGAGTCAACATTATTTATTCTGTCCCTTTACTCTGTATCCTAACATCTTAATTTGTATCTGGATTGATAATCTGATTTCACAGTTTGTGACAGAATAACATCAGAAAATGTTGTGGTAACCAAAATGTGTCAATCAGGTTCATTAAGGACAATTATGCAGCTAACCTAGATAATGTATAAAAACAAAAGGGTTACTTAACTTAGAGACTCAAATACAAAATTGGGCTGCTCGTTAGTTAGGGCCCCTGGGCTATTATGGTAAATGAATACGTTGGATCACAAAGTAGAGAAAGAGCAAAAGACTGTTTCTATCATTTTCTTTGAGTCTACATTCCAATTTCTCTGCAGACTTATCCCCAAGCTTCACTTCTTAATGATCTATAGTAATGCTTAATATCATTCTCATGGAAATCTAAGTTCCAGCAAAAGGACCTTTGAGGATATTCTTCTGAACTCTAGTGCCAGCTTATATAGGAACAATAATTGAAAACTAATAATTTCAAAATAGAGGCAGAAAGAAAGAATGCAGAGTGAGTCAATAAGAATAATTTAATTATTTAAATTTACATTTCTAAGAGTGGCATTAAATTACTATTGAAAGAATGTTCACTAATATGAGGGTGAAGATGCATTGACTGGAGCTGACCAAGGACAAGGGCAATACTAACAACTCACCAGGTATATTTACAATTTATGAGCATAGTTACTATAGTGTTAGATTCATTGACTTAACTTACCACTCCTAGAAGAGTCACCACATCTTTTTTCTAATTTTATAAATAAGGAAAATAAAGCACAGAAAGAATAATTTGCCCAGATCCCATGAATGAGAGGGATATCTAGGGGATCTAGGCATTGGAGGCAGAGCTTTGGAATCAAGGTACCTGACCAACTTTGTATTTCTCATATTGAGGTAGCGCTATTTTTGATGATTCTTATATATCTTAAACAAGGCATTTACTGTGGAATGCAGTATGCTTAGGAAGATAAGGGTGGGACAAGTTTTTTAATACTTACCTAGCTATAGTTTGCATATAATTATGAAATGGACCATGCAAAAGTCTTTAAATATAACTGCAAATGTTTTAGAATAAGTAAAAATTAATCTGCCAAGCTACTTGCCTTCGTTGCATGGTTTTAGTAATTTTATGTCCCCAAAAAAATGTGTTTTGGAAGAAGAAAGAATCATGTCCAGAAACTTTCTCAAGAATTTTCAAATATATGCTTTCAGAACTATTGGAAAAACATTTTTTTTTAAAAAAAAAAAAAATCAGAACAGTTATCTAGAGCCAAAGAAATACATAACCATTGTGACTGTCAGCCAACAGCCTGCAGACTCCCTGGGAAATAAAAGAATCAGCCAAAGAACACAGGCTTCTGTTTGTTGAATTAAAAGAACAGTTCCATTAGCTCTATGGCAGAGGGAATTAATAAACATTTGGTTCTGCTCTAACATTCAGCCAGTGGAAAGCCACACTGCAAAGCCTGCATCATTTCTAACAATAAATTTAAAAAATTTTGTTTGGCAAATTGAATGTGAACATTCCAGTCATCAGGACAAAATATTTCAGTTACTTACTCCCCCCCGCCCCCGCCGCCCTTTTCTTGTGCAATTAATTTGTAAGAATTTTGCTAACAAT
>NW_022196897.1:35079171-35090290 GCF_008632895.1 Mastomys coucha
AATGGATGGATCTGGAGAATATCATCCTGAGTGAGGTAACCCAATCACAAAAGAACAAATACGGTAGGGAAACTTCTTATTTGAGAAATGAGAAGTCTTTATCAAAGCTCTCTCCTCAGGGCTCAGAAAACACTGTGACAGAGGAGGAAGAAAAAGTGTAAGAGCCAGATGAGGTGGAGAACACCAAGAAAGAGGGCCCTCTAAATCAACATTATTGAAACACATACGGACTCACAGACACTAAGGCAGACTGCACAGAGCTGTACACAGGTCTGCACTAGATGGCAACTTAGAGCTGAAAGGAGAAGTGGACGCATGTCCTGACCCCTAGCCCAGAAACTGTCTCCAATTGATATCTACTTTCAAAGTAATTCTTTCTTTTTACCAAGGGAGTCTCACTAAAGAAACAAAGAATGCTTTATTTATTTATTATTATTATTATTATTATTATTATTATTATTATTATTTCACTTTACATTGGGCTCACTGACTCCTTCCCAGTCACTCCCTCCCACACCCTTTCCCTCTATCCCCCCTCTGCATCTCCACTGAGTAGGTACCCCCCGACCCTGGCACATCAAGTCTCTGTGGTACTAGCGAGGCTCATCCTCTCCCACTGAGGCCAGACATGGCAGCCCAGCTAGAAAACACATCCGATGTATGAACAACAGCTTTTGGGATAACCCCAGTGCCAGTTGTTTGGGACCCACATGAAAACCAAACCACACACCTGCTACATAAGTGCGGAAAAGCCTAGGTCCAGCCCATGTATGGTTTTTGGTTGGTGATTCAGTCTCTGAGAGCTCCGCGTGTCCAGGTTAGATGACTCTGTGGGTCTTCCTGTGTAATTCCGCACCCTTCACGGCCCTCAATCCTTCCCCTAGCACTTTTATAAGAGTCCCCATGTTTTGTCCACTTTTTGTCTGTGGGGGTCTGCATCTTTCTGAGTCACCTGCTGGGTGGAGCCTCTCAGAGTACAACCATGCTAGGATCCTGTCTGCAAGTATAAGAGTATCATTACTAATGTCAAGGATTTGTGCTTGCCCATGGGGTATGGAGGGCCTCAAGTTGGGCTGGTCGTTGTTTGTCTGATCCCTCAGTCTCTGCTTCATCCCCAGTCTCTGCATTTCTAGTAGATGGGTCGAAAGTTTTCTGGGTTACTTGGTATCCTTACCACTCCATTCAGTTCCTGCCTGACTACAGGAGGTGGCCTCTTCAGGTTGAAATAAAGTCTTAAGGGTAGTCTTCAAGCCCATAGTAGGTGGCCAACAGAGAACAAACTCAACAAAGTCATTAGAGGTTCGTTGTCTCATGCCATGTAAGGCATGTCTGGATTCTTTCCTGTATTTTTTTTTTAATTTTATTAATTATTAATTTTTATTTTATTTATTTTCCTTTTCTCTTTTCACATATATACCTGTAGGTGTGCGTGTGTGTGTGTATGTGTGTGTATATTTCTGTGTTGAGTTTAAGTCTAAACACATTAGTTTTTTAAAGATTTTTTTTTTAAAGACTGTATTTTTAACTTTAAAAAGTTGTTTTGTTTTAGGTATATAAATGATAATTTGAAAGAATTGTAAAATTAGGCTTGAGGATTTATTGTTTTAAATATGTTAAATTTAGTTTTACAAGATTCTCCTGTGGTTATAAAATCAGAAAATTAATTTCATTATACAAATAAACTTTAATGTAAATGTGTTTATTTCTGATGTTTTTATTCTCCCTGCCAGTCCTTCATTATGCAGTTGTCACTTCTTTAGTCTTTATTCTTCTATTAACCTTGTAATCTCTGAGTACATTCTATTATACTCTGTGATTTTTTTTCAGTGATAAATTTAGAGTATATCTGTTATTGCAGAATAAATATTTATTTTGGGGATGTTAGAAAGAAAAAGAAGCAGAAGATAGACTTGGTTAGTTTTTTTTCCAAAAGCCTTCCAATTCAGCCATTTTTTCCAAGAGAGTAAAAATGATCTTACCATACCAAATAGGAGAAACTAATGTATGTTTAATGGCAACATTTCAGAATTTCTCAGTGCTGTTTATATGAGGAAAAACCTTTGATTTCTTTTTTCCACTGGAAAGGGAAAGCACTCATTACAAATTTGGGGGTAAAAGTTTCTTGAACTTGAGCTGATGCTATGGTTCAGTGGGAGAAACCATTTGCCACCAAGCCTTGCAATCTCATCTCTAAAACCCACACGGGAGAAGAAAAGGACAAGCTCTTACATGTTTTCCTCTGAACTATTCATGATCATACACACCCACACACCTCCTCGTTCCAAACATCACACAATATATAAGGAAATAATTATCTCTTATACCCATGGCTAAAACACTAGAAATAGTACATGAATTTTTAAAAATGCTTTTTGTAAAAAAATTATAGTGTCCCAACAACTTCTTACCATTGGTAAATATGCTCTCAAGTTTTCTCAAAATCATCTTGAAAGGAAAGGGTACAGAGATGAAGCCAAAAGTCAGTTTTCTCTTATCTTCACATAACATTAATGGGGTTGATTCGGCAAGATAATATCATAAATCTGTCTCTTCCATAAGTAAGTTTCTCAGGCCACTGCTGCCTTACCTTAAAAAGTATGTTTCTTTCTTACTATTTTCTCTTTATCCTCCAGTAGCAAAATAAATAACAATCACTCATCATCAGCCTCGAAAATATACAATCGTATTTTATTTTCTGAACTAAAGATCACCTGTGATAAATTACAAGATAATTGTCTGTACTGAAACTTCAGACCATGGGGAGGAGAGTAAGCAGCTGTCAGACAGGGCTGGAGGGAACATAGATGCTTTAGTTTCAGTCACATTCCAGATCTCAAATGTACTTTTGAACTAAGCCTCTCTGCCTGCCATTTCTACTTTTCACTGTAGAGTAAGTTAGGTAGTGCAACATGTGCCATCTGTACTCTAGAAAGATGGAGACCCCTAGTGCTGCTTAGTTTATGACCCTACATGAATCACCAGTCTCAGTTTGGTGCTGCAGTCTGTTTAGCATACATTGGAAGGCTGAAGAACTTGGTCTGTGATGTCAGTCAGAAAAGTTCAGCATGAATAATGATGATGTGATAAAAACCACAGTGAAATGTAAAGGCAGACAGGCAAGCAACACAACTTCTTCTTTGGACGTCTTTATATATAAACCACCAGAGGAAGGTGCCAGCCTTGTTGGAGTGAATTTTTTCCATGGCTAATTGCATCCTTAGCTCCCAGTTGATTCCAAGTCTAATCAAGTTGATATTGAAATTAACCATCACACTGTTCTGCAAAATGTAAGGATCAAGAGTTAAAAGTTAACTTAATCAGATGTTTCACTTTGGGTACACCCAGACAGCTCAGGATTTCTGCTATAACAACTAGAGCTAAGTGTGTGTCAAAACGCTCATTCCTCATTTCAGCATCAAAATATTGAGTGTGAATTGAAACTGTCTCTTTGAATAAACTTATTTTCTTTAATTTCTATTAAACTTATTTCTTCAGAGCCTCTCACGACATATCCTTGCTCAGTATTTCCCCATCCACTTTTTTTTTCTTTTAACTCAATAATTTTAGACTTTAACGAACCTAAGAATCTTCACTGAACATTTTTTTAAAAGTCACCCTAAGTTTTTACTCAGTAGTTTTGCTGTGTTGGAACCTGAATATTTTTACTTCCAACAAGTTTATCTAGTGGAAGGTGCTTGCCCTGAAATCACTATTTGAAAATAACTGCTGCATTCTAATAGAGGAAATAGTCATACTTTCCCAGGAAATAGTACCCATGACAGGCATATATTTCTACTTATGATACAGGCTTGACAAGACTGTAGCCCAAGCCCTCCACATTTTGGAGTAGTTAGCTGTTATCAGTAACTCCTTCCCATCTGTCATTTTCCTTATCTCTTTCTTCATATATATATTTCTCTTGAAATACCTTGTTTCTAACCAGAATAACAAAAATTACAGTATCATTGAATGTTATACAAACTTTACCCATGTGCAGTTTTCATATGTGAGTGAAGTCTGAGCTTTTTCTGTGATAGAACCTACCAAATTGTGAAAGGTGGTGCTCTGAAATCTCTTAGATAGGCAACAAAGAACCTAGACATTTTTAATTAATTAATTAATTTTTTTAACTCAAGATTTTATCCGCCCCACTCCCCCACCCCCCACATCTACCCTCTGACTCTTCCACATCCCATACCTCCTCCCCACCTCCCTGTTTCCATGTGGATGTCCCCAACCCCCTACCCCACCTAACCTCTAAACTCCCTGGGGCCTCCAGTTTCTTGAGGGTTAGGTGCATCATCTCTGAATGAACACAGACTCTGTATGTGTTGGTGGCCTCATATCAGCTGGTGTATGCTGCCTGTTTGGTAGTCCAGTGTTTGAGAGATCTTGAGGGTCCAGATTAATTGAGACTGCTGGTCCTCCGACAGGATTGCCCTTCTCCTCAGCTTCTTTCAGCCTTTCCCTAATTCAGCAACAGGGGTCAGCATCCTCTGTCCATTGGTTCGGTGCAAGTCTCTGCATCTGACTCTTTCCAGTTGCTTGTTAGGTCTTCCGGAATGCAGTCATGCTAGGTTGCTTTTTGTGCATTCTCTGTAGTCTCAGTAATAGTGTCAGGCTTTGGGGCCTCCCCTTGAGCTAGATACCACTTTGGGCCTGTCGCTGAACCTTCTTTTCCTCAAGATCCTCTCCATTTCCATCCCTAATTCTTTAAGACAGGAACAATTATGGATCAGAGTTGTGACAATAGGATGTGACCCCTCCCACATTTGATGCCCTATCTTACTGCTGGAGGTGGGCTCTATAAGTTCCCTTTCCTTATTGTCTGGCATTTCATCTAAGGTCCCTCCCTTTAAGTCCTGAGAGTCTCTCACCTCCAAGGTCTCTGGTACATTCTGGGGGGTCCCCACAATCTCCAACCTTCAGAGGTTGCCTGTTTCCATTCTTTCTGATGGCCCTCAGGGCTTCAGTCCTTTTCCCTCACTCAATACCAGAACAGGTTCCCCTTCCCCCACTCCCCCTTCCTGTCCACTTTCCCTCCCAGGTCCCTCCCTCCCTCCCCACTTCTGATTGCTTTCTTCTCCCTCCCAAGTGGGACTAAGGCATCCTCATTTGGGCACTTCAGCTTGTTGACCGTTTTGAGTTCTGTGGACTGTACCTTGGGTATTCTGTAATTATTTATTTATTTATTGGCTAATATTCACTTATTAGTGACTACATACTGACTTTTAAAAGCAGTATTTCTCAAAATTTAACTTGGTAAAAAGCTTTACTTTCATGTGTTTTGGTATATTTTTCAACTTTTACACTTATAGAGCTAAATGTGTTTAGAATTCTATGATGTTCTCTTCATGTTCATGAAGGTACAAATTGATAAGTTCAGGCTTTGCATAGGCTATGTAGATGAAAATACCTGAAAGCCACAACAGATGGCAAAATAAGATAAATGCTATAAAAAAAAAAAACATATGGAGATGAAAGTGGACAGCTATCACTCCTGACTAGAAAAGTATCACTGTGTATAAAGTATCCTTTAGATATGTTCTACCTTGTATTGACAGAGCAGGAACATGTGGAAATATGTAACTGGAAAAGCAATAACATATAAAATGAATTTCTAAACAGTATTTCCAATGTCAAGAAAGACAAATCAACATTCCCTGACCATCTCTAATAGTATCTTTCAGGAAAGACAGGGTGTGGAGTCAGATAATAGGAATGCCTAAACTAGTATTAATATAATTCCATGACTGTCAAATAAATGTTCATGAGCATGATATAAATATGAAGTGATGTATTTACAATGAAGAGTTTTGTAGACTACAAAGTTCTAGGCAAAGATCTTGAGTTAGGCAAAGATCTGCCCAAGTGTAACTTGAATTTTCATAATAAGGATATTAATCTTGGTCTTTTTATTAGAAAGAGGTTCAGTTATCTCTTGATGAAAAGAGATTTCTTTGAGCCACATATCTAAGAGATCCGTGATTCTCAATGAATGATAGCAAACTGAAGGAAAGTTAATTTTCTTTGCAGATAAAGCACACTTCAGACTGTGAGACATTCAGCCCTATGAGAGGACCCAGAGGAGGAAATAATGAACCCCCCTTTCTTAATTTAATTTTTTAATTTTTAAAATATACTTTAAACATAGAATTTCTCCCTTCCATTGTGTACCTCCAACTCTGCCCCATATTCTATTTCCCACTCTTCTTTAAAGGCATGACCTCTTTATTTTGTTGTCTACATTTATCTATATACATATGCATATACATTCCCAAATATAACCAGCTCAGTCTGTACAATGTTACTTGTATGTATGTTTTAAGGGGTAACTGCTTGATACTGGACAATCACTGTACTGTATTCTTCACGGGGGAAAGCCATCTCTCCAACTGCCAGCTTTGCTCTGTTGCCTGTGTGTGTGTGTGTGTGTGTGTTTGTGTAAAGTGTTGGCCTCATGGGCTTTCACCATCTAGTTTAGCATGTCCATTGGTACCATACTTGTTAAACTCACATTTTGGCAGTCAGGTTAATGAGACTCCATTTGTATATATATATATATATATATATATTTGTTCTGAGACAGGGTTTCTCTGTATAGTCCTGGTTGTCCTGGAACTCACTTTGTAGACCAGGCTGGCCTTGAACTCAGAAATCTGCCTGCCTCTGCCTCCCAAGTGCTGGGATTAAAGGTGTGCACCACCACCACCCAGCTGGGTGTATCTTCTTGATATTACTAAGAGACATAATCTCACAGTGAACATGCTGATCCTCTGGCTCTTAAAATCTTTCCATCCCTGCTTCTGCAATGTTCCCTGAGCCTTAGGTATGTGCGTGTTTTATAGATTCATATGTTACAACTGGTCTCCACAACTCAGCAATTTGATTGGTAGTGTTTTTTTCTAATGGTCTCCATCTGTTTAAGAGAATTTTCCTTGATGAGGGGTGAACACTATACTTATCTGTGGGTACATGAACAAACATTTATAGATTGTTGTTAGGGATTATGTAAGTTTAGTAAAGTAGTTATTGTAGATTCTCCTCCAACAACCATGACTTCAATAGTTTAGAGTAGTTAGCTAAGTTTTGAGTCCAAGGCACAGTCTCCCTTTTGTTGAACAAGTCTTAATTATTATTGCTAAGCTGTCAGTTACTGCCAAGGTATTTATGCCACTATTGTACTCTTTGGGTTCTGGTGCCATGTTGTTGGTTGATGTTTAACTACCCTCTCTTGATTCAATACTCTGGACAGTCTTTCATTTTGTTTTTAATTTTCTATATAATATAATTACATTTCTCCCTCCCATGTTCTACCTTCAAACTTTAAGACAAAACCCTCCTTATTCTCTTTCAAATTCATGGCCTATTTTTTGCATTAATTGTTTTTGCATGAATATCTACATACACATGTATTCCTAAATATAACCTGCATAGTCTATATAATGTTACTTCTATCTGTGTCTTCAGGGCTGTCAATTTCATATTGAATAATCGATTGATATGTTCTTCCCAACTTTTAGCATTCCTTAGTTACCTGCAGTTCTTTGTTTACTTTACAGTCTTATGGCCTTTTCATTGTCCCTTTGGCACATTTATTAGTGCTCTCCTTGAAACTGACCTTTTAATTCCCCTTTCCCAATACTTGCAAAGATTATGTAGTTCTTGTATTGGTCAAATTGCAAGCTTGAACATCCAAAGCAACTGTGTTTCTTACAGGCCCCTTAATTTACTGGATCGGCTCTCATTCACCTGGTTACCTTCATTTCTCTCATCTCTAGAACTCATCCTTGGTAAACTATGTTAGGTAACAAATTCTTTTATTTCCTGTGTTCAAAATAAAAGACTGCTGTAATTTGTCTTGAAAATCTTGAGCTTAAAGAATTTGAATATCCTTTTTTGCTATCCAAGTAGTAGGTAGAGTTACATACAAAAACAAATGATGCATAGAATCAGAAGCTTTACTGAATATGACCTCAAGTACCACCTATAATCTCAGAACTTGGAATTCAGATGCAGGAAGATTTCATTTTCAATGCTACCTGTGAAAATTTTTTTCTCAGGAAAAATAAATTTAGAAGAATTATAGGAGCACATATTTTAATTCTATTACCATATATATTTTAGAGGGAGAGGCAGCATGGCTGGAGTCAACAATGATCCTCTCATCTCAGACTTCTGAGTGCTAGGATTATAGACATATGCCATCACATCTGGTTCATTTTGTATTTTAAACAAAAAGTGATCTTTTCGAACTAGACAGTGAATATTAAGTCATTTTGGTAAGGTGAATATTAAATTATCAAAATGATAACAGCTGGCTTTGCAATGCTAAATTAACGAGAATTTCAATGAAAATTCCAGAAGCAAGAGCCACATAGGAGGTTGGATGGAAAATTAAAATACTGGAAGTGAAATTAGAGGAAACAGCTGATACAGAGGACCTGAAATGTGAAGTAGCATCGAGATGATTATAGAAGCAGATGACTTTTTTGATATGGCTCATCTGCTGATGATGAGCTGTGTAAACTCATCTATCAAGTCTCAACATGATCAAGACAACCACACAGGAAGGGTCTTCTTTCCTGTGATAACAGCAAAAGAGACATGTTAAATATAGGTAAAATATCCTAACATGACTGCATGGAAGCTTTGAGTCATAAATATGGAAAACAAACAAAAGGGTCTGATGTTAAATGTGTAGTGGCTGATGGTTATTTCTCTGCTCTGTACCAAATAGGTGCAAAACCTGTAACTGTCAGTAGTTCATACATCACCTCCACACACACACATTAAAGCATTTACCTGTTAAAAGGTTTGCTAATTCATTTTTTTCACCCAGCCCAAGGTACATGTTCTTTAAAAGAATGCTTTGTTGTCCTAAAGAGAAAAGAGACCCTGATGCTTGCTCTATAGATGTTATATTAAAATTTAAACTCTGTGGAAGATGATCAAACCTAATTTGTTGGGCTGGGCATGATAGTACATCCTGTTAATCTTTTTATTTGGAAAGCAGAGACAGGGAAATTTCTGTGAATTCAAAGCAAGCCTGGTCCACATAGTGAGTTCTAGTCTAGTCTGGTCCACAAAGTGAGATCCTGCTTCAAAGGAAAAAACAAAACCATCCAAACCCCTGGTTTGTTTGTAAGTATCGCCCTGGAAGTTACAGGTCTTTTGGGTATGTATCTTATTACTTCTTTCTACGTCTTTATACTTATTAATTGATAAGACTTAAGTAAATTTAATTAAATAAAAGGTGGATGAAGGTCTAGTCATAGGGAAAATAACAACTTACTTTATTGTAAAATAAGATGAAGAGGATATAAAATAAAGTGTCTTTCTTCCTGTTTACTTTATTTCAGTACTTCACAGGAGAATGTAGGATTCTGTCTTTTCTTCAATTCTAAAGGTTATAGAGGATTGAAAGTTAATAGAATATGATGGCAGATATTATACCTACTCAAAGATTCCATGTATCTAAGTAGTAGAAATTATGTGTAGAGTTTGCCGGGCAAAAGTTTTAATAATTCAAGAGAAAATGAGTACTGTGAAATTATCTCATGGGGCCGGCCACCTTTCAGAAACAAATTCATTGCTAGTATAGAAATGAAGCTTTAAGTTTTATACTGTTTTACCCTCTTTATCAGCAAATTAGTGTATGAGTAGGTAGCTTCCATAATTAATTAATTATAGTAAGTTACTATTGAAGGCTTAAGGCTAAAATCTTGTGACCCCAATTCTTGAATTTATGCAAAGGGAAATCCCTAGAGTGACTTTCTGATGTGCTTGAAGCACTATCAACAGTTTCAGATCCTGGAAGTGCTTTGAGATCACCAAATTACCTTCAAAGACAACCTGGAGGTTAAGATACAAGGACTGAAAACATTTTCAAAACATATGCTGTCAAGATCTTCCTCTCTTTCCTTACTAATGATCAAAGAAAAAATAATTACGACAAAAAATTGTAGTTGAGACTATGGAAACGGCTCAGTCAATGAAAAAAGAAAATCACCTGAATTTGGATCCCCAGCATGAACATAAACAAAATCGTCAAAAGGCAAACTGCATAAGCCAAGGACTTGAAGAGGAGAAAGACAGAGATATAAAGATCCCTATATTTCTCTGGTCAAGCCACCTAGCTAATCAGTGTAATACTCCTCATGAAGCTATTGCTTCACATAAGTATGTATATATGTCCACATATCTGCACACAAAAATGTACACTACACTAGTGTATATATAACTGACACATGTAAGAGTATCTTACAGTAAGTAAACTTTATTTCTGTAAGATACAATTAAGGAACTTTGGATTAGAAAAGCAGCCAGTAGCAGCAGCAACACCACTGGCTCAGGAAAGAGACGGATGAGAACAAGCAGTAATTAGCAGCTGGTGAACAGAATGGCATGGGACAGAAACTGACTGATAGCTGGCATAATACCAGCATCCAAAACTCATCTCTTCATCCTTTCCATCCCAATAAATGAATAGAACAACTCATCTGATATGATCCAGCTGACCACCATCACTGCATCACTAGCTATGTTAAGGAGATCAGTTTATACCCATACAGGTTGAAAGACAACCATCTTGTTACTGATGTAAAACAATCATTATGAGTGTGGGAAGCCAACAGAGTCATGCAGTCACTCATTCATCTTCAAACATGACTATATTCAGTGTATCTGGTTTTATGTAGAGATCCTTGATACATGTGGACTTGAGCTTTATTCAAGGAGATAAGAATGGATCAATTTGCATTCTGGAAAGAAAAAGATGTTCCTCAAAAGAGGAATGGATAAAGAAAATGTGGAACATTTACAAAATGGAGTACTACTCAACTATTAAAAACAATGACTTCATGAAATTTGTAGGCAAACCGATGGAAGTATAAAATATCATCCTGAGTGAGGGAACCCAATCACAAAAGAGCACATGTGGTATGCATTCACATTAGCCCCAAAACTCGGAATACACAAGATAAAATTCACAGACCACATGAAGCTCAAGAATAAAGAAGACCAAAGTGTCTGTGCTTTGGTTCTTCTTCTTCTTTTCTTTTTTTTTTAATTTTAGATATTTTCTTTATTTACATGCGAATTTCTCCATTCCCAGTTT
>NW_022196897.1:35098311-35110214 GCF_008632895.1 Mastomys coucha
TACTAGGTTCTGATGAAGCCAAGTAGTCTTGGTTTCTGTTGGTAGGATTCTTGCCTTTGCCTTTCGCCTTCTCTTGATTTTTGGTGTTAGATGTTCCTAGTGTCTCTGACTAGAGCTTGTCCTGTCCCTGCCACCCTGCAAGCCGCCTGCGATTCGTGGGGCCAGTGCCTCCTGGCTGGCTGCTCCAGTCTTAGAAACTCACTGGAGAGAAAAAGGCAGCTCTCACCTGAGTCTCTGGGTTAAGGCACTCCCTGGATATAGGCCCTCCACTTGCAGGGAAGGGGCAGGGAAGGACGTTGATCCACCTCTGTCACTTGGAAGCTGAGAGGATCCTGTCTCTGGCTTTTGTAATGAAACTAAAGTTGATACTATAGACACTTATTTTGAAGCCTTTAAATTACACCACCTGATTTTCCTGGTTCCCAGATATAGAGAAGCCATGGAAGTATTTCTTGCCTCAAGCTGTTTAGATTCTAGAGTTTGTATGGAAGCTCCAAAAAGTCTCATGTAGTCCTGACAAGCCATGAACTAATCCAATCTTTACATAAATATCTTACTAGTCCCCTCCTATGCACAATCCTACCCAGAACAGTCAGGGAAAGGAAAAAGACTTTGAAACTGAATAAAACATGTACAAACATTTTATGTAGAAAATGAAGAAAAATTAGTATAGTTGAAGATCATGTTTATAGTGATATAATGGTAATTATTTTATATTTTACTATGGTTAAGTATAAAACTATCTTTGTTTCAGAATATTCTCAGTTAAAGGTATTGTGCTGGCATCTGGTTTGCCAATGACTCAATATTCAGTCATATTTCTGGTTTACATTTGCATGTAGATTGAATATATGATTGCTAAGAGAGTCAATGGAAGTGACGAGGAAGGCTCACTGCTTTGTTATTAAGTTATGGATGAAAGCTATTTAGGAACTCTGGTGTTGCATTTTTATTGTAAATCCTTCAACTACAGAAAAGCAAATATATTACTTACACACATATGTGTGTGTGTATCTACGTACCTAGAGAATAGGAATAAATACTACATAGAAAAAGAAAACATTGATAGTGTTTTTTCTGTCCACTCACACTAAAAGAAAAGTGCGTGCAATAACTCAACTCTTAAGACATACAAGCTCTAACTAGGGTTCTTGTTCAGTAGATTGGTAAATGAAAGAAGTCCACTGAACAGATATGTGCCTACATTCAACATGCGACTTCCCCTTTATAATTACATTTCATGTAGGATCTAGTTTGCCTCCTCTGCGTGTCAAGTTTGGGCAAGGAAAGGAAATAGCCATTCATAAGAGAGGAAAAGTATGACTGAACTGTTTGCTTCTGCCTTCCTCTATGATAGTTTGCTTCCTGGTGGATATTCTTCTAATCAAAGATCCTGACTCCTTTAAGCTCATTTTCTCCATATAGTCCTCTCCTTCAGGTAACAGAATGTGATTTATCCTTTTTTGCCTTCAGAGTTAAGGTAGAACTTCATCCTGTAACAGCCCATGAGTACAAGCATGATTTCAGGGTTCTCCAGCATTTCCATGTTTTTAAATGGTTCATTTACTGAATCTTCTACAAATAAACCAATTCATACAACAATATCCTCAAGATTTTCTATTTAAAACAATGTAGTTTTAATTGGTAGAAATTGGCAATATCTATCAAACTTCTAAGCATAAAAGTCATTGGCCCAGAACTTTCATATTCTTATCATATTAATATATGCATATTAGCAAACCATAAAAAGACAAATATTCATTGTATCCAATTTGCAGGATTAAATACACTCTAAATATTAATCAATTCCACCACAGTGGAATATACTGTAGTCATTAGAAGACTATTAAACTGCTTTACAAGTAAATATTAATGTTATATTATATATAGTAATATATTATCTCAGAAAGGATGGTCTATCTAGAGAATAAAATGAATGGCAAAAAAGAGGTGAAATGAAAAATAAATGAAAACTACTAATCTATTTTTTATTGGATATTTTCCTTATTTACATTTCCAATGTTATCCCTTTTTTGGGGTTCCACGCCTGAAACCCCCATAATCCCATCCCCTCTCCCCTGCTTCTATGAGGGTGTCCCTCCCCCCCCACACACATCTACTTCCGCCTCTGTGCCCTTGAATTCTCCTACAATGGGCGTCGAGCCTTCACAGGACCAAGGGCCTCTCCTCCAAATCATGCTCCACAGGACTATGTATGCAGCTGGAGCCATGGGTCCCTCCATGTGTACTCCTTGATTGGTGGTTTAGTTCATGGGGCTTCTGGGGCATTCTGGTTGGTTGATATTGTTCTTCTTCCTATGGGGTTGAAAACCCTTCAGCTCCTTCAGTCCTTTCTCTAACTCCTCCACTGAGGTCCCCACGCTCAGTCCAATGTTTGGCTGTGAGTATCTGCATCTATATTTGTCAGGCTCTGACAGAGCCTCTCAGGTGAAAACTTTATCAGGCTCCCATTAGCAGAGACTTCCTGGCATCCACAATGGTGTCTAGGTTTGGTGACTGTATATGGGAAGGATCCCCAGGTAGGGCATTCTCTGGATGGCCTTTCCTTCAGTCTCTGCTCTTCAGTTTGTCTCCGTATTTGGTCTGGTATTTTGTTCCCATTTCTAAGAAGATCTGAAGCACTCACTTGTTGGTCTTCCTTCTAGAGCTTCGTGAGGTCTATCTTAAGAAACTGCTATATTATGTACATGTATTATCTAGTAACAAAATAACTACATTTTAATTTGTCTACATAAAGTACATAAATGGACTTCGCTAGGATAGGATGTTGAAGTTAGCTACTGATTATGAGTCTCTGTAGAGCAATGGTTCCCAATCCTCCTAATGCTGGAACCCCTTAATACAGTTTCTCATGTTCTGGTGATCTCAGCCAAAATAATTATTTTTGTAGCTACTTTATAACTACAATTTTGCTACTGTTAAAAATCATAATGTAAATATCTGGTATGCATAATATCTGCTATGTGGCCCTGTGAAAGGGTCAGTTGACTCTGAAGAAGTCATAATTTGCATGCTCAGAACCACTGCACTAGATGAATCCAATCATATGACTGGCTACTCCAAGCACACTTTTGTGCTATAATCCAATTTCTAACATGTGATTTATAGACTTTGAATATAGATTATATTAGAGAATCATTATTTCTAGGAGAAATTCAATATAAGGTGGGAAAGGAAGCATAAAAATTTCTAACAGATGGTCAGGAAATGGGAGATATTTGGAGTCATTATAGCAAAGTCCAGAACAAACCATCTATTTCTGATGGAATGCCAGCCAGTAGTAATGAAGGCATGGAAGAAACAGAACCAGTTATGAGACAAGAACAGCAATTTTATCAGGGCTTTTCCAGAACAACACCAAAAAAAAAAAAAAAAAAAAAAAAAAAAAAAAAAAAAAAAAAAAAAAAAAAAAAAAAAAAAAAACAAAGAAACCCTGTATGAACAAGGCACTATACCAGAGTACCAGAGCCTAGCACCGTAACATTTGGGAACCAGCATTTACCTAAAAGATACCTTAGAAAATGTGTTTTGTCAAACTGAACACAATCCTGTGTCATAGGCACTTGAGTCATCTGGACATGTTCTCTAACAAGGAAATCATACAGCTGGCCTCCTACTGCCTTCTGTTGTGCCAGTCTTTCAAAGAAAGCATCTGGTAATTATTGGTGGTTTGAGCACTGAGAAGCTAGACAAGCATGAAAGCTGCTTCAGGGCTCGGTCCAGACATTCCCTACATCTGTCAGTACTGCAAATGGGCTCAGAGAGCACAAGGTTCCATGATATGTGTCTGCAGGTGAGGGCAGACAGTCAGGGGTGAACTTTTATGACCTCAGCCTACAGACATTATATGGCTCTTCTATGCTCCAGTTTAACATTGACAAGTTATAAAAACAAAAACAAAACTACAAATCAAATCAAAACCTAGTTTGAGAGGCTAGAGAATATAGTCTAACAGTTAGGAAAGATTGCTGCCCAAGGATCAGAATTTAGATCTCAAAACACACCTATCATTCCAGACATCCTGCTAACTTCAACTTTAAAGGAATCTGATGCACACTTCTAGCCTGTATACAAACAGATGTGTGTACCCAACAATGGCCATGAACATACATTCACATATGCATATGCTCACACACACAGAGGTTGTGCTTTGGAAATGCTTGGCTCATTTCTCCTAGCTGCATGAGAATGTAAATCTTCTCCTAGCAGCCTTCAGATCAAGATATAGAACACTCAGCTCCTCAAGCACCATGCCTGCCTGGACACTGCCATGTTCTCACCTTGATGATAATGGACCAAGTCTCTGAACCTGTAAGCCAGCCTCAATTAAATGTTGACCCTTCTAAGAATTGCCATGGTCACAGTGTCTCTTCACAGCAGTAAAACCCTAACACAGAGGCACATACAAATAAAAACACGAATAAATATTAAAATTGTAAGACACCATTTAAAGGTTCAGAATAAAGATGTAAGTTTTTCCCCCTCCATTTTTCACAAGGAGCTGTCATTTCCTGGTTTCTAGATAGTTTCTGTAACAAAAATATTTCTGCATTTACCTGGGATTCTGAAACTGAGCCTTAGAATCAATGCAAGAATTTCTCCCAGGAATTGTTCTGAAAGCCAAGGCTCTAAAAATAGCCTAGTGCCTTATCTCAGCCTTTCCCTCTCGTTTCAAAATCTATCCAGAAAATCTACTGCCTGAAAAGCTATAACAGTTCAAAACCTTCCAGTGCTTCAGCAAAAACTGCATTTTGATCTGTGAGTGCCACCTTCATTTTTACAGAATTTTATAGGCTTATTTTCCTCCTGACAGTTTCATTGCATTTGTTGGGTTGTAAACCATGTTAAGCTCAGCAATAAAATGACTGCAATCTGTACAAGTAATAGCAAGCATGTCTCATAAACAAGATAAGTTGTGCCTTGCCAATATTGCTGCACTTCATAAATATGAACTCAAGTCTGTTTTGTGTTTTCGAGATCAGTGGCATAGTTTTATTTTAATTAAACACAACATATAAAATATTCATTTATGAAACAAACATCATTGTTTTTAAGAGATTATATTAAATTAAATTATACTCTTCTTGCCATAATGTCATGCACAAAAGAACCATTTTGAATTTTAAGTGGATTGATACAGTTCAAGTGTCCATCAATAAAAACTATATTAGGAACACAGTAATGCCACCATGAATAAATGAGCTATTTATATTTTCTGATAATGTAAGTGCTTATATGAACTCATTCCAGTTTCTAAGCACCAGGCATTTCAACTGTGTAGTAATTAAGAAACTAGTCTCTGAAGAGGAAAGGTGGATGCTGCCAGAGCCATTTCATGCAGCAGATTGTAAGCATTTGCTTTATCGATGACATAATTCCTTGTCATATTTTATTAGATCAGATCTGGATGAGTTGGATGAGCCAATTGAAGAATACTTGAAAGTTATTCTTATGAAAAATTTGCTGTGTAACAGAATTGCAGAGCTGGAATAAAGAGGTCTAAGCTTTGTTCTTGGCCCCATTACTACCAACTATGTGTCAAGTTGCTCCATGTGATCAGAAATAAGTTTCATGTGGCAGATTGAATGATTGCCTGCCAAACCAGGGTGAACCTAGCCTTGTGAAATCTGATTTATATGAACTGGAGAACACTTTAAGGAAGAGCATAAAATTATGGATGCAGAAAATGCATAAAAATGAATACTTTGAATGAAGCAAATCACAACAAATAAATGGAAACCTTTGCTATTCCTGTAGGCAAATTGTTAGAAAGGGTGCACAGAGCTGTTTTTAGTTTACAAACTTATTTCTACACACTTATAATATCCTAGAGGTCCTTGGTCTTAGTGGACCAACCCAATGAGTCATCCAGATTTATTATTCACACACTAAATACGTCATTATCCCCAAGTGATCAGAAACACATTTTATGTTATTAACTTGGAAAAGTTTATTCAGATTATGCCTTTAGGTTTCACTCTGCTCTGTGAATTTTTCCCTGACATTTTTCCCCATTGACAACTTCTTACTTAGTGTCCATAGTATATATAAATAATTGTCTTTACACAATGAAATTTTACTCAGCTGTATGAAAAGAATGGAATTCATAATAATTGTAATTCATCCAAAACATACAGTAACAAATCTCACTGAATTGTTCAGAATTATTTCAACTATTGTCTTTCACAATAGGACTGTATGGAATGCATGCATTTTATCATTCTATTATACTCTAGTAGCATTTTCTACCAGGTGAATTGTTTTAAAACATACGTGAGCAATTTCTTAACAAAGAGAAACCTTTTTCTACATTAATGTAAATTATTTTGCATTATATATTAGACCTCTAATTAATAACATTTAGGCACCCTTCAGTTTCTTATTGTGATGGAGAATAAACATATAAAACATTAACCTAGATTAAAGTAATTAAAACATTGGAATTTTGAGGATGGAGATACAAATCAGCAGTTGAGAGCATTTGCTTTTCTTTCAGAGGGTCTGGGTTTGACACCAGGGAATTTGTCTCTCAGATTCCACATGAGGATTTCAAAACTGTCTGCAATTCCAGTTACAGTGGTTCCAACTGGTAACAGGCATGAACATTATGCAAAACTGTACTTATAGGCCATTGTGAGTTACCATGTGAGTACTGAGAGTTGAACTTGGGTCCTTTAAAAGAGCAGTAAATGCTCTTAACCACGTAAGCACATTTTCAATCTCATACATTTATGTGTCTATGCATGTGCCTATCTATGTGCTTGACCATATGCATGTAAGTGCTTGCACAGTCCAGAAGAAAGCATCAGATACCCTGAAACTGGAGTTATAAGAGAGTGTGAGTTATTTCTTGTTGGTTCTAAGAACTTAATAACTCTAGTTCTCTGATCACTGAATAGTCTTAACCACTGTACAATCTATCTAGGCTCCAAGAATTTATAAATCAATAAATAAATTTTAAATCTAAAACTGGGTTGAGAGTTTTTTTTTAAATGGCTACACTCATATATCCCATACTTAAATATTATCCTTATAGTGTGACATTGAAATCTTTTGTTGAGTGGCATGATCTTTATTCACTTTCATTCAAATTCATGATTAGTTTTTAGCAACAGAATATGATATAGCATACATTGCAATCTGAGATTCCCAAGGATTGGACATAAAGGCAATGTGGTTTTCTCAGGAGTTTTTTCTTGCTTGCTTTGATGATTTTATTGTCATTATAAACATGTGCCACCAAGTCTCACTAAAATATGAAGATTTTTTAGAACAATTATGAATGGATTGCTATTGTTATGGTAAGCAAAAGTTCACACTACCTGAACAGACTGGGTGTTTCAGCTAATCACTCCAACAGGAGACTCAGTTCACAGCACTAACTACTACATATATGTGTGAAGTGTTGTTCAGATAACATAGTTTAGATTTTGAGGCCGACTACACTTCATACGTGGCTAGAAGAAAAATATGGCTTCTCTGATGTGTAGTCACAATGTTTCTGATGCATATAACTGACAAACATAAAAAGTTGTTGGCATATACACATATTACTGAGAGTGTTTTCCACAGCCTCAGTATGGAAAACATTCCATTCCACTCTCTTCTGGCTATGCGGGTCCATCCACTGACATCTCAAGAAGACTTGCAAGAATTTTTTGAATAATATCACCCTTGGCATTGAGAAGAATGAATATTGCCCCTTTTTACACAAAATGTTAATATTGATAACAAAAAGAGACCATGGTAGCAATGTAATGCAGGTGGATAAGTAGTAGAAAATGATAATGTCTTCAGTACTTGTTGGTCTCTTCTGTAGTCAAACACTCAAATATAATAGAGAGTCAAAAAGATAGTTTAGTTACTTCTATTCCATTTCTCCACAGAAATACTTTCCTAAATAGAGTAAACTTTAAAGAATTACAAACTAGCTACAAAATTACTTCTGCACCTATGATTCTGGGTAAATTGCAGAAGACAAGGGTGGGAAAATTGTAAAAATGGGAGGGTCAGGGAATTTGCTATGAGACTGCATTTCATAGCAATGGCTGAAGATGTATCCATAAAGTCTCATGAACATGGCTGCTCAAGCAACAGCTGAACAAGGACAACAACAATAGTCATGAAAAGTGAATGGGCACAGCCCGTGAGACCTCAATTCTACACAAAGACTACAGGCAAGCAATGAATACTGAATGTAAGAGAAAAATAGTCTCCAGAGAAGATCATTCCAATTGCTTTTCCAATACTAGAACATAGATACAAGTAGCAAACAGGATGATCAGGTTATTTATGTATGCATTTTCATATATTTAGTAATATATATTCACAATATATTGAGAGTAGAATCAGCTCATGTGTTTAGCAAATAAAGAATAGACAATAAAACATATACATATTAGACTGAAATTTTATTTAGTTGTAAAAATATGAAATTCATGGAAAAAATAGATAAACTGTGTAAAATTATAAGTGAGATATTCTAAAATCAGAAAGATAAAGACTATATGTTCTATATTAAAAAACAGACCATAGCTTTAATGCTTTAATCTATATAAAAATAGATGAGAGAGTACTGGATGTAAATAGGTTTAAATGAACATATGAGACAGAATGTAGGAGAGACAGGATTGGAGGAAAGTTAACCAAAGCTAAGAATGAATGAGAAAAACAAATGATTTTGAACAGAGCTATTTTGAATTTGTGAATAATTCTAATTGCAATAGAGTTGGGTTGTTAAAAGAAAATCAGTGTTAGGTTTATGATACTTCCCTATAAGATACTGACATGGGGTACCACAGAGACCCCAAAATAATACAGTCTTCCATCATTTATCTTAGGTGCCCATCAGAACTATATAATAAGGCCCTGTTGCAGAAGATACCTTATACTTTGATTATAAGACACAAAGAAAACAAGCTGCAAGTAGCTTGGAAACTCTGTCCCTTATGGCTATGTTTCATAGCATAGAAGTATCTATAGAGACTTCAGGCAGACAAAAAACCCTATGTCTTATCATTAGGTGACTTCAAAGGCTGCAATATTTATCTGCTAGTAAATTATGACAACTGGTGCAATATTAGAATTAATGTTATAAGAGTACTGAACTATTTTCCATGTAGATCTGAGTTTTGCTCGATGGTAGGGAATTTTATGGCTTGTATAAAAGCCTATGAGTATAGTAGTTATACTCATGGTCGCCTAGAGGGACAGCCTACTGTTCTTGCTTTGTTACATGTACATTCTAACAAACCATCTTCTAAATACTTTTATTGATACTCATATATCTAGGCTGCTCATCACCTTGTCAAAGAAGTTGTGTTTTGTTTTGTTTTTGTAGTGGGCAATTAGTACAGATATGTAGCTGTTTGAATTCTAATGTTAACTGGGTCCCCTAAAATTGTTTGCATGATAGTGCCTGTATGTAGCTTCTGGGAACATGCCCCCAATTACTTCTGATTGATAAATAAAGATGTCAGCAACCAAGAGCTAGGAAGGAGAGAGAAGATGGGATTTAGTGTTCCTTGATTTGAGACTATGAGGAAGAGGAGAAGAAATAGATGCCATGCCTGAGGAATGATAGGACAGAGAAGCAGAGCTGCCATATAAAGGGAACAAAATTAAGTGGGGCAGAGCACTGCTCGGTTTGTTCAAAATCAGCCAAGTTAGAACATAAGAATTAATAAGTAGTAACTCAAAGTTATCGATGAGAGTTAGATTCTAACAATATATAGGTTAGGCAATTTCCAAGCTATTGGGCTGCTTAAGGCATATTAAAAATTTAAAGGCTATGTGTGTGTTTTTCATTCAAGAACATAAACCATTGAGGTGGGTAGTAGCCCCATGCCAGTATTTATTAAATGATGATACTGCACAGATACTCATACTTAACTGATTATGTATTGAAAATAAGTAACTGTTGAATAGTCAGCCATAAATGGAATATTTATATAATCTCCTATTCCAAGGTTCAGAGACCATTCAGAAGACAGGATAACCCAGAGCTAACTCTGTGCCACAGCTCTCCATATCCAAATTCCACCCAGAGAAAGCTGGTCTCCCAGGACTGCTGTAACACCCAAGATCACAGATGAGACCACAACTACTGTTCAAATACCTTGCCCAAGAGGGACAAACCAGGAGCCTACAGGGAACAGACACTGCAGAGCATGCAGGGACAGGATCCTTTGGGTTTCCATCTGCATCTTGGAGCTGGTACAAAAGCCTCCAGCTCTCCATACCCAAATCCCTCCTGGTCTCTCAGGGGCACTGGCACACTTACTATCACAGCTCTCAATACCTAAATTTCTCCTGGAGAGAGCTACTCTCTTAGGAGTGCTGACACATGTAAGATCACAGGCTCACAAGAGGGACAAATGCCAGTCAGAGACAGCAAGACCAAGTAATACCTGAGGTAACCAGATGGCAAGAGGCAAGTACAAGAACCAAAACAACAAAAACTAAGGCTACTTGACATCACCAGAACGCAATTTTCCCACCACTGCAAGCCCTGGATACCCCAGAACACTGGAAAAGCAAGATGCTGATTTAAAATCACATCTCATGAAGACTATACAGGACTTTAAGAATGATGTAAGTAACATACTTAAATAAATACAGGAGAACATAGGTAAACATGAAGAAGCCCTTAAAAGGGAAACACATAAATCCCTTAAAAAAAAAATACTGGAAAACACAGCCAAACAGGTGAAGGAATTGAACAAAACCATCCAGAATCTAAAAATAGAAATAGAAATAGAAACAATGAAGAAATCACAAAGGGAGACAACCCTGGAAATAGAAAACCTTGGAAAGAGATTAGGAGTCATAGATGTAAGCATCACCAACAGAATACAAGAGATAGAAGAATCTCAGGTGTAGAAATCATTGACACAACTATCAAAGAAAATGCAAAATGCAGAAGACTCCTAAGCTAAAATATCCAGGAAATCTAGGACACAATGAGAAGAACAAACTTAAGGATAACATGTATAGAGGAGAGCAAAGATTCCCAATTCAAAGGGCCAGTAAATACCTTCAACAAAATCATAGAAGAAAACTTCCCTAACCTAAAGAAAGAGATGCCCATGAACATACAAGATGCCTACAGAACCCCAAATAGATTGGACCAGAAAAGAAATGCTTATGCTCACATAATAATTAAAACACCAAATGGACAGAACAAAGAAAGAATATTAAAAGCAGTAATGGAGAAAGGTCAAGTAACACATAAAGGCACACCTATCAGAATTACACCAGACTTCTCAACAAAGACCCTAAAAGACAGATGTTCTTGGGCAGATGACATACAGACATTAAGAAAACACAAATGCCAGCCAGGCTCCAATACCCAGCAAAACTCTAAATTACCATAGATGGAGAAACCAAGATATTCTAGGACAAAACCAAATTTATACAATGTCTTTCCACAAATCCAGCCCTACAAAGGATAATAGATGGAAAACTCTAACACAAGGAGGGAAACTACACCCTCGAAAAAACAAGAAAGTAATGTTCTGTCAAAAAACCCATAAGAAGATAGTCATGCAAACATAATGCCATGGCTAACAACAAAAATACCAGGAAGCAACAATCACTTTTCCTTAACATCTCTTACTAACTAATGGACTAAATTCCCCAATAAAAAGACATAGACTAACAAACTAGATATATAAACAGAACCCAGCATTTTATTGGATATACAAAACACACCTCAGTGACAAAGACAGACACTATCTCAGAGTAAAAGCCTGGAAAAATATTTTCCAAGCAAATGGTCCCAAGAAACAAGTTGGAGTAGCCATTCTAATATTGAATAAAATCGACTTTCAACCAAAAGTTATCAAAAAAACAAAAACATCGCAGCCGGGCGGTGGTGGCGC
>NW_022196897.1:35110268-35121336 GCF_008632895.1 Mastomys coucha
AAAAAAAAAAAAAAAAAAAAAAAAAAAACAAAAACAAAAACATACAGAAGGACACTATGTACTCATCAAAGGTAAAATCTACCAAGATGAATTTGCAATTCTGAACATATATGATATGAATGGAAGGGCACCCACATTCATTGAAGAGACTTTACTAAAGTTCAAAGCACATATTGTACCTCACACAATAGTAGTGGGAGACTTCAACACCCCACTCCCAGCAATGGACAGATCATGAAAACAGAAACTAAACAGAGACAGTGAAACTAACAGAAGTTATGAACCAAATGGATATAACATATATATATACATATATATATATATGTATATATATATATATATACATATATATATATACATATATATATATATATAGCATTTCATCCGAAAACAAAACCATATATCTTCTTCTCAGCACCTCATGGAGGTACCTACTCCAAAATTGTCCATATAATTGGTCACAAAACAGACTTCAAAAGATACAAGAAGATTGAAATAATCCTATACATCCTATCAAATCACCATGAACTAAGGCTGACCTTCAATAACAACAAAAACAACAGAAAGCCCGCATACACATGGGAGCTGAAAAACATAAGGCTCTACTCAATGATAACTTGGTCAGAGAAGAAACAAAGAAAGAAAAGAAGACTTTAGAATTTATTGAAAATGAAGGCACAACATACCCAAACTTATAAGACACAATGAAAGCAGTTCTTAGAGGAAAACTCATAGCTCTGAGTGCCTCCAAAAAGAAACTGGAAAGAGCACATATTAGCAGGTTGACAGCACATCTGAAAGCTCTTGAACAAAAAGAAGTAAATAAAGTCATGAAGAGTAGATGGCAGGAAATAATCAACCTAGGGCTAACATAAACCAAGTAGAGACAAAGAGAACTATACAAAGAATCAACAAAACTAGGAGCTGGTTCTTTGAGAAAACCAACAGGATAGATAAACATTTAGCCAGACTTATCAGAGTTCAGAGACAGTATCCAAATTAACAAAATCAGAAATAAAAAGGGAGACTTGACAACAGAAACTGAGGAAATTTAAAAAATCATCAGATCCTACGACAAAAGCCTTCTCTAAGCAAAACTGAAAATGAACAATTTTCTCGACAGATATCAGGTACCAAAGTTAAATCAGGATCAGATAAACCATCCAAACAGTCCCATAAACCCAAAGAAATAGAATCAGTCATTAAAAGACTTCCAACAAAAGAAGAAGAAAAGAAGAAGAAGAAGAAGAAGAAGAAGGAGAAGGAGAAGGAGAAGGAGAAGGAGAAGGAGAAGGAGAAGGAGAAGGAGAAGGAGAAGAAGGAGAAGAAGTTGGACCAGATGGTCTTAGGTCTTAGTTCAGAATTAATGAGACCAGTGAAGACATATTACCAATAATCTTCAAAATATTCTACAAAATAGAAACAAGAAACACTACCAAATTCTTTTTATGAAGTCACTATTATGCTCATACCTAAACCACACAAAGACCCAATAAAGAATGAAAACTTCAGACAAATTTCTCTTATGAATATTGATGTAAAAATTATCAATAAAATTCTTGAAAACTGAATCCAAGAACACATCAAATGACCATTCACCATAATCAAGTAGGCTTCATTCCAGGGATGCAAGGATGGTTCAGTATAGGGAAATCCATCAAAGTAATCCACTATATAAACAAACTCAAAGGGGTAAAAAACCACATGGTTTTCTCATTCAATGCTGAGAAAGCATTTGACAAAAAAACAGCAACCTGTTATTTTATAAGAGTCTTGGAAAAATCAGGAATTCAAGGCCCATACCTAAACATAGGAAAAGCAAATCAGTAGCCAACATAAAACTAAGTGGAGAGAAACTTGAAGCAACCCCACAAAAATCAGGGATTAGACAATACTGCCCACTCTCTCCCTATCAATTCAATATAGTACTAGAAGTCCTGGCCAGAGCAATTAGACAACCAAAAGAAGGTCAAAGTAATACAAATTGGAAAAGAAGAAGTCAAAATATCACTATTTGCAGATGATATGATAGTATACTTAAGTTACCACAAAAATTTCCACCTGATTCCTACACCTGATAAACATCTTTAGCAAAGTAGCTGGATATAAAATTAACTCCAATAAGTCAGTAGTCTTCCTCTACTCAAAGGAGAAACAGGCTAAGAAAGAAATTAGGGAAATGAAACCTATCACAATAGTCATAAATAATATAACATATCTTGGTGTGACTCTAACCAAGCAAGTGAAAGATATGTATGACAAGAACTTCAAGTATCTGAAGAAAGGAAATAAAGATGATTTCAGAAGATGGAAAGATCTCCCTTGCTCATGGTTTGGCAGAATTAGTGTAGTAAAAATGGTCATCTTGCTGAAAGCAATCTACAGATTTAATGCAAGCCCCATCAAAATTCCTACTCAATTCTTCATAGAGTTAAAAAGAGCAATTTGCAAATTCATTTGGAATAACCAAAAACCCAGTATAACAAAACCTATTCTCAAGAACAAATGAACTTCTGGGGTAATCACTTTTACTGATCTCAAGCTATGTTACAGAGCAATAGTGATAAAAACTACATAGGGTTAGTACAGAGAGGGGAAGGTGGATTAGTGGAATAAAATTGAAGACCCAGAAATGAGCCCAAACATCTATGGTCATTTGATCTTTGACAAAGAAGCCAAAACCATCTAGTGGAAAAAAAGACAGCATTTTCAACAAATAGTGCTGGCTTAAGCGGCAGTTGGCTGTAGAAAAATGTAAATTGACCCATTCTTATCTCCTAGTACATAGCCAAAGTCCAAGTGGATTGAGAACTTCCACATAAAAGCAGATACACGGAATATAATAGAAGAGAAAGTGAGGAAAAGTCTCAAAAACCTGGGCATAGGGGGAAATTTCCTGAACAGAATACCAACGGCTTTTGCTTTAAGATAAGCAATTGACAAATGGAGCCTCATAAAATTAAACTTTCTCCATAAGACAAAGGACACAGTCTGTCTGTTTGTTTGTTTGTTTGTTTGTTTTGAGACAGGGTTTCTCTATATTGCCCAGGCTGTCCTAGGACTCACTCTGTAGACCAGACTAGCCTTTTTGAACACAGAAATCCGCCTACCTCTGCCTCCCAAGTGCTGGGATTAAAGACATTTGCCACCACTGTCTGGCAAAGAACACTGTCAATAAAACAAAATAGCAAACAACAGATTGGGAAAATACCTTTCCCAATCTTATATCCAATAGATTGCTCATATCCAATGTATACTAAGAACTCCAGAAGTTAGACTCCAGAGACCCAAATAAGCCTATTAAAAATGGGGTACATAGCTAAACAAAGAATTTTCAAGAGAGGAATGGCTAAGAAGCACCTGAAGAAATGTTCAACATCCTTAGTTATCAGGGAAATACAAATCAAAATGATCATGACATTCTAACTTACACCAGCCAGAATGGCTAAGATCAAAACATGAGGTAACAGCAGATGTTGGAGAGGATATGAAGAAAGAGCAACACTCCTCCATTGCTGGTGGGATTGCAAGCTGGTACCACAACTCTGGAAATCAGTCTGGCAGTGCCTCAGAAAATTGGACATAGTACTACCTGAGGACCCAGCTCTACCACTCCTGGATATACCCAGAAGATGCTCCAACATGTAATAAGGACACATGCTCCACTATGTTCATAGCAGACTTATTTATAATAGCCAGAATCTAGAAACAACCCAGATGTCCCTCAGCAGAGGAATGGATACAGAAAATGTGGTACATTTACACAAGGAAGTAATACCCAGCTACTAAAACAATGACTTCGTGAAATTCACAGGCAAATAGATGAAACTAGGAAATATCATCCTAAGTGAGGCAATCCAGTCACAAAAGAACAAAAGTAAAGTGGTGTGTACTCACTGATAAGTGGATATGAACTCAAAACCTCAGAATTCCCAGGATACAATACACAGACCATATGAAGCTCAAGAAGGAAGTCTAAGTGTGGATGCTTCAGTCCTTCCTAGAAGGGAGAACAAAATACTCACAGGTGGTAAAGGAAGGGAGGTACTTTGGAGAAAAAGAGGAGGGGGAGGGGAAAAAGGAGCAAGTTCAGGTATGGGAGGAGACTGGAATCATGTATAGAGGATCAGGAAATTGAACAGAAGTGTGTAGCAATGGGGGATGAGGAACTGGGGGTAGCTGCCAGAAAGTCCCAAATACCAGGAAAGCAGGAACCTAACAGGACCCAACAGGGACTAAGTTAGCTGAAATGCCCAACAAAGAGTAGGGAGAACCTGTAGAGACCATATTCAGAGGTTATGCATAGCCCTGGTTGGGGAATGGGGCCACCCATTCATCTCCAAATTTTTGACTCAGACTTGTTCCTGTCTAAAGGAAATATGGGGACAAAGAGTGGAGCAGAGACTGAAGGAAAGGCCATCCAGAGACTACTCCACCTGGGGATCCATCACATATACAGATACCAAACTCGGACACTATTGCAGATGCCCAGAAGTGCCTGCTAACAGTAGCCTGATATAGCTGTCTCCTGAGAGGCTTTGCCAGTGCCTGACAAATAGAGATTTGGATGCTGTCAGCCAACCATTGGACTAAGTATGGGGACCTCAACGGAGGAGTTAGAGAAAGGACTGAAGAAGCAGAAGGAATTTGCAACCCCAAAGGAAGAACAACATTATTAACCAAACAGATGACCCAGTGCTCCCAGGGACTAAACCACCAACCAAACAGTACACATGGAGGGACCCATGACTCCAGCTACATATGTAGCAGAGGATGGCCTTGTTGGACATCAATAGGAGGAGAGACCCTTGGACCTGAGGAGTCCCGATGCTCTAGTGTAGGGGAATGCCAAGGAAGGGAGGTGGGAGTGGCTACATGGGTTGGTGATCACCCTCATAGAAGCAGGGGGAGAGGGATAGGATAGGGGTTTTGGATTTACAGAGGGGAAACAAGGAAAGAGGATAACATTTGAAATGTAAATAAATAAAATATCCAATGGAAAAAAAAGATGAGGAAGAAAGAGTAATGAGCAAGAGTCTAGTTAGGAGTACTGTGAAATATTGTTGCACACACAAGCCAGAGTGGTCAATAATTTTAGTGGAATAGTCACTGCAAAGTTGTCTGTGATGTTGTAGACCACATGTTCATTTATATTCAAGCAAGATTCTTTTCATTAATTGATTTTTGTATTCACTTGACATTCTAATTTTACTTTCTGCCTCCTCCCGCCCACTTCACACATCACTCCTGCATTCCCTATTCTACTTCTCCTCTGAGTATGGGGAACCCCTTCTTATCAACCCACTATGACACATCACATAGCTGTAGGATTAAGTGCAATGTCTCCTACTGAGGTCAGACAAAGCAGCCCAGTTAGGGGAATGGGATCCATAAGCAGGCAACAGAGTTAAGGACAGTCCCTACTCCAGTTCTTGGGGAAACCAAACTAAGACCAAGCTGCACATCTGCTGGATATATATGAGGCCTTGTATAAGCACAACAACTCACCCACAAAACCTTTGACCTAAAGTGTGTTCTGCTTACTAGAAGTGCAGGAACAAAAATGGAGCAGACATAGGAGGAATGGTCAACCAATGAGACACACCCCATGGGCAAGAACCAATCCCTGACACTATTAATGATACTCTGCTATGCTTGCTGACAGGAGCCGAGCATAACTGTCCTCTGAGAGGACCTAATAGCTCACAAAAAGAGATGAAGAGACCCACTGCCAAACATTAGACAAAGTTAATTGAAGAACTTTGTGGAGGATTTGGTAAGTTGGGAAAAAATAAGGGACCCAAGGGGATAGGGACTCCACAAGGAGACCAAAAGAGTCAACAAATATGGATACTTGGGGGCTACTAGAGACTAGAGACTAAGCTACCAACCAAAGAGCAAGAAAGGCTATTTTAATTGAATATTTTTTTAAAGAAATAAAAGAGGGAAGGGAAAGGGTTGAGAAGAAAGCTTAATGAGAACAGAATGGAGAAAGAAGGGAAATGACAGTATGATCAAAGCATGCTTATCTGTATGTATAGAATTGTCAAAGAATAAAAAGAAACCAACTTTTAAGTATGCTATTTGAAGATTCAACATAAACTGTAGTTAGAACAAAGGAGTCATATTTTTATTCAGTCCAAAAAAAAGTATCTATGGCCAATATATGGTTAAATACCAAGATAACACAGAATCCACAAAAGCTTATGTAGTAGAATAGAGCATGAGAAGAGAATTAAATGATTTCAGTTACATGTGCAGTCTGGAACAGTCCATTTTGAGGAAAGAGCAGAACAGTGCTTATGAAGGACAGAGGAACTGGGAGATTTGGGAAATGTCCATCAAAGAACATAAAACATCAGATGGAATTTAAAACTTCAAGAGACCAATTGTACATTTGTATATTTCTGTGACTAAAGTTAATGCATCTCATATAAAATGTTAAGTAAGTAGATGTTAAACATTCTTCTATAAATTATAATTATGTATATATTTAAATATACCTATATCAATGTCATAACAATTAATGAAAGAAAAGAGGCCATGACTTCAAAGTGGAGCAGGAGGTGTATATGAAAGGATTTGGAGAAGAGAGAGGGAAAGTGAAATAAAATAATTAAATTATAATCTTAGAAAATAACACAAATAATTAAAATATGACATTTGGTAAGTTTTCTCTTGAAAAAATAAATGAGTGAGGTCACATATGTCTATTGACCTGATTTGGCCATGTTCTTTTTATGAATATAATATGTTACACATCAAAAAATGCAATTGTTTCAATAAAAGGTTTTAAATGAAATATAAGCCAATCAAATAGCAATAAGTATACATGTGATCTAATTCGTAATTATGTGTTTATCTCATACAGTAAAGGACAATGACTTAAAATGATTTTCTTAAATGTAACATAAAGAACTTAAGAAGTTAACCACCAAGAAACCAAACAACCCAATCAAAAAATGGAGTATAAAATTAAACAGAGAATTCAACCATAGGAATCTCGAATGGCTGAGAAACACTTAAGGAAATGTTCAAAGTCTTTAGTCATCAGGGAATTGCAAATCAAAATAACCCTGAGATTCTACCTTACACAAATCAGAATGACTAAGTTCAAAACCTCAGGTGACAACACATGTTGGCAAGGATGTGGATAAAAACTGTTCTCAAAATTAATCTGCATGTTCCTCAGAAAATTGGAAATAGATCTACCTGAAGATCTTGGGCATATACCCAAAAGATGTTCTACCATGCCACAGAGGCACGTGTTCCACTATGTTCATAGCAGCCTTATTTGTGATATCCAGAAGCTGGAAACAACCAAGGTGTCCAACAACAAAAGAATGGATACAGAAAATGTGGTTCATTTATACAATGGAATACTACTCAGCTATTAAGAAAGAGGACAGCTTGAGTTTTTCAGGCAAATGAATGGAACTAGGAAATATCATCATGAGTGAGATAACTCAGACTCCAAAGGAACATAAATGAAGTGCACTCACTAATAGTGGCTATTAGCCAAAAATGTACAGAATATCCAGAATACAATCCACAGAACTCAAGAAGGTTAACAAGCTGAAGGGCCCAAATGAGGATGCCTCAATCCCACTTGGGAGGGAGAAGAAAGAAATCACAGGAGTGGGGGAGGGGGAAGAGAGGAACCTGAGTGAGAAAGGGGACAGGAATGGGAAGAGGGGAACATGATCAGGTACTGGGTGGAGGGAATAGGACTGAAGCCCTGAGGATCAGCAGAAAGAATGGAAAAGGCAACCTTGGGAGGTAGGAGGTGGGGGGACCCTCTACAATGCACCAGAGACCTGGAAGGTGAGAGAGTCTCAGGACCCAAAGGGAGGGAACATAGATCAAATGTCTTCCAGTGGGGAGAGGGAACTTGTAAAGTCACCTCCAATAGAAAGATAGGGCATTTAGTGGAAGGATGGGGTTGCCATCCCACAGTCAAAAACTCTGACCCATAATTGTTCCTGTTTGAAAGAACTACAGAGACAAAATGGAGAAGAGCTGGAGGAAAAGGAGGTCCAGTGACAAACCCAAATTTGGACCCAGTTCAAGGGGTGTCCCCAAGGCCTGACACTATTACTGATGCTATTGTGTGCTTACAAACAGGGGCCTATAATGACTACCCTCTAAAAGTTCCAAAAAGCAGCTGAATGAGTCAGATGCAGATATTTACCTCCAACCAATGAACAGAAGCATTTGACAAAAAAACAGCAACCTGTTATTTTATAAGAGTCTTGGAAAAATCAGGAATTCAAGGCCCATACCTAAACATAGGAAAAGCAAATCAGTAGCCAACATAAAACTAAGTGGAGAGAAACTTGAAGCAACCCCACTGGTTACAGATCCACAAAGCAATGCTACTCCCAGTGAACAATCACTCTTTGCTGTTGTCCTTTTTCACATTAAGAAGGGACATCACTACAAATTGAGCTGTGTCACACACTGGACACAGAGACATAGGTAGTCTGAACAGTTAGTAGCTCTTTTCCCTCACCAAATTAATAAGTCCCTGCTAGTAAATAAAAACAGCTTTTGGCTGTTATGAAGTTGAACACCCAGCTTCCTTCTGATGTTATGTGGTATAAGGGATTCAAATCCCTTGATGAGAATCTCACCAAGATTTCCTATCCAGTGGTCAACGTCACTGTTAACAAGTGCCAGAAGGGGGCGATACACACCCACTTGAGAGAAGACAAAATCATGGTTGTCTACAGGATTCTACACAGACTCAGTTCCTGTGGAACTTTGTCTAAATCCTAAAAGTAGTACCAAATTGTAAATTCATAATTACACTAGGTCTTACTTCTTCAGACCTGACCTTCAAATTAATGGCTACAAAAGTCCACATGGAGTACAATTCCTATTTGGTTTCTGAGATTCACAGAAACAAAAGAACAGACGTAATTGCCTTCTTCTTACTGTTTGCAGTTTGTTTTTATAGGCAGATAATGCATGTGGAGTAAGGCTACTAGTTGTAGTTTGAAAGAATAAGCAGTTCCTAGCTTCCTGGTATGTTTTGTGGGGGTTAGGGGGATGATGGTGCTGGGGAGAGGAAAGAGCAATAGTGAAACATTTTAGTGTTAAAATTTTCCCACTATTTTTCATTATTTATTTTCTATAGACATAAAATTGTGGCATACACTTGAAGTTACTTCAGGTAGCTGACATAAGAAGTGCCTATTAATCTATTTGGAAGATCCACCAAATATAACTCTGATTGATATAGAGTCTTTTGATTACAAAGAACAAGATCTGACATCATAAGGCAATTGACCCCCTTGCATGTATGTGCTTGGCAAGAGAAAGTCTGGCAACCAAATACAATAACAAAGGAAAGTAGTGAATGGAGACGATGCAGTAAAGAAATGTGCTTGCTTAGATGCCTGGGCAGTAGCATGAAGCTGGGCTATAAAATAAGCCAACGCACTCACAGTTAATATTAAAATGACTTATAGCCCTCTTATCAATAAAACAACTTTATTATTATTGCATATTTCCATAATCACATAAGCTAGATCAAATAATACCAATGAAATATACTGTGGATAAAGACCAAAGAGAGATTAATGTCTCCATTGGAGAACAGCAAATAATAAAATATGTTGGACTTAAATTGTTTTTCCTTCACTAAATTAATGAGTCCCTGCCAGTGAATAAAAACAGCTTCTTCAATTCTAACATGTGCAATCATGGTTGGATGGTTAAAATAATAAACCCATAATGTCCGTTGGGATTTCCTAGTGTCAATTTAAATCATGCTGATTATAAAGTTTATCAGTACCCAGCACACCAGGTACTAATAAATAAAATTGATATCAGCAAGTGAATTACTTCTTAAAAATTACAAAGTATTTTCACATGACACATCTCCCTTGATCTCCCTAAAAACCTAGTGGCAATATAACACAGAGACCCTTTGACTCCGCAAGCATATTAAATTTAAGCTCCCACTTTAATGTATAAATGAATGTCAGTTATGATAGGGATAGCAACAGAATTAACAAGTTGATGACTGAAGTGATTTCTGAGGTAACTAATAAGTTAATGCATACTGAATAGCTTCATGCCAGAGATGGTATCTTTTATCATCTCAATTCATGTTTACACTGAGGAACAGAAGGAAAGTGCCACATTAAAAACAATAACAACAAAACAAAACAACACAAAAAACTTTCAGTTTCTTTACTGATCATTCATAAGATTTTTGCAAGCAGATGTCTAAGCTTGAGTCCAGCATAGCCTATGTAGTGAGTTCACGAACAGCCAGGGCTACATATGGAGATCCTGTCTCAAAAACAAAAACAAGTCACAAACAAAAGCAAATTATATCATGGTAAGATTTACTTTCTCCATATCTATCAAATCTTAATTTTTTTAAAATCCACATTTTGTTAATATTTCTTATTTTGATTCTGGTAAGTATCTGATCATGTATATATGAGTAGGTCCTTTTGGAACAGGGCAATGTGCTTACACCATTTACCCACTACTCATTTCTGTAAGTTATATAAAAATTAAAATCATAGTGACATTTTTCTATGATTGCTTCATTTTTAACTAGAATTCTCAGATTTAAAGTAATTTTATTATTTAGGGGTAAGTTAGTATGTATTAACATGGTTTGAATTGTAAAACATGTGGATTTTGTGTCAAAGATCAGGAAATTACACTTATTTCAAATAAAGTACTAAAGTCTAATAAATATCTTATTCTTAAAACATATTTAAGAAGAGAAGCATTGTCTGTCTTTAAATACATCATTGAAAGAATAAAGATAATGGTATCATCAGAGTGAAAGTAAAACAGAATAGTAATAGGTTTAGTTTATTTTAAACCATAGGTTATTAAATGTCATTTAAATTCCCAGGTTGGCTTCTTTAAAATGACCATTCAACCAAAGCATCTAGGAAGTATTTGCTTCCATATTAAAAAGTAAGAAAATTGCTGTAGGCAACTCTCAGATACAGCCCTCCTGCAGACATTGCAGAGGCTATACAGCCCTCCTACAGACACTGCAGAGGCTATACAGCCCTCCTACAGACACTGCAGA
>NW_022196897.1:35121659-35125466 GCF_008632895.1 Mastomys coucha
CCTCCTACACACACTGCAGAGGCTATACAGCCCTCCTACACACACTGCAGAGGCTATACAGCCCTCCTGCAGACACTGCAGAGGCTAGTAAGTTTAATGTGAAATACATTGTTACTGAGATTTGAACTGCAAGTGAGAAAGAGCTTGAGAAAACACAGTGTTGAGGACTACTCTACCAACTCCAAGAGAAAGGATCAACTTCACCCAAGCACAGTGTATTGAAAAAAAAATAAAAAAAAAATAACCAAACCAAACCAAACCAAACCAAACCAAACCAAAACAAAACAAAACCAAGCAAAAGAAAAGCAAATCAAAACAAAACAAAAGACAAGAAAAGCTCAGTCACTGTCACTTCACAGAAGGAAGCTTGAATAGAATTATTTTAATATAGTTAGAGAAGTTTGAAAGTTGAGAGAATGAAGTAACACATCAAGTCTCATAAATTTGCAGTTTCGGGACTTTAAATACAATATAGTTGTTTATATTTTTGTATCTCAGAAATTCAGATATGACTTTTAGTTTGAATGTCTCCCTTAAAAATGTATATTTTCATGAGATGGACATGTAGTTTAAGGTTGATTATTAAATAGCAAAGCATAAAAAGAAAAGTTTTCTATAAGTTCATAACTAACTCATTACTTCAAGTATACTTAGTTATCTTGCTTTAACTACTAATCAGTAAGATAATTTCCAGTTAATACAATTAATTACTTAAAATTTCTTTTTATAAATATGGATTAAAAGTCTATAAATTCAGAAAATTTAAATACAATTTTAATTATTGACCAATTTATGTTGTATATCTAGTCACATGGAACTGGTGACCATAGAAGAAACTTAATAATCCAGCAATATGGCTTCTCTGGAAAGGGATCACATCCAAAGATAAGATCCAGCTAGAATGCAGATATGCCCTAGATTACAGTATGATCTGACTGGAAAGTAAATTTAGTTTGTAGAAAGAAGCCGCCTTGTTTGAAAGTAAAATCTAATTGAGGAGGAAACAAATAATTGATGAACCAGAAAAAGATTTGACAAAATGATTTAGAGATGGGACATATCCAACTATCATGAGAACAGACAAAAAATAAAGGTGATTTAAGAAAGCAATGGGGTACATGGGGGAGGGGGGTCACTTTTATCAGGAAAGTTTGACAGAGTCGGGTTACAGGTGAAGATAGAATGAGACAGAAAATCAGAAGCCAGAAGATTAGAACAGATTGCCAGTTTGTTTGAGGCCCAGCAAAGCAATTCTGTCAGAAGACAATAAAAGCCAGTTGGAATCAATCATCTTGGAAAGGAGTTTGGCCAGAACAGCTGAGTTGAACCAGCTAGCCAAAGTTAAGAAAGAAATAGCAAAAGTGATCTTATTCAGCAGTAATCCTCCAAGATGGCAATTACATCTGGAGAATAAAAGTTAGTTTTACAGATGGCAGCAAACATTATCATACCAAAAAAAATTATTAGTACTTACAAACTCCACCCTCATCCTCTAAAGGCCACTCTCCAGATAGAGACCCTTAACATCTTTCAACTTCATTGACACATACAACCTATGTAACGACCATGTGTCCCATGTGCTTTTTCTAAACTCCCATCTCTAGATTGGAACCTCAGATCACCACTTAAAATTATATTTATTTCTGAGACTTGTCTAAGAACCACATATCCCAAGGCCACCTTCCAGTACACTTCTCCAGAGCTGTCTATTACAGGGAGGGCCCCAGACTTACTTTGCTAATTCCATCCACTCCCATAGCTGATCAGAAGAACTCTTCTACCATACATTCCCTCCAGCCTCCTCTTTAGGTAGGAACTAAAAACTTGTTATATCAATTATATCTGTCCTTGTCTCCACCTAGATAAAGTAACTTCCTTATCCAGATAGACATTACAGACTCATACCACAAAGTGCATGTACTTGCATTATCTGCCAGATGACAAAGAGGTTCCTTACCTACTGCTGGCCCTTCGTAGAGATCACAGATATAATACAATACTCCACCCACATCTGTAGCCTAACTGAGGATTACGTGTCCTATCCTCAATTGCTGTCGCCATTCCTAAATTGGGACCCAAGAATACCATCATCATTTTACCTACACCCTCTACTTAAAGAGAAGTACTTAGAACCTTCCCAAATCTTTAAGGATTGGCTAGGAGAATCTTCTAACACTTAGAAACTTCAACTAATCTAACTTAGCCTGGATTACATTTGAACATTAAAACTGAAGTGTCCCGACTTCTTTCCAGAGCAGAAGCAGCTACCTACCTGTGTTTGTCTGAATACATCTCTTGTTTTGAGAAAAAAAAAACTGAAGTGTCCCAAGAATGAACTTCACTACTAATCCTATTTAGCTAGTTTATACTATAACAAGTTAATGAAGATGAAACAGGTATATAAATCTAACTCAATCAAGGGAAAAACCCATACCAAGAAACATTATCAACAGCCTAACTCTAGGTGCATAGGTACCATTACAAAGCCACAGATAGTGCAATTTACTAAGACAATAAACCTGCCTAAAATTTATAGTTACAAGGTAATGCTCCATAAAAAGAAAGTTAAATGATGTTCGATGATCTCAAAGTAGCATCAATAAGTATGACAGAGGGACTTTAAAGGTTTGAATAAATACAAGAATAAAGATTAAAATGCAACATTTAAAGACATAAAAATATTTATTTTTGATTGTGAGACTAGCCTTTAACAGCTGAGCCATCTCTCCAGAACAAAAATATAAGTTAATAAAGAGAATCTCAGAAGGAAAAAAAATGGAACAAACTGAAGAACATAGAGTCAAACAAAAACCTCAGGAATTCCCAATAGATTGGTTTCAGTGGAAGAGAGAATGTCAATTACACCTTCAAGACAAAAATACGAGAATTGTATCACTCAGTCAAAGAAAATGTTGAATCCAAAGTTCCAAAGAATGGAAAATGCAAAAAATCTATTACAATATAAAAGATCAAACCTACAAATCATAACTGTAGAAGAAGGAGAAGAAACAGGTCAAAGTCACAGACAATAAATTAAACAAAGTCACAGGGGACAACGTCCTGAATTTCAAAAAAAAGACATGCCTATCAAGGTCTAAGATGCATACAGAGTATCATACAGACAGGGCCAGAAGAGAAACTCCCCTTTTCATCAAATAACAGTGAAAACATTAAAAGTACAAAACAAAGAACAGATGTTGAAAGTTATAAGAGGAAAATAATTGAACTCACAAAGAGAGGCCCACCAGATGATTTCTCAATGGGAACGATGGAAAACACGGCTGGCCTAGAACTCACGTTCTACAACTTCTGGAATATCTCAAGTGCCAAATCACACTACTATACCCAACAAAATTATCAGTTTTAATGAAAAAGGAAAGTAAACTTTCTATGACAAAAGCAGATTTGCAGAGTTTATGATTGTAGCCTGAGCAGTCGTCTCGCCAGCAAGAAGACACGTGGACACTAGGTTCCTTCTGCAACAACGTTTATTGTCCTCATCCAGAGGGAAAAAAGGGTCGAGCCAATAATCCGCACTGCTTATATACTCCACAGTGCAGCATGTCTGCCCACAGCGCGGCGTGTCTGCCCATGATTGGCTGTTCGCTCATTACCCTACGTAACGCCCCAGAATGGGCCGTGACTCGGCATCTTTTCACTTTACCCACATGTGCAAACAGTTCTCTACGCACATGCGCAGCAAACAGTTGTTTATTAGGAGTCGACTGCGGAAGTAGGAGCCATCTTGCCATGGCGAATGCCTCTCCAGCTTCACCGCTCCCCACATCTCCCCCTTTTGTTTTAGTT
>NW_022196897.1:35125751-35126161 GCF_008632895.1 Mastomys coucha
TCTCCTTTGGCCTGTCAGGTTCTGAGCAATGACGATCTGCAGCCATATGCCTGTCATCATCCAAATTTTAAAAATTAAGAGTTAATAGTACTATAGAGATAGTTACTCTTGGCACCGAGGGCAAAGCCTCCTCAATACCCCCTTTTTGTTTTATTAAATTATGATTTGAGCATACAGTGGGCTTGCTCTATGATGCCTTGTCCTTGAGGCAAGACCTTCCATTGATATCTTTTATCAGGCTCAAGATGATTAACAGGCAGGGTGAATGCAAACCTTTGTCTATCCTGGAGGCACAGAGGGATGGAAAAAAGGCAATCCTTAATATTCAATATCAAGATTCTTCATTGTTTAGGCAAAGCAGAGAGCAGTGGCAGGCCTCATTGAACAGGGCCAAACAGCCGCATTTGTGC
>NW_022196897.1:35128290-35142185 GCF_008632895.1 Mastomys coucha
CAGTCCCATAGAGGGGAAACAATCATGTAAGCTGGGGAGGACTATTAACTGAGCAATCCTATCTCCCATGGAGATGGAGAAGATGCCCTGCGGGCAAGAACAGAGAACCTGTAGGTTCCCAGTGTAATCTGCAAGTCTTTCAAGTTGCACAATGGCAAAATTGGCCACTCCACTGGAGCACAGACACGGCCACCACCAGCATCCTCAAACACTGGAAAGGCATGCAAGAGTTTACTCTTGTCTCCTCTAGACAAAAAGGAATCCGAACAGACAGCGTCCATCAGTGCACAGCAGGGGGTGCACCCAGAAGAGCAGATGGGTCAGCATGAAGCGTTCTGCGGCTCTGATCTCCCTTTCGCTTTCGATTCTGGAGAGGCGGCAAATGCTCACCTGGATGATACCTCTCTTCCTTATAGCGAGCCGCTTCTCTCTCCAAGTCCTCCTCTTCAGAGGGGCTCAATTCCTCAGAGCTATCAGGCTAGAAGAGCTTCTGTCTCGAAGCTCCATCTCTTTCTCTACTTTTCTCTCTCAGGGTGTCCTTTCCCTTATCTCTTGCTTCCGCAGGTCAAGCGGAAGGGCCTGTACTCTTGGGTATATCCTTTTTTCTCTTTCTCTCCCTTTTCTCCTGGCTAGCCTCCATTCTCTCATCTTTTCTCTCCCTTTTATTCTGGCTAGCTTCTACTCTCCCCTCTGTTTCTGACATGCTATCTTGTAACTCCTCAAGTGCCCCCGACGCCACAGAGGGGGGGCATTTCTCATCCTCCAGGCAAGAATGTATAACAAGCACCATTAGCACGATTACCGTGGCTTTGGCCGTGCTCTCTAACCCTGAGAAAGAGTTGGAGGAATTAAAATCAAGCAGCATGCCTCTCAGAGCCTACCCTGTCCTGCAGTTCTGAAACCTACCAGCTGTTGTAAGGTTCTCCCGGTGTCCCGGGTTTCAGCACCAGCTGTAGCCCGCGCAGTTGTCTCGCCAGCAAGAAGACATGCGGACACTAGGATCTTTCTGCAACAACGTTTATTGTCCTCATCCAGAGGGAAAAAAGGGTCAAGCCAATAATCCGCACTGCTTATATACACCACAGTGCGGCGTGTCTGCCCACAGTGCGGCGTGTCTGCCCATGATTGGCTGTTCACTCATGACCCTACGTAACGCCCCAGAATGGGCCGTAACTCGGTGTCTTCACTTTACGCACATGTGCAAAGAGTTGTTTACTAGGAGTCAACAGCGGAAATAGGTGCCATCTTGCCATGGCGAATGCCTCTCCAGCTTCACTGCTCCCCACATATGATCAGTAAGTCTGAACTATAGAGGGTATCAGAAGGAATATAATCTTAATTTGTTTTCTTTCTTTCTTTATATATTAGATTTTTAAAAATTTACATATCAAATATTGTCCGCTTTCCTGGTTACCCTCCAAAAACCTCCTATGCCCTCCCCCGTCCCTCTGCTCCCCAACCCACCCACTCCCACTTCCTGACTCTGGCATTCCCTACACTGGGGCATAGAACCTTCACAGGGCCAAGGGCCTCTCCTCCCTTTGATGACCAACTAGGCCATCCTATGCTATGTATGCAGCTGGAGCCATGAGTCCCTCCGTGTGTACTCTTAAGTTGGTGATTTAGTCCCTTGGAGCTCTGAGGGGCCAGGGGTCTTGTTGGTTGATATTATTGTTCTTCCTGTGGGGTTCCAAACCCCTTCATCTCCTTCAGTCCTTACCTGCACAAGACCTGTAAAAGGTCAAGCAATTTGAACATTTAGAATATGGCTTCCTATTCCCCACACCTGACTAAAGTGTAATGTGTAATTGATGGTTGCTGGGGTTAATGGATGAGTCACTTTTTTTTAAGTGCATAGCAACTGGTAGATTGTCCATGCCCAAATGGATACCCTCACTGGCAAGCATATATGGGTAACACTAATTAGACTTAGTGAATTAAGACAAAAAAAGAAACAGAAAGAGAAAATGAAATTGATGGGGGGAGAGGGGCTGGAGAGATGGCTCAGCTGTTAAGAGCACTGACTGCTGTTCCAGAGGTCTTGAGTTCAAATCCCAGCAACCACATGGTGGCTCACATCCATCTGTAATGAGATCTGATGCCCTCTTCTGGTGTGTCTGAAGACAGTTACAGTGTACTTGTATATAATAAATAAATCTTTAAAAAATGAAATTGATAGGGGGATATTCTAGGAGGGTCTGGGAAAGCTAGAGGGAGGGAATGAGATATGGTTATGTCCAAATTACATTATATACATACATGGCACTTTCAAATAGTAAGTTAAAAAATAAACATTTAAAAAATTGTTTGAAGCACATCTATGTGAGGTATACTTTTTTATATAAAACTATGGACTACAGCAAATAAAAAAGTTTATAAAATGTTAATAAAACTATGAATCATTTAATTCTAAGTACTTTTGAGATAGACTTTTTAGAATTACCATTATTATCTATGTGTGTATATATGTCATTTGTGTGCTATTGAAAATGGAAAACAGAGGAGAATGTTAGAGCCTTGGAACTAAATCACAAGTGTTTATGAAATACCTAAGATAGGTCTTGGGAACCAAATTAGGGTCCAACAGAAGAACACCAACTTTTCTTAACCACCTATTCATGTCTCCAACCCAGGATATGCCTCTTTTAATCTTCAGTTTTATAAATATTTTACTGATGTTCAAAGGAAGAATCAGAAGGCAAATTTCCTAAACTGAAGTTGTGACTATAATCAAGCCTCAATAATAACAAAACAAAATTAATAAAAAATCCTAAGATTGATTAAATCAGTAGATATTTACAATAAAAAAATTTCAAAATATTAAAATATTTGAAATCATGGTTGTTTATAGTTTCTCATGCACTATCCTTTAGGACTAGTTTAATTTTGTGAGAGATTTGAATTTAGACAGCCATAACCTTCTCCATGCAAAGGAGTTCATCATCAAATTTTCTTCAGTGTTTGCTGAGGTTGAGTCATGTAGTTGACTGTATTTTTCTTCTTGCTTTCCTCTGACAGAGCATGTACAGTCACCCAGCCAGGCTGAAGACATGCATACTAGTAGTGGCTTTTGGTTTTCTGCTAGCTAAAATGGCTCACTGATGTGTGGTAGTCTTGGGGGGAAAAATCTACTTGTTTCTTTTAGAATGCTCTTTTGAGGCTTCCCAAAAATGCTGAGTCTTTCACAAATTAAAAATAACCTTGAACCTGAAGAAGTTAGACAGGGGAGGAAAAGATGTGATATAGTTTAAAGGGCTGTAAGAAAGGGGGGAAGAAGGGAGAACAGAAGGATGGTAAAACTTGGAGAGAGGGAACAGAGAAAACAAGGAGTCATTAGAAAGATATCAAAACTATACTTGTATAAAAAAGAAAACAGAAATAGTGACAGTGGCCTTTATTTCAAGAAGAGTACAAAAAATATCTTTTGAAAGTAAGAGTTTCTCTTAACACAGATATGTGATATTATTTTTCTCTAAGGAGAAAAGTATATAATAATGTAAGACTACTGACCACAGAGTAGAATGATGATGAGCTTACATTAGGAAAATAAAACTGTAAATATTGCTAAAAACGATAACGATGTACTTAGTTTCCCAAATCAAAATTGTATGATTGTTTTTTAGAGTTTCATGCAATATGTTTGAACATATTAATTTTTTTCTCCATACATTTTGTAGATCAATAATCCCTTTCAACACAGCCAACTGATTATTTTTTAGAGCTCATTAAATCCAGTTTGTGCTTTTTCAAATGTTAGCCCATTTCCCAATTCCCCTCCCCTGATACCCTCTAACCCATATCCCTCCCCTGCTTCTATGAAGATGTTAACCACCCACCCACCCATCCACCCACCCCAGCCTCCTTGCCCTCAAATTCCACTACACTGGTGCACCAAGCCTTCACAAGACCAAGGGCTGCTCCTCCCATTGATGCCATAAAAGGCCATCCTTTGCTACATATGCAGCTGGAGCCATGGGATCCCTCCTTGTGTACTTCTTGATTGGTGGTTTAGTCCTTTAGAGCTCTGGGGTGTCTGGTTGGTTGATATTATTGTTCTTCCTATGGGCTTGTAAACCCTTTCAGCTCCTTCAGTCCTTTCTCTAATTCCTTCATTGGGGCCCCCATTGGGGACTGCATGCTCAATCCTGCTGTGAGCATTTGTCAGGTTCTTGCAGAGCCTCTCAGGAGACTATATCAATGTCCTATCAGCATGCACTTCTTGGCATCCACAATAGAGTTTAGGTATGGCAACTGTATATGGGATGGATCCCCAAGTGGGGCAGCATCTGGATGACCTTTCCTTCAGTCTCTTCTCCACACTTTGTCTTCATATTTGGTCACTTATGTATTTTGTTCTGCTTTATTTTTAAGATTTATTTATTTATTATATGTAAGTACACTGTAGCTGTCTTCAGACACTCCAGAAGAGGGATTCAGATCTAATTATGGATGGTTGTGAGCCACCATGTGGTTGCTGGGATTTGAACTTAGTACCTTCAGAAGAGCAGTCAAGCTCTTAACCTCTGAGCCATCTCTCCAGCCCTTGTTCTGCTTTCTAAGGATTGAGTCATCCACACGTTGGTCTTCCTTCTTGAGCTTCATTTGGTTTGTGAATTATATCTTGGGTATTCTGAGCATTTAGACTAATATCCACTTATCAGAGAGTGCATACCATGTGTGTTGTTTTGTGATTGGGTTAACTCACTCAGGATGATATTTTCTAGTTCCATACATTTGCCTAAAAAATTTCATGAACTCATTGTTTTTAATAGCTGAGTAGTACCCCATTGTGTAGATGTACCACATTTTCTGTATCCATACCTCCATTG
Source organism: Mastomys coucha (assembly GCF_008632895.1). Classification (NCBI taxonomy): domain Eukaryota; kingdom Metazoa; phylum Chordata; class Mammalia; order Rodentia; family Muridae; genus Mastomys; species Mastomys coucha. The sequence goes on from NW_022196897.1 coordinate 35,133,120, forward strand.
AAGAATATCTGGGTTGTTTCCAGCTTCTGGTGATTATATATAAAGCTGCTATGAACATAGTGGAGCTTGTGTCCTTATTATCTGTTAGAGGATCTTCTGGGTATATGCCCAGGGGTGGTATAGCTGGGTCTTCAGGTAATACTATGTCCAGTTTTCTGAGTAGCCACCAGACTGATTTGCAGAGTGATTTTACCAGCTTGCAATCCTAACAACAATGGACAAGTGTTCTTCTTTCTCCACATCCTCACCAGCATCTGCTATCACCTGAGTTTTTGATCTTAGCCATTCTGACTGGTGTGAGGTAGAATCTCAGGGTTGCTTTGATTTGCATTTCCCTAAGGACTAAGGATATTGAACATTTCTTTAGATGTTTCTCAACCTTTCGATATTCTTCTGTTTGGAATTCTTTGTTTAGCTCTGTGCCCCCTTTTTAATAGGGTTATTTGATTCTCTGGAGTCTAACATCTTGAGTTCCTTGTATATAGTGGATATTACCATGTCCAATCCAATAGGATATAGGATTGATAAAGATCTCTTCCAAATCTATTAGTTGCCATTTTGTCCTAGTGACAGTATCATTTCCCTTACAGAAGCATTGCAATTTTATGAGGTCCCATTTATTGCTTTTTGACCTTAAAGCATAAGCCATTGGTGTTCTGTTTAGAAAAATTTCCCCTGTGCCATGGTTTTGAGGTTCTTCCCTACTTTTGCCTCTATTAGTTTCAGTGTATCTGGTTTTATGTGGAGGTCCTTGATGCACTTGAACTTGAGCTTTGTACAAGGAATAAGAATGGATTGATCGATTTGAACCAGCATCATTTGATGAAATTCTGTCTTTTTTCCACTGGATTATTTTAGCTCCTTAGTCAAAGTCAAGTGACAATAGGTTTATTGGTTTATTTCTGGGTCTTAAATTCTTTTCCATTAACCTGCCTGTATCTGTACAAATACCATGCAATATTTATCACTACTGCTCTGTAATACAGCTTGAGGTCAAGGATGATGAGTCCTGTAGAAATTCTTTTATTGTTGAGAATAGTTTTTGGTATTCTGGGTTTTTTGTTATTCCAAATATATTTAACTATATGAAGAATTGAGTGGAAATTTTGATGGGGTTTGCATTGAACCTGTAGATTGCTTTCAGCAAGATGGCTATTTTACTATATCAATTCTGCCAATCTATGAGCATGGGAGATCTTTCCATCTTATGAGATAATCTTTGATTTCTTTCTTCAGAGACTTGAACTTATTGTCATACATATATTTCACTTGCTTTGTTAGAATGAATATAAAATCCAACATATTTTATATTATTTGTGACTATTTTGAAGGATGTTGTTTCTCTAATTTCTTTTGCAGCCTGTTTATCCTTTGAGTAGAAGAAGGCTACTAATTTGTTTGAGTTAATTTTATATCCAGCCACTTTGCTGAAGTTGTTTATCAGGTTTAGGAGTTCTCTGGTAGAATTGTTGGGGTCACTTAAGTATACTATCATATCATATGCAAATACTGATATTCTGATTTCTTCTTTTCCAATTTTTATCCCTTTCACCTCCTTTTGTTGTCTAATTGCTCTAGCTAGAACTTCAAGTACTATATGGAATAGAGAGAGAATGGGCAGCCTTGTATAGTCCCGAATTTTAGTGTGATTACTTCAAGTTCCTCTCCATTTAGTTTGATGTTGGCTACTGGTTTGCTGTATATTGATTTTACTGTGTTTAGGTATGGGTCTTGAATTCCTGATCTTTCCATGACTTTTAACATGAAAGAATGTTGAGTTTTGTAAAATGATTTTTCAGCATCTAATGAAATGATCTTGTGTTTCTTTCCTTGAGTTTTTATGTAGTGTATTTCAGTTTATGGATTTCTATATATTGAACCATTCCTGCATCCCTGGGACGAATTCTACTTGATCATGGTGAATGATCATTTTGATGTGTGTAGTGGCTATTCCTGGTTGTCAACTCGACTATATCTGAAATGAACTACAATCCAGAATTAGAAGGCTCACCTGGCCCTAATCTGGAGGCTGAGAGATACAACTTTCTGACCTGAGTCTTGGCATGGAGATCTTGAGGTGTAGTAGCTATAAATCCCAGAGGATTAAGATAGAAAGATCTATGAGTTCAAGATCATCTGGGATTAAAGGTGTGGTGGCACACACCTTTAGTCTGGGCCACACCTTTTGCTGGAGACCTATATAAAGACATTGGAAGAAGGAAGGCTCTCTCTGCTTCATCTGCTTGCCTTGTTGGACTGAGCAACTACTGGATCCTTGGACTTCCATTCACAGCTGCTGCCCACCATTGTTGGGAGTTGATTGTTGGGAGTTGGACTACAGACTGTAAGTCATCAATAAATTCCTTTACTACATAGAGACTACCATAAGTTCTGTGACTCTAGAGAACCCTGACTAATACAGATGTGTTCTTGGATTCAGTTTGTAAGAATTTCATTGAGTATTTTTGCATCAATGTTCATAAGGGAAATTAGTCTGAAGTTCTTTACTTCTTCCTTGCCTAAGTTATCATTGAGTAGAGCATTGTTCAGCTTCCATGTGTATATGGGCTTTAGGTTGTTTTTGTTGTTATTGAAGACCAGCCTTAGTCTGTGGTGATCTGATAGGATGCATGGGATTGTTTCAGTCTTCTTATATCTGTTGAGACCTGTTTTGTGACTGATTATATGGTAAATTTTGGAGAAGGTACCATGAGGTAATGAGAAGGTATTTTCTTTTGATTTAGGATGAAATGTTCTATAGGTATATGTTAAATCCATTTGGTTCATAACATCTGTTAGTTTCACTGTGTCTGTGTTTGATTTCTGTTTCCATGACCTGTCCATTGCTAAGAGTGGGGTGTTGAAGTCTCCCACCATTATTGTTTAAGGTGAAATGTGTTCTTTGAGCTTTAGTAATGTTTCTTTTATGAATGTGGTGCCCTTGGATTTGGAACATAGATATTCAAAATTGAGAGTTCATCTTGGTAAATTTGTCCTTTGACCAGTATGAAGTGTCCTTCCTTATCCTTTCTAATAACTTTTGGATGAAAGTCAATTTTATTTAATATTAGAATGGCTATTCCAGCTTTTTTCTTGGGACTATTTGCTTGAAAATTTTTTTCCAGGCTCTTACTATGTGTTAATGTCTGTCTTTGTCACTGAGGTGTTTTTCCTGTATGCAGCAAAATGCTGAGTCTTGTTTGTGTATCTAGTTTTTTATTGTGGAATTGAGTCCATTGATGTAAAGAGATATTAAGGAATAGTGATTGTTGCTTCCTGATATTTTTGATATTATTTTTATGTTTGTGTGGCTATCTTCTTTTGGGTTTGTTGAAAGAATACTTTCTTGCTTTTTCTAAGGTCTAGTTTCCCTCCTTGTGTTGGAGTTTTCCATCTATTATCCTTTGTAGGGCTGGATTGTGGAAATATATTGTATCAATCTGGTTTTGTCCTGGAATATCTTGGTTTCTCCATCTATGGTAATTGAGACTCTTGCTTAGTATAGTAGCCTGGGCTGGCATTTGTGTTCTCTTAGTGTCTATACAACATCTGTCCAGAAACTTCTGTCTTTTAGGGTCTTTGTTGAGAAGTCTGGTGTAATTTTGATAGGTCTGCCTTTATGTGTTACTTGACCTTTCTCCCTTTCTGCTTTTAATATTCTTTCTTTGTTCTGTCCATTTGGTGTTTTGATTATTATATGAAGATAAGAATTTCTTTTCTGGTCCAATCTATTTGGGGTTCTGTAGGCTTCTTGTATGTTCATGGGCATCTCTTTAGATTAGAGAAGTTTTCTTCTATAATTTTGTTGAAGATATTTACTGGCCCTTTAAGTTGAGAATCTTTGCTCTTTTCTGTACCTATTATCTATCCTTAGGTTTGGTCTTCTCATTGTGTCCTGGATTTTCTAGATGTTTTGCATTAGGACCTTTTTGCATTTTACATTTTCTTTCACTGTTTTGTCAATGTTTTCTATGGTATCTTCTTCACCTGAGATTCTCATTTCTCTTTTGTATTCTGTTGGTTTTGCTTGCATCTATGACTCCTGATCTCTTTCCTAGGTTTTGCATCTCCAGGGATGTATACCTTTGTGTTTTCTTTGTTGTTTCTATTCCTATTTTAGATCCTGGATGGTCTTGCTTAATTCCTTCTCCTGCTTGGTTATGTTTTCCTATAATTCTTTAAGGGACTTTTCTGTTTCCTCTTTAAGGGCTTCTATCTGTTTAATGCATTCTCCTGTACTTTTAAAAGGGAGTTATTTACATCCTTCTTAAAGTCATATATCATCATCATAAGAAGTGATTTTAGATCCAAATCTTGCTTTTCTGGTGTGATGGTGTATCCAGGACTTGCTATGGTGGAAGAACTGGCTTCTGATGATACCAAGTGATCTTGTTTTCTGTTCTTAAGCTCTTATGCTTGCCTCTTGCCATTTGGTTATCCATAGTACTACCTGCCCTTGCAGTCTCTGACTGGAGCCTGTTCTTCCTCTGATCCTGGTTGTGTCAGACCTCAGAGTCCAGCTCTCTCTGTAATCCTGTGATTCTGTGATCCTGTGATCCTGTGATCCTGGGTGTATCAGAGCTCCTAGGAGTCAAGCTGTCTACGAGATCCTGAAATCCTGTTCTGACCAAGCTCTTGAGATCCTATGATCCTGGGCATGTTAGAATGCCTGGTAGTCGAGCTTCTTCTGGATGTTGTGGAACCAGGTGCAGAGCTAGCACCCAAGGTCTGCGCAGGACACCAGCTCAGCTTGTGTATTCTCTTTCAACTGCTATGAATTTATACATATAACTATTCAGCTGGAACCATAAAAAGTTTGCTTTTTATTTTTGTTTATTTATTTATTTTATCATCATTTACCTCCTCTTCATCTTTAAATCTTTCCTTTCCCTCTTTTGCAATGATACACAAGCCTTAAAGGAAGATGTTATCAATGTCTCCTCTAGGGATGAATATTCTATTGTATCTCACTCTCTATATCTTTCAATTGCCATCTTCTGCAAAAGAAATTTTTTGGATAAGGTTTGATGAATCATTGGGACCAAATAATAATAAGTTGTTAGGAAATTGTTTAATATTGTATCTCATTAGCAGAATAATAGTAGTAGTTTTAGTTCCTATGTTCAATGACCAATCTAGACAGGAATTATTGTCTGCTATAATGGTACCATGTATGAATTCCATTCTGTGGAATGCGCCATAAATTCAATCAAAAGTGGTGGATTACTCCCATGATATTTATTCCACTATTACAATCATAGGCATGTTTTACCATGTCGATCTTTGTGTAGTTCTCATGATTCACAGCTACATAAGAATAATGATCTGTTTTTCTCCTTCAGTAGCAATCATAAAACCTTCTAACATTCTGAAAGCTGACCAAGAAGGATCAAATTCCATGTGAGTAGTACCTTGACTTCTCTATGTTCTATTACTCATGTTTACTATGCCTTCAGAAATAGGTTCCTAACATCAGTTTCTATAGTAACAAAAAGCATTGCCAATAACCTAAAATATTTATGGGTCCTCAGGATCTCACTTGTCAACAGCTCCAGAAGGTGTATCCCATTCCGGAAATTAGGGTCTAGAATTTTGTTATTCTGTGCTGTCTAGCAGGAGAGACTTTGCCCCCATAGAATAACCACAACTAGCCTCCTTTTGTGTATGTGTATGCATATATTTTAGAAAGCTTCTTCAGTGTGCCACGCTGATCACCCTGACCAGCAGGGAAGAAAGACTAGCACACCAGTTCCTTCCAGCAACAGTTTACTTAGGAACTGTTAGTTACATGAGAGTCAAGGGTGTGCCCCTGAATGGTCCGTGAGTGCTGCTTAAATACCCTTCGTAGGACTGCCCATGAGCCCATACCACGTCCCGCACCTTCATAGGCTATAGCCTTATGACGAAAGATCAGACCACTGGCAGGTGCAACCCTCTTGCCAAATAAGGACTTGTTTACTCCTTAGCAGAAGAATGGCAGGCGCCATCTTTAAAGCGCGGCAGCAGCGCTCCACACTTCAGCAGTATTTTTTTCACATGACTTTTTTCAAAATGACTTCAGCAATAGTTGTCCTTCTATATAACCTATGTAGCTTGTCCTCTAGTCTTCCTCCAAATTTAACCCTTCTTGTCTTATTGCTATACTTAACCCTTTACATTTCCTCTTTCCTCAAGTCCTTTCTCATTGGATCCTTTCTAATGTTTTGACCTCTAAGGGTATTTCCAATGGAACACACATATATGGGAGTTGAAAACTAACAAACACAAATTAGAGAAAACATGCAACATTTGTCTTTCTGGTTCTGGGTTATCTCACCCTGTTTCTAGCTCTCTCTATATTTACTGGCAGATTTTATTTTTCTTAACAGTTAAATAATATTCTACTGTTTACACATTTTCATTATCCATTCATCAGTTGATGTGCATCCTAGTTATTGTGAACAGACCAACACTGGATATAGATAAGTAAATATTTCTATAATAGTAGAATATAGAGTTTGGTAGGGTATATGCCAAAGAGTTATAGAGCTGTATTTTGTGGGACTTCTATTTTTAGATTTTTTTGAGGAAGTTCCACATTGATATCAAAAGTGACTGCAACATTTTGTGCTTTCACCAGCAATAAAAATATTTATTTATTTCTCTGACCTTCAGTCAAATGCTTGCACTCATTTGATTTTGATAACTTGGCAATTCTAATTAGGGTAAGATGAAATGTCAAATTAGTTTTAATTTATATTTTTTGCTAGTTAGGGTTGTTGAACATAATTTAAATTGCTCCCTAGACGTTTTATTTTATTTCTGTGAATTTTCTATTTAGTTTCATGCATCATTTAATTTCTTTTTGTTGTTTTCTTGGTATTCAGTTTTAGTTACTTGTTTATTCTAGATACTTACTCTCTGCCAGATAAATAGCTTGCGCATATTTTTTCTATGCAGTAGGTTGCATCTTCACAAAAATAATATCATGTATTTATTATAGGATATTTATAGTTTAATGAGATGCCCTGCATTAATTGGGCTTAGTAGCTTTGTTGCTGGGACAAAAAGTCTTTTCATGTGCAGTAAGTTCAAAGCTATCCCATATGTCTGGTCTATCAGGTTAAGATATCAGAACTTGTTTTGGGGTAATTGATTCATTTGGGGTTAAGTTTTATGCAAGATAAGAGATAAGAACTGGCCCTATTTGAATTCCCCACCATGGTGTCGAGCAACTTCTTGATTAGGTCTGTGTATCTCAGGGTGTAATATATCAACCTCAAGCAAGGCAAGCTTGAACTGCTGGAAATTACAGTGTTCTGACTAAAGGTTCTCAGAGATGGACCACTCAGAGGTGGCCTAAAAACACACCCCACTGGTTATCTTAAAAAGCAGTTCCTAATCTCTGCCCCTTCCCTGAAAGTGAAGAGCTTGCCTCCAGGGAGTGCTTCAACCCAGGGACTCAGTGACTTTCTAAGGAGGGACCAGCCAGGAGGCACAGGCTTCAGAAGTGGCAGGGCAGCTAGCTCAGGATCCTTTATACCTCCATCTACATCTAGGAGGGACTGCAGATCCACAGCCCTCTCTGCCCCTTCCCTGCAAGCAGAGAGCTTGCCTCCAGGCAGTGCTCCAACACAGGAACTCAGGGGAGATCACACTTTTCTCTCCAGTGCCATTCTAAGGCAGGACCAGCCTTAGGAGGCACAGGCCTCAGAAGTGGCAGGGCAGCCAGCACAGAATCCTTTTTACCTCCATCTACACCTAGGAGGGAAAGCAAATCCAGAACCCTCTCTGTACCTTTCCCACAAATGGAGAGCTTATCTCCTGGGTTTGTTCTGACCCCAGGATTCAGGAGAGATGACTGATCCACAGACATCTGCACAAGGGTTTTACCAGAGGAGAGCTGATCTCCCAGAAGTGATGACACAGGTTTACAGACACACAAGAGGAACAAGCTCCAGCCAGAGACAGTAAGAACATCTAACACCAGAGATCAACAGATGTGAAAGGAAAATGCAAAAATCTTACCAACAGAAACCAAGACTACTTGGCTTCATCAGAAACTAGTACTCATACCACAGCAAGTCCTGGATATCCCAAAACACCAGAAAAGCAAGATTTGGATCTAAAATCATATCTCACAATGGTGATAGAGGAATTCCAGAAGGACAAGAATAACTCGCTTAAATACAGGAGAACACAGGTAATCAGGTAGAAGCCCTTAAAAAGGACACACAAAAATCCTTTCAAGAATTACAGGAAAGCACATACAAACAGGTGAGGGAATTTAGCAAAACCTTCCAGGATCTAAAAATGGAAGTAGAAACAGTTGAGAAATCACAAAGAGAGACAACTGTAGATAGAAGTCCTAGGAAAGAAGTCAGGAACCATAGTTGCAAGCATTACCAACAGAATGTAAGAGATAGAAGAGAGAATCTCAGGTGCAGAAGATACCATAGAAAACTTTGATACAACAGTCAAAGAAAACATAAAATGAAAAAAGTTCCTTACCCAAAACATCCAAGAAATCCAGGACACAAAGAGAAAACCAAATCTAAGGATAATAGGTATAGAAGAAAATGTAGACCTCTAACATCAAGGGCCAGTAAATTTATTCAAAAAAATTATAGAAGAAAACTTCCCTAACCTAAAGAAAGAGATGCTTATGAATATACAAGAAGCCTATAGAAGCCGAGTGGTGGTGGCACACGCCTTTAATCCCAGCACTTGGGAGGCAGAGGCAGGCAGATTTCTGAGTTTGAGGCCAGCCTGGTTTACAAAGTGAGTTCCAGGACAGCCAAGGCTACACAGAGAAACCCTGTCTTGAAAAAAACAAAACAAAACAAAAAACAAAACAAACAAACAAAAACAAAACAAAACAAAACAAAAGAAGAAGAAGCCTATAGAACTCCAAATAGACTGGACCAGAAAAGAAATTCCTCCCACCACATAAATAGTCAAAACACCAAATGCACAAAACAAAGAAATAATATTAAAAACAGTGTGGGAAAAAGGTCATGTAACATATAAAGGCAGACCTATCAGAATTACATCAGATTTCTCACCAGAGACTATGAAAGCTAGAAG
>NW_022196897.1:35143535-35144918 GCF_008632895.1 Mastomys coucha
TATTGCTGTAGATGAGCATCTACATACGACTGTTAAATTGATTGTTGTTTTATATCAAACAACTTTTAAAATACTTATTTTTGTTGTTATAATATTTTATAAATTTTAAGGAATACGACAAAAAAGGTATTGTAGGTATTGAAGGGGGGTCTATGGGAGGAGTGGAGGTACAAAAGGGGAACAAGAATGTGATTCAATTCTATTTAATTAAATATGTTTTTAAATGTTAACGAATTCAGATAAATTGAAATCATGTAACTTTTCTCATCACAATGCAATAAAAGTTTTTTTTTTAAAAAAAATGGATGCATTCCTATCTCCTTGTACAAAGCTCAAGTCCAAGTGGATCAAGGACCTTCATATAAAACCAGATACACTGAAACTAATAGAAAAGAGAGTGGGATAGAGCCTTGAGTACATAGGCACAGGGAAAAATTTCCTGAACAGAACACCAATAGCTTATGTTCTAAGATCAAGAATTGACAAATGGGACCTCATAAAGTTCCAAAGCTTCTGTAAGACAAAAGACACTGTCAATAGGACAAAACAGCATCCAACAGGTTGGGAAAAGATCTTTAGCAATACTATATCTGATATAGGGCTAATATCCAATATATACAAAGAACTGAAGAAGTTAGAATCCAGAGAATCAAATAACCCTATTAAAAATGGGATAGAGAGCTAAACAAAGAATTCTCCACTGAGGAATACTGAATGTCTGAGAAGCACCTAAAGAAATGTTCAGCATCCTTAGTCATCAGGGAAATTCAATTCAAAACATCCCTGAAATTCCATCTCAGACCAGTCAGAATGGTTAGGATAAAAACTCAGGTGACAGCAGATGCTAGCAAGGTTGTGGATAAAGAGGAATACTCCTTCATTGCTGGTAGGATTGCAAGCTGGTACAACCACTCTGGAAATCAATTTGGCAGTTCCCCCTGAAACTGGACATAATACTATAAGAGGACCCAGCTGTACCACTCCTGGGCATATACCCAGAATAACTCCAACTTGTAATAAGGACACATGCTCCACTATGTTCATATCAGCCTTATTTATAATAGCCAGAAACTGGAAACAACCCAGATGTTGCTCAACAGAGGAATAGATACAGAAAATGTGGTATATCTACACAATGGAGTACTACTCAGCTATTAAAAACAATGGATTTATGAAATTCTTGGGGAAATGTATGGACCTGGAGAATATCATCCTGAGTAAGGTAACCAAATCACAAAAGAACACACGTGGTATGCATTCTCTAATAAGTGGATATTAGCCCAGAAGATAGGAATACACAAGGTACAATCTACAAACCACAAGAAAATCAAGGAAAAGCAAGACCAAGTGTGGATACTTCGTTCCTTCTTTTTTTTTTTTTTT
>NW_022196897.1:35147219-35190333 GCF_008632895.1 Mastomys coucha
TTCTTAAGGTCCTGTATCATCATCATGATAAGTGATTTTGTATCTGAATCTTGTGTTTCCGGTGTGATCGTGTGGCCAGGATTTGCTATGGTAGGAGAATTGGGTTCTGATGATGGCAAGTGACCTTGATTTGTGTTGTTTATTTTCTTACGCTTGCCCCGACCATCTGGTTAACTCTAGTGCTACCTGCCTTTGTTAAATCTGACTACAGCCTGTCCTTCCTGTGATCCTGGTTGTGTCAGAACTCCTGAGAGTCAAGCTGTCTCTGGGTTCCTGTGCTTCTGGGATCTTGGGATCCTGGGCTTGTTAGATCACCTTGGAGTGTGGCTTTCTCTGTGTGTTGTGGGACTGGCTGCAGAGCCACTTCATTCCTTCTTAAAAGGGGGAACAAAATACTCATGGAAGGAGTTGTAGAGACTAACTATGGAGCAGAGAATTAAGGAAGGACAATCTAGAAACTGCTCCACCTGGGAATCCTTCCCATATTCAATCATCAAATCCAGACACAGTTGTGAATGCCAACAATTGCTGGATGACAGGAGCCTAATATGGCTGTTTCCTGAGAGGCTCTGACAGTACCTGACTAATACAGAAGTAGAGGCTCACAACCATCTATTGGACTGAGTACAGGGTCCCCAATGAATGAGCGAGAGAAAGGACCCCAGGAAGTGAAGGGCTTGCAGCCCCTAACTAGTACCCTCAGAGATCCTAGGGACTAAACCACCAACCAAAGAGTTCACATGGTGGGACTCATAGCTCTAGCAGCATATGTATAGTAGAGGATGGCCAAGTTATTCATCAATGTGAGGAGAGGCCCTTGACCCTGTGAAGGTTCTTTGCCCCAGTATAGGGGAATGTCAGGGTCAGTAAGCAGGAGAGAGTGGGGTGTTGAGCAGGGGGAGAGGGGAGGGAACAGTGGTTTGTTTTTGTTTTTGTTCATTTTATTTTTATTTTTTGGAGGAGAATCTGGGAAAGGAGATATTGTATGACATGTAAATAAAGAAAGTATCTAATAAAAAAATAATAACTGCACTTTATTCTTCTACATATAACTATCAAGTTTGACCAGCACCAATTGAATGTATTTTCTCTAATATGTATTATTGATCTCTTTGTCAAAATTCAAGTGACTACACGAATGTTGGATTATATGTGGCTTTCAATTTTACTCATTGTATTTATGTGTTTGTATTTATGTTAGTGTAATCCTGATCTATCATATCTGTGTACTATAATTGGTACCCTTGTGATACCTCTAGAATTTTTGTTTGATGGGGATTACATTGAACCTGTTATTATTAATATTGAATCATTCACTATTGATAGGATGACAATTTTTATAATATTAGTACTACCAATCCAGTCAGGCAGTGGTGGCTCAGCACTTGGGAGGCAGAGGCAGGCTGATTTCTGAGTTCGAGGCCAGTGTGGTCTACGGAGTTCCAGGGCTAAACAGAGAAACCCTGTGTCAAAAAAAAAAAAAAAAAGATCCTACCAATCCATGATCATGGCAGGTATTTCCATGTTCTGATTTCTTCTTCAGTATTTTTTTTTCTTTTTCAGTATCTTAAGGATTTATTGTTCAAGTATGTAATTTATTAGATTAATCCCAAAATATTTTGAAGATTATTAATTCCCATTATTTTCTTCCTCATTTCTTTCTTGGTGTATTTTTCATTTGCATATAGGAAGACAACTGATTTCTTTGTGTTAATTGGTATCCTGCTACCTTGCTGTATAGGCTTTGGGAGATTTCTAAGAAGTTTTAATGATCTCTAAAACATTTTTATGCAAGAATGTGCCTTTGTTAGCAAACTCTTGGAAGTCCTGGGTCAATGACTTGAGACATATGAAAATCAATGTTTAAGCTCAGGAAGAATTATGTTTAAAATTCCTTTCAGGTATTGACTTGGACCTTTCAAGTACACTGATGAATATATGTTTATGATTTAAGGCAAAAGTGAAAAATTGTAGATCAATAGTTCAGTAGCCTGTTAGCATTAGACGCTATAGAATGAATGAGACACTTAAGAAAAACATATGGATAAAATATAGGGCAGTGAAGTTCTCTAGCATTTGTAACACAAGAGAAAGAACTAGCAAAATTTGGTGTTCATGTCCTAGTGAGTATTTCAGAAAGAAAATCACAGTAAATCATATACAAAATGGCTGAGAAGTCAAGCCAAATCACTATAGACATGGGACATCTGCCCATTCTCTAGCAGGCAAGTTCACTGTGTTTCGTTTTGTTTTGTTTTTTGGTTGGTTGGTTGAGTTGATTTTATTCTTAAATCTCTATTTACAGTCAAGACTTTATCCCCTCCCAGTCTACCCTCTGACTCTTCCACATCCCATACCTCCTCTCCCACCCTTCCTCACCCCTGTCTCCAAGAGGATATTCCCACCCAGCTCCACACCCCATGAGACCTCCCCACTCCCTGGGGTATCAAGTCATTTGAAGGTTAGGTGCATCTTTTCTGAGTCCAGACCCAGCAGTCCTCTGCTGTATATGTGTCGGGGGCCTTGTATCAGCTTTTGTATGCTGTCTGATTGGTAGCTCAGTGTCTGAGGAACCTTGGGGTCCAGGTGAGTTGAGGCTGCTGGTCTTCCCATGGGGCCTCTCTCCTCCTCCAATTCTTCCACCTTTTCCCTAATTCAATGTGGGGTAGTGGTCTGTTCAGGCAACTTAGGCTCAGATGAGTAATTGGCCTTGAGTTCTGGAGCCTCAGTGGACAGTTTCTGCTTGCAGGGGGCAGAAGATGCTAGGCTATAACTCCTGAGTCTTTGGCTCCTGTTTTAGCCACAACTCCTCACAGCTGCCCCCACAAGAGATGTGTGCTCTATCAGGCAGAAAATGCCCCAAGCTCCCAGCATTCTAGCTGGAGCCTACCCCAGTCATCTGACCACAGCCAGGTATGCCTCACCCCAAAGACAGATAGCCATGCCCCATACAATATAAAGGGTGGTTAGCCCCCTTCTTTCTCTGTTTCTCTTGCCCTCTTTCCTCTCGTGCTACTTTTCTTCCTCTCTTGGTCTTTGTTTCCTCTCTTGCCTTCTTCCTCTTTCTTGCTCTTTGTTCTCTTCTCTTGCCTTCTTACTCTCTTGCTTTCTTCCTTTCCTTTCTCTCTCTCTCCTACTTTTCTCTCATTCCTCTACTTTCCTTCTTTCTACTTGACTAGCCTATTTTCTCTTTCCTATAATAGAATATCTCATTTATACATTGCCTCTTTTTTGACTAACATGCCCCAACATAGGCCTCAACAGCTGGAGAGAGAGAAAGAGAGAGAGAGAGAGAGAGAGAGAGAGAGAGAGAGAGAGAGAGAGAGAGAGAGAGAGAGAGAGAGAGAGACCCAGGCTTCAGCAGCAAGCTACCCACAGCCCAACAATTCAACCACAGGTGTCACCAGCTTCTGTTCATTGATTGGGTGTAAATATCTGCATCTGACTCTTTCAGCTGTTGGGTCTTTCAGAAGACAGTCACGATAGGCCCCTCTTTATGAACACACCATAGCATCAGTAATAGTGTCAGGCCTTGGGGCCTCCCCTTTAGCTGGATACCAATTTGAGTCTGTCACTGGACCTCCTTTTCCTCAAGGTCTTCTCCATTTTTTGTCCCTGTAGTTCTTTCACACAGGGAAAATTATGGGTCAGAGTTTTTGACTGTGGGATGGCAACCCCATCCCTCCATTTGATGCCCTGTCTTCTATTGGAGGTAGGCTCTACAAGTTTCCTCTCTCCACTGTAGGGCATTTTATCTAAGGCCTCTCCCTTTGAATCCTGAGAGTCTCTCATCTCCCAGGTCTTTGGTACATTCTAGAGGGTCCCCCACATCCTACCTCCTGAGATAGATATTTATATTATTTCTGCTGTCCCTCAGGACTTCAGTCCTTTTCCCACACCCAATAGCACATCATGTCCCCCTCTTTTGTTCTCTGTCCCCATTCCCACATAGCTCCATCCCTCCCTCCTTCCCCCTCCTGTGATTGCTTTCTTCTCCTTCCCAAGTGGGATTGAAGCATCCTCACTTGGGCCCTTCAGCTTGTTAACCTTCTTGAGTTCTGTGGATTGTATTTTGGGTATTCTCTACTTCTTGGTACAGAATATTCACTTTTTAATAAGTACATACCATGCATGTCCATTTAGGTCTGAGTTATCTCACTCAGGATGATATTTTCTAGCTCCATCCATTTGCCTGCAAAACTCATGATGTCCTTGTTCTTAATAGCTGAGTAGTATTCCATTGTGTAAATGAACCACATTTTCTATATCCATTCTTTTGTTGTGGGACATCTGGGTTGTTTCCAGCTTCTAGTTATCACAAATAAGGCCACTAAGAATATAGTGGAACAAGTGCCCCTGTAACATGATGGGGCATCTTTTGGGTATATGCCCAAGAGTGGTATAGCTATGTCTTCTGGTAGATCTATTTCCAGTTTTCTCAGGAACCTCCAGGTTGCTTTGCAGATTTGTTGTACCAGTTTGCAATCCCACCAGCAAAGGAGGAGTGTTCCTCTTTCTCCACATCCTTGCCAACATGTGCTGTCACTTGAGTTTTTGACCTAAAAGTCCAATATGATAAAACATACCCAAACAATAAAGAATGAAACAAAAGGCTACAAAATGAAGTCCATTGTGTATTTGCAAACTACTCCTGGGTATGTGGTCTGCTCTAGTGTGGATTTGATATACTTGGTGATACTTCAGCACTCAAAATTGATTTTTGATATCTTGATAGGTTTCAGTTACAAAAGGCTTCTTGGACAGAGGTAGAAGTGCCCAGTTCCCCATCTTAACATATAGATGTTGTTTGGTTTGAATCTTATAGTTCTTGTGCATATTGTTCTAATTTCTATGAGTTCAAGTATGATTATGAATTTTATTCAGAATTATAAGTATGACCACAAGTTTGTAACTATCCTGCAGAACCTGGTTGTTGGTTTAGTCCCTGGGAGCTTCGGGTGTGTGTGTGGGGGGTTCTGGTTGGTTGATATTGTTGTTCTTCCTGTGGTGTTGCTAACCGCTTCAGCAATTTCAGTCCTTCCCCTAACTCCGCCATTGGGGTCTCCCACACCTAGTCCAATGGTTGGCTGCATGAATCCACATCTGTCCTGGTCAGGCTTTGGTATAACCTCTCATGGAACAGCTACACCAGACTGAGAAGCCTTATTAAAGTTGATTTTCCATTTCTAATCCCTCATGCCCTGATTTTTCCTCTTCAACGTTTGAAGCAGAATTAGCCATTTAGTCTACCCTGGGTTGGTGCCACCTGTAAGCTTAGGTTTTTAAAAAACTACTTGAAAACCATTATTAAAGTAGATTTTGAAAAACCTAAGCTTACAGGTGGCACCCAACACAGGGTAGACTAAATGGCTAATTCTGCTTCAAACGTGGAAGAGGAAAAGTCAGGTTATGAGGGTTATGAGGTTATGAGGTCAAGTTCTTTAAGGCGGTTAGCAAAATACCAGCTATAACTACTGGGTGGTCTCCTACCTTGTTCCATTATTTTCATATATAGTCTTTTGAAAAAGATGGAGGAGAAAGCTAACAACTTTCTTATATTAGAGAAGATTATAGAATTGGTTAACCACTTAGAGAGTTTACAGATAGAGGCAGAAGTGCTTTGGAAGCAAAATGAGCCAGTGGGAGGATAACAAAAAGGTCAGGTTTGATGTCTGAGACCTGGAATGCACTTAATGATGAAAAAGGGAAGTAAAATATGCCAGAAGGTTAACAGCTGTTTTGCCCTGCACCATGTGCTTTCATTGCCAGGTGCCCTGAGCACCTTTGTGACACTAGGAGCTAGGAAGAGACAGTACAGGTACAATAGAATAGTCTTCAGCCAAATGCACTGCCAGAGGATTTGCTTGGGTCTACACAGGCAGCTTCAGCCTTCCCAGTCTTTGTTCAGCATATGACTGCTAATGATGGTGGTACTGCTTATAATAAGTTGACCTGGCATCTGTAGAAATGCTAGATTTTAAAGAGTCTATGATATTGTACGATTTGTACTCTCCATTTGTTAAGGAAATGCTAAATATTGAGTTATGCAGAATAGTGTTATGCCCCATGACTGGAAAGCATTAGAATCAGCTGTTCTAGAATCAGTTGAAAAACAATTACAGTTGTTTCTGTGGTAGAGGCACAAAATAGAGTGACAGAATATAGAGAGGGAGATAAATGTTACTAAACAGCAATTGCTTGGTGAAGAGCATTATCATGATTTACAAGAACAAATCCAATCTGAAGATGGCGTAACTGAGCAATGTCACGCAGTGGTTTTAAAGACTGTGATATGATTTAAGAGGTAAACAAAATCTACCTCATTTATGAAGGACCTACAGAAGTATTCACCAACTCTTACAGAGATTGAGTTCAGCTGTAGATGGAGCCATATCGGTCCCTGAAACCAGACAGTCATTGATAGAAACATTGACCTTTGAAAATGTGAATACTGAGTGTAAGAGGGCAACAAGGCCATTGAAAGTACAAGGACAATAGACAAGTGGATAAAGGAAACAATAGGTATTGTTTTATAGGAGCATCATGCTAATATCATATGGTAAACAACAGCTACAGGTCTTAGAAGTCAATCAAAATGCCTGATGCTTTAATTATGGTGAATTTGGCCATTTCTAATAAGATTATAAGGCTAAAAGATTCATAGCTCAAAATAACAGCTTCATTGACTCTACAGAATATGGTGTTCATAGAAGGGAACAAGAAAGTTCTGGCTGTTAAGAACCACAAAGGTTTCCAGGGTATTGTAGCTGCTGTGGAAAAAGTAAACATTGGTGAAAGGATTGTCAGTGCAAGAGGGATATACAAGGTAACCTATTGCCATGGGGGAATGAACAGAGGGGCCTGTCAGCTCATGTCCCTGCAATAAACAATATGATCCATCTTCCTTTGGTCAAACAGAAGGTACCAAGCAGGAAAAAAGAAAACCAAAAAAAAAAAATAAGTATTTCTGATCTTATACATGCTGCAGAAGGGAGTGAAGCTTTGGATCTGGCCACAGATATACCACTTACCTATCCCCAAAGTTACATGCTACAAGTTAACTCCTAGTGTGTATGGTCCTTTACCTTCAGGGACAATGGAAATAATCTTGGGAAGAAATGGGTTAACTTCTCAAGGACTTGTTGTGCATCCCAGGATATTAAGTGGGAATAGCAAGGTAGAAATTAGAATCATGGCATATGTGAGAAAGGAGATTTAAATTCATGCATGACCAATTGTTTTCTTACATTAAAGGGCAAGATCACTCCAGTAGAAAATACAGGAGTTTGGGAGAGTACTGGAAAATGTGTGTACTGACAAAAAGTGGTTAATGGTCAGAGACAGAAATTAATGGTGCAAATGGATGATTCTGACAAAAAAGATTTGGTAGATACAGGAGCTGATGTTAGTATACTTTCCCAAATGTCTTGGAATCCTGATTGATCACTTCATTGTAAAAGAAGGTTTATAGGATTTGGTAAACCATTTAGAATAAGAAAAAGTGTATGACTAAAAGGGCATAATCCCTGATTGCTTATATGCAGTAAGTGCTATTTTGCCTATAGAGGCTGCTGAATTTGCATATGATAACTCAGTGTTAACCTTATTGTTTATACTATTGCAACAGGCCATCAGAAGTAAAACCATCTATTATATATTACTCATATTTGATCTCATACAGGTTTGCCAGTTCCATTAGTTCAAGGGAATGAAGAAATTGACCAATTAATAATAGGAAATATGTTAGAAGCCTCAAAATTTCATGAAAACCATCATAATGGGAGAGGTTTAAAGAAAAAAAATCTCTATCACTAGGCAACAAGCCAAGAAATAATAATGATGATGATGATGATGATGATGATGAGGATGAGGATGATAATAATAATAATAATAATAATAATAATAATAATAGTAAATGTCCTATGTGTTTTCTATACAAATAAATTCCACTACTTGCTGATAGCAACCATAGGAGTACTAAAGGAAATGACATCTGGCAGAAGGTTGTTTTCCACTTTGCAGAATTTGGAAATCAAAGGTATATACACGATACCATTGACACATACTCAGGAATTCAATAGGCAACTGCTTTAAGTTCTAAAATGGCTGATTGTGTTATTACACACTTTTTTGAAATAATGGCAATTATGAGGATACCTGCACAAATAATCCTCCTACATTTTTATTCAATAAAACAGAACAATACATATTACTGTATAAAGTGCATTACTGGTATACCACACAAACCCACATGACAAGCAGTTATAGAAAGAGTCAACAGTATGGTATGTTAAAAGAGATGCTTGTTAAACAAAAATGGAGAGCAGCTACCTCTCCAAGGACAAATTAAATATTGCCTTGTCAACTCTAAACTTTCTTCTTAATGTTAGTGAAAAGGGAACACCAGCCGAGAGACACGTGGTTATCTATAAAAACAAAGTGAGGAACTAGGACAACCAATATACTATAAGGATTTGTTGACATTAGAACAGAAAACTTATAATATTTTTTAAATGGTGAAATGGTTATGCTTATGTATCTACAAGGAATAAGAAAATATAGTTACCAACAAAACTTATAAAGATTTGATCTGACCAGGGAAAACCTCTTGTCACCTGAGAACCGAATGTATAAGCCCCAGGGATTCACTCTCACAGACTGTTTTGTTTACTGATTTCTCCTATGTATATAGATGTATATGTGTACACACACACACACACACACACACACACACAAACATCAGCATCAAAATGTCTAGCCTAAAATCACTCAGAGAACGGACAACACATAGACTAGACCAACAGCACATAGACTGGATAAAACATGCTATGGCTAGTTTTGTTGGGGTTTTGTTTGTTTGTTTGTTTGTTTTGTTTTGTTTTTGTTTTGCTTTTCAGATTATCCATATTTTTTTCCTTTGGGCCCCAAACACGAATTCTTTGCCACAATTCAATAATTATAAGAAGAACATCATTCTGATCCCTTAACTTGGGCTGGATTTTTTAGTTGTTTGATGTGTTATGGTTGCTATCATCTAGGGTTGTAGGTTTAAATTATTGTATATTAGTATAAAATTAAGGTTGTGTTGTTTTTATTGTATACTGATAAGAATTTAAGGATGTTTTGTTTCATTGTATATTGATAGAAATTTAAGGTTGCTTTGTTTGACTTGCTGTATACTGATAGAAATTTAAGGTTGTTTTATTTGAATTATTGTACATTAATAGAAATTTAAGGGTTTTTTGCTTACATTACATTTTACATAAACCATTCATTTAAAATATGATTTAAAGTTCTACTTTTAGGGTTCTTATAATTATTTTATTGTATATAGATTGTTAATGTTAGGGAAAAGACAATTTTTAAGCAAAAAGGCAGATATGAAGTGGAAATTTCAACTTGTATTATTTGATGTACTTACATTGTGTTTTCCTGAGGCAAGACCCGTGGGGGAACAAGTGATGTTTGGAAAGAGTATAATGAGGATTCAATGGACAGTGATGGGTCACCTGAATAGCTAGCTATACAGCTCTTTTGTTTGTTTGTTTGTTTGTTTTTGTTAGTCTCACATCTTTGCTGATCTTCACTTCAATGAGAGAAACACAGCAGAGAGCTCCGGGCATTCATGTCAGTTCAGCAGAGGCCTGGAGGTTTCTGCTGATGCTGATTCATGTTTGGTGACAATTTTAAACTTACTGTTTATATCCTGACACTACTGAACTGGACTGTTGGTATCCTGACACATGGACATTGGAATTCTCCCCCCCCCAAATTGCTTCTAAACAGGTCTACACCCCTACACCCCCTTGTCCTGTTTGCAATATTTTATCCCCTACCATTGGATGGTTGGCTAGAAGCGGGGAGGAGGGTTGAAGCATTTGAGAACCTTTATTAAAGTAGGTTTTGAAAAATCTAAACCTACATCCTAGACTTCATGAGAGTGAAGAAAGACATAATTCCTGTCATGGATGCATACTTGTCTCTCTTTTCCCACTTGAGTATGCTTCTTCAAGATTCTACCTATTTTGATAGACTTTAACTTGGCAGTGTGAGCTGAAAATAACTTTATCACTTATGTTTGGTCAGAGTACTTGATTATCACTTTTACTATATCTAGAATCAACCAAAACCCAAGATATTGGGCACTTTTATGGGGGATTTTCTTAATTGGACTATTTGAAGCAGGAAGATCACTCTAAATCTTACCAGCTTACCTAAAATGGCATAGAAAAAGGGAACTTTGCTTTGCCTATTTACTTTCACCCAACAGAAAAGTTCATCCTTCCTGTTGCCGAGGTATTCCTTCTTTGGTATTAGAACTAACTTAACTATTAACTATATTGGATTCAATATAGAATGAAGATCAGTAGTTCTCCAAGGATCCTCTAGGAGTTCCAGCATCACAATGGGACTGATGAGACTTTTAGTATCATAGAAGACTAAACAACTACTGTCATTCTGTATTGTTCTTCCTGTTTTGGACAGTCATTGTCCAAAACACCTACCCACACCTACCCAACCAACCCTACATACACACCCATACACACACACAAAAACTATACACACATATATAATTAACTATGTTTTTTTGGAGCCCCTGACTAGTACAAACATATGAACAAGAAATTAGACTAAGACATGGTCCCTCTTCTGCAATGTCCCCAGAAAAAGATACTATGGTTCTGTTTAGGGCTGAGTACTAACTAAATAATCAGTTATTCTCAGCACCTTGGACAATCAGGAGTCTCCACATTCACTGAACAAAGAAGTTTCTATGATTAATGTATTGGGGCAGCCTAATAACATGACCATTTAGCTAAAGAACAGTCGTGACCTCTCCTGTAGAGGTATGAACTCTCAAGCCAAGTGATTTTGCCTGTCTTCACTAGTGACAGTAGAGCAGTCATCAAATCCAACCCCAAAGTGACTGGTTCCTACCATAACAATCCTGCCATCACTATCCAAATCATTACACCATGCCTTATAATTGGCATCATAGTTCACAGGTCTTACAGATATGATAAGACAATTGTTGCTGTTTCCTCTCTTGAAGCTTTCAAGGCATATTTCAGCAGTATGAAGGAAGATATCAGTGAGAAAGATTCCAGCTCAGTTCGTTTGATTTCTCCATATCTTGCTATCAAGGTATGCAGTGCCTTAAGCAAAATAGTCTCATCGTCTAGTTTTGTAAGAAATTCAAGGAGAGTTACAGAGGCCTGTTTCTACTTCAGTGGCCTCTGAGGGCTTCACGAGTCAGATCATAGCATCTTTAATTCTTACCACATTGCCTGGCACTTGAATGTTCAGTAAATGTATGCTGAATGGACTACAAGTGAGTCCAAACAGAAATAAAATATACCAACATACTTTTCTCCTGGATGGATGAAGGTATTGGTCCTCAAAGTAGTCTGAGTCAAGAATGAAATAATTACTTTAGAAATTAGTTGAATTTTAATACAAACCATTAAAGTATGTGTTAAGTTGCATGTTAGTGTCTCTGTCTCCAAAAGACAATGCTTTATTTTCCAAAACAAATCCTCATAAGCAATATTTTCTCCAAAGAAATCAAGTATTTCTTGACATCAAGTTACAGAAGTAGTTTATTTCTAGTGTATGGAAAGTGGATAAATGTTCATTCCCAGTAATGCCACAGTTTTGTCTCTTCTATCACATATGCTCATCCAACATGAGCATATATTAGGGTGGTCAAAATCAACACTTCTATTAAACAGTATTTTCCTCCTATCAATATTTTTCTCATTCAGACATTCACTTTCTGCAATCCTAAACTCCAGAGAGCTAAATATAGACAACCTCAACTTGAAAAAATTCACAGCTAAAACTAACATATACTCGCTGCCAATCTGTGCACCAGCTGTGGATTAAAATGTGCTGAAAAGCAGAACATTTTGTCTTTGCAATGATCAAGTATTCGCTTGCAACATATACAACTCTTCACTTTACAGGATGAAGGAGGGTGATGAGAGCCAGAGAAGCTGGGTGGTTTTGAGGTGCCCTGAAGGTGTTGAGATCCACTTCACAGTTATCACCTACTTCTTTAAACAAAACCTTTTGTGAGTACTGCACAGTGCAGAGAGTTGCTGCCTCAGAGTCACATTCTTGCAAAAAAGAGTTTCTTAGGACTTTTCCAAATTATTTTCAGACTTGCTTCCTGTTTGTTTTCTGGCAAACATTTGAAAGTATCTGTCCAAATGAGGTCCCATTTGTAGACTCAAAAATTCCATGGAATTGCAAAATTCCAGGGTGAATGACAGATTTATCACAGGGCAGGCATCAGCCAAGAAATTTGGTTTAAATTCTTTTAGTTTAAAAATTTGAAAGTCTTTTTACATTAATGTATTTAACAATGAGTTCATTTCCTGTTTATAACAAATATTGCTCATTTTTTGAAGCTAAAACTCCATAGCACATACATCTTCACATATCTATTCATTTTTATTGGTCTCAAAATCTACACAGAGATTATCTTGCACAGTATGTCTTACTTTTAAAAAACAGACACTAACATGACCAGCATAACAGACCAACTGAGACAGCACACAAGGAAAAGAATGTCAAAATTGGTCACCGCAAAATCACGCTGCACATTTTATCAGGATTTTGCAAAATGATCATATATTAGTAAAGACTTTTGTCTTATGGTAGAAAAATTTGTTTGATTTAATAATACCCTCAAATTGTATATTCTCTGCTCTCTCAATTGTATGGCAATCAAGCAGCTTCTCTCTCATCATAGCATGTAATAGTTCATTTTAGTGAGCCCTAACTAGATTGTTGTATTTGGAATTATTAAGAATTAGGTGTCAAAATGAAGATTTTTACCTTAAGCAAAAACATTTAATTTATTTATTAATTCATTTTTGAGAAAAAGCATTTCTATGTCATTCTGGCTGTCATGGATGTACAATAGATTGACCACAAAATCAGATTTGTCTGCCTCTGCCTCTGCCTCTGCCTCTGCCTCTGCCTCTGCCTCTGCATCTGTGTCTGCTTCTGTCTTATTCCTGAATGCTGGGATTGACAACATGTACCACCACACCAAGGAACAAAAATACGTTAAAGAAAAAGTATTTCTAAACAGATATACATAGAACTTAAATTTATATATACAATCATTATAGAGTAAAAAAATAAAGATAATTTATGTAACAGATTTACCTTTAAAACCTGGAATTTCAGGTCTTAAGAGGTGACTGAATGGGCAAGAACACTCTCCAAGCAGGCCTAATGACCTGAGTTCAAACTCAGGTACAAAGAAGGATGTGAGCATCTGCCTAGGCAACTCCCTCATGTTAGCCAGCAAGAGTAAATGAAAATAGATGGAAGGAGCTGGGCAGTGGTGGTGCACGCCTTTAATCCCAGCACTTGAGAGGCAGAGGCAGGCGGATCTCTGAGTTCAAGGCCAGCCTGGTCTACAGAGTGAGTTCCAGGACAGCCACGGTTATACAGAGAAACCCTGTCTCAAAAAACCAAAAAAAGAAAAAAGAAAAAAGAAAATAGATGACAGGAGCTGGAGCTTGCTAGAGTAGAGGACACAGTGAACAGAAATAGCAAGAGCAATCATCTTTCAAAAATGTAGAAGAAAAAAAACCCTCAGATGTTGCCCTCTGACTTCCACATGCAGGAATATATTCATACACATATGTTCACATATACACACATATTTTAATTGCAGCTTTAAAACTTTAACATCTTTCTCATGAAAATGAGACCTTATGAGACCATATTTATACATGACCTTATTATTCTCAAAACTTTTTCACTTTACTGTGAACTCAAGTTTACAATTACTTTTTGAGATATAAAAATAGTTCTTCCTTTCTTTCTTTCTCTCTCTCTCTTTCTTTCTTTCTTTCTTTCCTTCTCTCTTTCTTTCTGAGTCAAGATCTCACTATACAGCCATAGATGCTGTGGAATTTGCTAATAGACCAAGTTGCCTTTGAATTCACAGAGATCTGTCAGTTTCCTTAATGGTGTTATTAAAGCTATTTGATAAGATAGAAATTATTTTCATAGACTTAAAGTTCATCTTATTATTTTAAGTTTTGTAACAATTAAGAATATTAAACATAGACTTCCATAAACTCAGATTTCTTCAACTATTGATGTCCCAATAAATATATACTGTTAATTTTACTGTGGCTTCAAATCACAAAACACAAAAACTAACCCATGTACCAACCTCACACACATACCCTCCCCCCTCACAAACATACCTTCCCCCTACACACACACACCCCACGTTATTTCAACTAAGGCAAATCAAAGACAAAGTAATGAATGATTGGAATTTAAAATTAGGTGTCTATTTCTTTTTCACACAACTCCTCCAAATAATTTACTCAGAATTTTGCACATGAGTTTTACCAGAAGCCTCAACCAAGGTACTGAAGAAAAGCATGAAAAATGTTAAGGACCACTCGTGGCAAATTCTGACCAGCTTATTTGAACTGACCTTTGAGAAATTATCAGAGTCATTGTCATTGAGTTGTATGACTACCTTTATTTTAACCAACTTAAATTCTTTCTCCTTGACAAATTTGAAAAAGATACAGCATTAAATACAACATGTACCAGCTTCCATTTCTGTCCAACTGTTTGAGTGGAGAAGGTGAATAAAACTTATCTTGATGTCTTTCTATGCAACTCATTACATAAAAGTCACGTCAATGGCTCAGTCACATTTTTTTTCATTTAATATTTAAATTTTAGTAAAATACCTAAATCAGAAGAATTATTTGTACTAGACATTTTTTTTTCTGGAAATGAGAACTGCGAATTTGCTATGCTTACTTACATAGTTATTTATATTTCCTAGAATTTTAAAAGTCCCTTTTACCCATACATTTTCTTTAAGCTTACATTATTCCATGATGGCTTCCACACCCACTGGATACAAGCAAAATTCAGAAGTTGGAGAATTGTCAATGTTATCAACAGACAGATTAACATGTTTTCCACATCTGGTACTTATCAGCTATCACACTACCATTTGGATTCTTTTTAAAGCCTAGTTGCTTATCATTCAGAACATAATCTATTACTTTTATGCAGCATTGTATGGGAAAAACAGCAAAATGACCAGATGTTCTTCCATGATCAGAAGGAGATCCACTTGGGAGGTTAAGAGTAACAGGCAAGATTGCCTCAACTTGAGAGGACTGGTTACTTTACCTTGAGTTTTTAGCTTATCCACATGGCAGGTTCTATAGTAGCTATTTCAATCTTTGAAACACAATAATAAATTCAGTATTTGATTTCTCATCTTTTCATTCAAACTAAATATCCATTCTCCCATCCATGTGTCTAGAGAGTTGCCTTAGGGTTTCATTGCTTCATTTTTAGGTCTCTAGTATATGGTTTAGCATAAAGTAAGAAGAAATACATTTTTCTACTGAGTCAACCAGGATTTTTTTGTCCAATATCTCTAATTATCAGATACAGAAATTCCACTCCTTTATTTTCAGTTTCTATCTATTATTGATAATCTCACACATAAATAAATATACTTAGATCATATTCATTATGTCCTCCACCACTACACCTTTACAATTCTCCCAAGACTTTCTTTTTTTTTTATTGGATATTTTGTTTATTTACATTTCAAATGTTTTCCCTTTCCAGGTCTCTCCTTCAGAAACTCCCTATCCCATTCTCCATCTACCTGCCTCTGTGAAGGTGCTCCCCACCCACCCACTCACTCCAGTCTTCCCACCCTGGCATTTCCCTACACTGGGGCATCGAACACCTTCACACCCAAAGGCCTCTCCTCTTGCTGATGTCCAACTAAGCCATCCTCTGCCACATATGCAGCCAGCACCATGGGTCCCTCCATCTGTATTCTTTGGTTGGTGGTCCAGTCCATGGGATCTCCTGAGGTCTGTCCTGTTGATACTGTTGTTCTCTCTATGGGGCTGCAAATGCCTTCAGCTCCTTCAGTCCCTTCTCCAACTCCTCCATTAGGAACCCCCTCTCTCAGTCCAATTGTTGGCTGCAAGCATCTGCCTCTGTATTAATCAGGCTCTGGCAGAGCCTCTTGGGAGACAGCCATATCAGAAAGCACTTCCCAGCATCCACAATAGCATCTGGGTTTGGTAGCTGTATGTGGGATGTGGTGGGGCAGTTTCTGGATGGCCTTTCCTTCAGTCTCTGCTCCACAGTTCATCTCTATATTTCCTCCTGTGAGTATTTTGTTCACCCTTCTAAGAAGCACTGAACCATCCACATTTTGGTCTTCCTTCTTCTTAGGTGTCATATGGTCTGTGAATTGAATACTGAGTACTCTGAACTTTGGAGATAATATCCACTTATCAGTGAGTTCATACTGTGTGTATACTTTTGTGACTGATTTACCTCACTCAGGATGATATTTTCATTTGCCTGTGGATTTCATGAAGTCATTGTTTTTAATAGCTGAGTAATATCCTATTGTGTAAATGTACCACATTTTCTGTATCCATTCCTCTGTGGAGGGACATCTGGGTTGTTCTCAGTTTCTGGCTATTATAATTAAGGCTGCTATGAACCTTATGGAGCATATGTCCATATTACATGTTGGAATACCCTTTGATATCTTCCTTAATTTCATGCCTAGTATTCTTATTTGTTTGTTTGTTTTGTTTTGTTTTTGTTTTTTTGTTTTGTTTCAAAACAGTTTTTTTGGGGATTGCTCTGGCTGTCCTGGAACTCACTCTGTAGCCCAGGCTGACCTCGAACTCAGAAATCTGCCTGCCTTTGCCTCCCAAGTGCTGGGATTAAAGGCATGCGCCACCACCGCCCTGCTAAATGCCTAGTATTTTTTATGTGTATCCCAGAACCCTGTGACCAGCACAAATAAGTAAGAGAAAAACATCTAGGTCAAGAATATGGAAAGTCAGGCCTCTGAGAAGACTCAAAGTCTCGACTAGACAAAAAAATGGAATATGAGACACCAAGAAGGGGTGTGACTGTCTACAGACTAGGAAAAACATCAAAAAGTCCATGCCAGCAGGTAAGAAACAAACAAAAGAATAAATAGCAGCATCGTTTGATTTATGTGGATTTATTTTACCTGTGGAATCCATGCTCTTTTTTAATATTTACTTTTTTGTAATTCATATTAAAGAGAGGAGACTTTAAAAAAACCACACAGATTAAACTACATATCACCTGAGATTTTACCACCTGGATATCATCACTAATAACATTTTTCATACATTTCTTTACAATCTGTTCTCTTCCTCTGAATATATTGCTGAAGATAAAAATATAAAGATGTTTTTACCTCACATGGTACAGATGGTTCTATAACCCTTTTACTCCTCAAATGAATTGTTATGAATATTTTCTTTATAACCTAAAAATGATTTAAAGCACAGGTTCAAGTACAGGTTTGAGTATATGATTGTGATGTAGAACCATTAGGGCACACAAGCAGTATCTACTGAATATTAGATAATTCAGTCTTGGCTCATGTGGCCAAAAATTGGTCACAACCTTCTACCTGACCCTTAAGAGTATAGAGACAGCCTACATCCATCTCAAACTATGACATTGCATGAAAAAAGAATATTCACTGAATTTTTCCATACATTTTGATCTGTACCTGAAATACCTCCTGTGTCAATGGAAACCTCTCTACCCTGATCACAGTTTTCATCCATATTTCTTCCAAGAGATGAGATTTAGCATATTAAATTTCTGAGAATTATACAGATGGAATATTATAAAATACAAATTTATATATGTTAATATATTACATGGTGACCCTTACAGGGACATTATGGACGTTATGTGTCAGTCTTGTGATCCTTTTCCACAAATAGAGAAGGTATTTTTGTTTGTTTGTTTTAGACTTTTGTGACACTCATTCAACAGTATTCTTCTCACTATGGCTAAATGGCATTTGAGATGGCTCTGAACTTTAAGAAGCCTACTTTCCAGCAAAGGAGATAGAAAATAGAAAGAAAAATATAGTAGTTATGAGAATATAAGATGTTAGCAAGAGGTCAAGAGAAAAGATTAAGATAAAGCTGAGTTAGGATATTAAATTTAGGGACAACAGAAAGGGAGAGATGACTCCAGAAATTTAACAGCATTTCAAATACTCTTTCTTTTCTCGGGATACAGAAAACAAATCACCCTTTCATGATTTTCTCAAGTATCCAATATGCTATTTTAGGAAGTTTTAGGATTTACACACATACCTCTTTCCAGGCATTACTCAATGTATTTTATATTCCTTCTCAGTAAAGGCTTTATATTCTCCCCTCACTTAGATTGCATAAATACTGTACTGAAGGAGTTAAAAAATGGAATGTGATAAAATGTATTTTTCTTTCCAGCCTCCAGCAGTTCAATACATAAATTATGTTTTTGATCCTGGCAACTCTTCAGCAACTAAAAAGATGTTTAAAATAGGAAAACAGGAAATGCCACAGAAAAATGTGTCTCTTTGTTTTTTGGAAGAAAATATTCTCATCAAAGGTGCCCAGCAGAACATTGTGAAATATGTTTAAGTCTACATATCAGCCAAACCTTGCAAATGAATTACATTCTGTCTCTTGCTTCTGTAACGATCTAAGATAAACTGCTTAATCTTATATCATTTTAACTGTATCATGCCCAACTTCCTCAAAAGAAAACAATATAATATCATGTAGCATTGTATATGATATTGAATCTAGGGATTCAAAATAATAGATCAAAGTGTTTAGGAAAATAACCCTCATATAGTCACTTCATAACTTACATTTGTAACCACTGCTTAACAATCATAGGAAGTATGATTTATTACATCCTTTTCTTTATACATTAACTTCATTTATGGCAACCACACTCTGAGTTCTTAAGTGACTTGCCCAGCATTGGTACCAAAGTTAGTAAGAGCAGACCTGCACTGCTCTGCTATTAACTGCAATTGGAGTATTAGAAGGGACTTTCATGTGGAATAGCATTTTAGTAGGTCTTAAAATAAGAATTACAGGCAAAAGTTTGTTTCTAACAATGCTTGGCAGATGGGAGATTACATAGTTACATATTATAAAATCAAAAACTGTGACTGAGGGAGATTATGAGTACTGACTAATTGATAGCACTCAGAACTGAACTCAGTGTAAGATAAAGTGAAGGATAGGAAAAGTGGACACAAGAGAGTAAAGGTTGATGAGAAGGATCAACTATGGGAAATGGGTAAAATGAATGAACATCTGCATTCAACAAAAGAGGAACAACCCAGTTGTATTGCACTTTAAAAATCTTTTACTTTCATAAATAGAAAATAATTTTTATTTATTTTGGTTTTTAGATAAGGTATCATGTAGCCCATCTTGGCTTTAGGAACACTGGGTCACCAATAATGACCTTAAACTTCTCATCTTCCTAACTCTAACTGTCAAGTCCTGGCACTGTATGAAGCATTACATGAGATTTCATGTGATGCTGGAGATTGAGCGCAGGACTTTCATGTGTGTTACTGAAGCACTAACCAAATGAAATATACTCACATCCCTAAGAAGTCATATTTTAATACATTTATCCACAAATAGTAATATCCTAGCTACCAACCAGAATTATATATGGGTCAAAATCTTTTCTTGGTTGTAAAGTAGTAGCACTAGAAGAATAATAGTGTGTTTTACAATTGTAAGACTTGAAGGGATGAAACAACAGCAAATATCCAAGCTTTTGCATAGAGCCAAAGCAGAGACAGAAAAGAGTCACAATGATGAGCAAGGATGAAATATACCTGTGAATATACCTGTGCCTCGTTTCATGGGTTTCTTCTTAGGAACCTTGAGATAGTAGAGGGTCAGCACAAGAGCCCAGCCATCAGAACTTGATGTGCTGCTCATCTAAGTATCTTGATTCTGGCCCCAGTTAATGGAAAACTGTTTTGTTTTATTTTTGTAACATATTTCTTGGTTTAAGTTGATTTGAGAACAGGCAGGAAGCTGAGGTCTCAGAAGAAAACTTCATTGATTGCATGTACATGTTATAAAATAGAAGAAAAGGAAATATGAGGCTTCAAGTCCATCTTCACTTACTCATCAGAAATACAGAGACTAGCTAAAATGTTTTTTTTTTTTTCAAAGAGGTCATGCTGGCATATTTCCATGTGAGGCGAGGCCAGAAGATGGAAGTTAGAGATCAGCCTTAGTCTCCTGGAACACACTGATTTCCACATCATACTGAACTACACCATAAGAACTTGTCTCCAAAAAAAAAAAAAAGGTAAAAACATCTACTTTAAGTTAATGGAATGTCTATAAGTTAAAGTATTTGCTATACAAGTGTGGGGATGTGAATATGGATCCTTGAAACATACATCAAAAGCTAAACATGGCAACATACATCTACCACCCAAGTGCTAGGGTATAGATACAAAGACAGTTGGGTCCCAGAAACACATTGTTCAGCCAGTCCAGTGGAACACTAGTGAGATCCACGGCCAGAGAGACCATACACCAAAAAGGTAAGGTGGAGATCAACAGGAGTTTGACCTCTGAACTGCCCAGGAACATACACAAGTAAACACATCGACCAACACACACACACACACACACACACACACACACACACACAAAACCATGTGGAATTCAACAGGCTTTAGTCTTGATCTATTTTTTAGAGAACTGCATATATAAATTTCCACTAGAAAATTTAGTAAAGACAGAGCCAGCTATATGGCATAAGGAGGCAGGGGTTCTTGGCAGGTCTGGGTCCCCACACATCTCTGTGTGCCAGAGTGGGGCTTGGGAGTATATCCCAGGGTTTTTCTTCAATATTTTACTAAGAAAGTGAAAGTGTGAAGGATTCTTTCCATAGGTAAATAACTATTCTTATACCAAAGATATTTATTTCCCATCTACAACATACATTGTCCTCTTCACATTCCCCTACCTGGTACTTCTTTCCCATGACAAATTATGGTTTTTTCAAGCCTATGTAGACAAATATCTACCCAAATCTGCACTTCTGAAACCATCGCTTAGCTTTTGAATATGGTTTCTGAAGCTTTTCTCCATTCTTCAAGGGTTTCTTTGTTTCTCAAAGACGGAATATGTGATCAGGTATCTCTTGCTTCAGTTTTTAAATCATTTTATTCAAGAATTTGGGTTCTTCTGAAGGACTGGCACTGATAAGTGAGGATCTAAACTATCTGTTCAGTCTTGATAACCTGGGAAAAGTACATAGCAATGTATGCCTACACCACAATTTCAACTGTACATTTATCTATCTGTGTGTACTAAAAAAACCTTAGGGTTTCCTGTTCTCATTCTTTTTGTATTTCTGATACTCATTTGATATCAGGATCACTAAATCTTTAGCATAATCACTTAGCTGATTCCCTCTAAGCAAAAAATTGTTCCTCTCCTATGCACTTATATCTCTTTTACATAGGCAGGCTGTGATCTCAGGCCCACCACTGGTTGCCCTTGTAATCTGCCTTAGAGACTCCTTTCTTCTGAAACTTGGATACCTGTAGCATAGTAAGTTATCAAAGTGTAAATAGAAGAAACATGTCTGTAACTTCATCTACGATCTTCATTTTGTCTTTCCATGTTATAAACAAGGTTGACTTAAGCATCTTTTATTTAATTACTAATAAAGAGCATTATTCTTTATGATACATATTTAGTTACCCTGGTACAATTCAGAATCTAAGAAACAACTAACTATAGGCCAAATTCTGCCCTGGCCTGAAAGTATGCAACTTTATATATTCACTTTACATATAGACTTGTATGTGAGTATGTGTTTATGTGTATGTGGGAGTGTCTGTGTTTGTGTGTACAGGCATATGTATATAATATGTATAGAAGAGTATTTTACATTTTTAAGGACTGTAAAAAATATATGACAAGGACCATATGTGATTCAGAAAATCTTAAGTATTTACTATCAGGCTGTTTCCACAAAAGTTTGCCAACCCTGGGTTTGAGGTATCTGACAATTCTGCCAAGTTGGCTAATTTACCAGGAGGAAGTGGCACACCACACAGCTCTCAGCTGTTTAAGTTACAAAGATTCAAAATAAGTCGCAAGTAACAATTGCATTTACCATCATGTCAAAAGAGAGGTAATGAACAACTTGCAAATCTTCAGTAACTCATTAGCATGGTACAAAGGACAATTCCAAATCACCCTTACTCCTTATAGCTGATAGTTCCACTTGCCTATGATTTGCATGGCCATTAGAAGGAGGTCGTCCTCTATTGCTATTTATTTTATTCAATGTCTTCTTATTTAAATGCCTAATGTTTAATTATATGAGTTTCTGTAACTACAAAATTAAGTATAACACTTATTCAGATTTAACATTAAGTCTATTTTGACTGTAAATAAGATTACCTGCAGGAATTGTATAACAGAGGAAGTAGAGTTCTTCCCCAAAAACAATGTATTTATTTCTAGGATTTTATGTCAAAAAATAATAGGAGGGTCATATTGCCACTTTAAGACAAATAGAGTACTTACTCATAAATATACCTTTTATATTTTGTGTCCTGTTTATACAGAACCCAGAGGCCCTTTTTTTTAGAAGCAAAATTACTTTCTAGACTAAGATAAGGAGATGCCATTTACATAATCCAAGAAGAAAGGGGAATATACAGAACTTTCCCACAGCTGTGCTAAGTAACATTTTCCTCACCAACACAAAAGGGAGAAAAGATACTCTCAGCATTACTTATCATCGTAAAATCCATCACTTCTGTTTGCTACATACTGATTTACCTCCCTTCTGTTTGAGGAAAGGTTTTAAATAGCTACAGTCTGTTCTGTTATTTCCTTTCTCACCCAAGCAGTGCCCTGAGACAGTTGGATACAAAAGAAAGGTGCTGCAAGGAGGGAAAAGAAACAATAGCAACAGCAACCAAAACCAAACCATCTTTGTAGGTACATGATTCATACGCCACTACTAGTTTATATTCTCACTTAAGAGCTAGATTTGATATGTGTGTTCCAGCACCATGCTCTTACTAATTGTCTTGAATAATTCAGCTCTTATAGCTCTCTAGGGGCTGCTGGAGTTGGGCTGCTGCAAGACATGTTTGATACTACAAAACACACAACAAGTTAATTTCCATGCAGAAATCTCCATGGTTAGCTAGAGTGGCTGGATTTGGTAAGCTGAAAGGCCCAAGTCAGAGAAGTCCAAAGGCATTACAGGTTGTTATAGCTACCATTTGGTATCATCCCAACACCAAGACTGGAATCTTACCTGATCTACGATTCCCGATATGCTTGCTTTTAACAGCTGAGAGAAAGTGCTAATTGCAGATTTTGTTTTCTTTGGCTCAAGAGAAAAATTCCAAAGCTGTTGATGACTTGAAATAGATCCTGGAAAGTATAAAAGAAGAAAATTAGAAAAATAAAATAAAATAAAATAAAATAAAAATACCGCACACAACTGCCTTGTCTGCGTAATAACATTGAACATGACTGTCACTCTGAAGACGTATTAGCTCATTTAGGTAATTAGTGTGAGCAGCATGTTTCCCTACTTATTCCATTCAATTATAGGCTTCTCACTTTGTCATTACTGGAGTGTCTTAATGTGACTTGTAATTAGTGTAATTACAATCCAATGTTAATTATATCTGCCACTTAGACATAATTTTATATAGTAATGGTCTCTAATCTCAGTAACCTTATTATGTTGTTTATTCAAACAGGAATTAAGTCTTCTTTCATGCGTCAAATATGGAGATTACAAAAACTCACTGCTTGTGTCATTTTGATAGTTATGACAAGGGGATCTTTGAAATAGCAAAATCATATTTGAGACAATGCCTGCATGTGCAAACAATTAAAGCAGTTCCTCCTCTTTCCAGAAATATGCTATGCATTGCCAAATAACTGTGTTCAGAGACAGTGACTTGCTTCTGAATTCTGAGAACTAATGAGTGAACATCGAGAAAACCTATTACTGTTGTTCAGTTGATTAGAATACCAAAGGCATTCATTGCTGACCATTTAATGGACCATTGCTTTGAGTAACTAACCATTCCATACAATGTGATAATATAACCTTCCATTTGAAGAGTGCATTATTTTTTAAAGTGCTCTTAAATATATTAGCTCAGTTTATCCTGGAAATAGCTTCATAGGAGTAGGTACTGGATTACTGAAACACTTTGAAAAAATAAGCAATTATCTATGTTCATCTGTAAGAGGAAAGCTGAAAGACAACCTGAGAGAGTCATGAACAAAGTAGACTCCTAAGTTGAAGAAGGGTTGAGTCCCAATAATACACTTAAAAGAGCAGCACATTTGAATGCGTTGTCTAGCCCCTCAACCCCTCAGACTCCTTAATCTGTAAAGCAAAAATTCCAAGTATGTATTCCATAGGGCAATCAGTGTGTTATAGAGAAAATTATACCAAAGCAGTGCTTGCCACAAATTTAATACCTATCAGTAGATATTCTTACTTAGAAGCACTCTTACCTCTTGATTTGGGAAATTATTATCTTTTCATTAACCAACAAGTTTTATAGATTTCTTTATTCAAATAATTAACTACAGGTTGGGTTTATATGTTGCATATTTCTATGTAAATATTGTATAAACAAAGACTATTCAATACAGCCAAAAAGAAAAATCCCACCAACTTGACTGCTCTAAGAATGAAAACGATAAAAGTCCTTTGGAGAAGATTCATTGTTTTATTGCTTCGTATAAATACCAACCCCTCACACTTATTGACACCCTCAGAAGTAGTGTGTCTTATTACTATATTAGCTCACAAATCCTCAGAAAGTTAACATAACCAATTGCAGTCACATATACAAAGTTCTTCCCTTACTGAGATCTACAAAAATGCTGCTTGTTATTTATTTAATAGATCTCATTATCTCTATTTTCAATAGAAATATTAAGAATGCTACATCATATAAACTTTTTCGGTTAAATTTTCTTATTTCTAATAAGCTCTGCATCATTTCCAATTTTTACCAAAAGAAAGAGGTTACTTCACCAGTTTTGTTCTTCTTCTTTTTATATCTACTCTGGTGGATCTTTCTTTCAGCAATGAACAGCAAAGTGGCTTTTGCAGATGACAGTCCCATGCAGCCGATAGCACCATCAATATCAACTGTGACCAGTTCATTTCTGACAGTGTTCCTTTAGACTATTTTCCTAACTGGAAGTTCAGGGAAATATTAGCTAGAACGGTATGTTTGCCCAAACCTGGGTCTACTGGATGTTATAGTAGTATTGACTCAAACAATTCAGAAATTTGGGGTCATTAAATATCAGCTAGCAGTTCTTCTGCCTTTGTGTTTTATTAATTTACATGTAATGTTGAAGCAATTTTGATGAACATAGGAAAGTTTTTGAACAGTGTGGATTCTCTGCTCTCATTCCATGGAGAAACCACAGAAACCAGTTTTAAACATGCTGTGAGCCACCACATCAGGCTAGGATGCATCAGATTTTAGTGTTAAATGTAGCTCCTTAAAGATACTACAACTCACTAGTTCAGCTTTTGGACCATGCTCCAAGTTTGCCAGTGATAATCACATACTTCTTTTTCACTCTGTCTGAAAACACTGCTCTATAGCATTATAGACATGAGGCTGAAGAAATGGATACAGTGTTGCTAAGGAGAAAATCCTCTACGAGGAAGGGTAGGATGACACAATAAGAAGTATCTTTAGACAATATAAATCGATGACATATTTACATTTCTAATCTCAGAACTGGTGAACAATTTCTTTTGTCAATTCAGTTGAGCGCTGTTCATTTTATTTCCCTAATTGAACTTCTCTTCTCATCCAATCACATTCCTAACAGTGTATATGAAAAGAACACAAAATCAACTCCCAGTTATTAAATATTTTGTTTCTAGAAAATAGTATGAGTTGTTTATGGTGGTGATTTCATGGCTGTGGGAAGCTAAGGGGATAGTTCTTCAAAATGATGTCAGTTTCAAATTCTTTAAGTACATTTGTTAACAATGGGAATGGAAGCTTTGTGAAGAGCTTTGGGAACAAAACGGTACTGGGTTCAAACCCAGAAATCTCTTCCCAGTGGTATTCCCTGTTTTAGTTGCTTATATCAGTAAGACTGAAACTTTTATCTGTAACACAATGTCAGTAGCACCAATGTTGAGAGAGCTAGTGTGGGACTGTATATGGTAATGAGTACAATGCAGCCTCCAAGCTGCAAAAATATCAGGTCTTGTTAGAGTTATCATGGTAGTCGGGACAACTTTATACTGGAGAAAAACTGGATATACTTTAGATAAGACATACTCTGTTTAAAAAAACAATAACAATTTGTTGTGAAGAAAATGGAGTATAAAGAAGTAAAAGCATTGTGGGAAAATAACAGTATCCACGTGCAGGAAAATGGTCGTTTCCAAGTGGATTTTCACAGTGGAAATGGTAAGACACAACAAATTTCTGGCTATATTTTGGAGGTCTTGCCAATAGATGCTGACGGATTCGATATGAGTGAGAAAAAGAAGAATCCAGGTTTGAGCTCTAGCATTGGGTAGGTACTTACACTACAGACCAGAGGTTATGGGGTCTGCCCTTCCTTTCATCCTTTTGACAATCAGGAATAGCATTCCTTCCCTCAGCCTTTTAGAGTATTGGATGATGATTAGTCAGTAAGTCCTTTATAAACAATTTTACTTTGGTTAATAGTTGTTGCTTTGTCTAATAGGCAATGCCCTCCTGAGAAGCAACCTTCATACTAATCCTACCTGAAAAAATAAGATAAAAACCCCTGATATATTAAAATGTGGCACACACTTCAACCCACGTTAGGGTAACTCCTCAGAGACAAAATTCCCTATAGTGCAGTTGGAGTGTTTGCTATGGGATACAGCTAACATTGCTCCCCATTCCCTTCCTTCATAACATTGTTTCAGAAAAAGTTCCCAATTACACTCTCTTCCCAAATTTCTGCTTCAGAATATGTCTCCATGGCATCCAACCTCACACAATTTCTGACAGTGTTGGTCTTGGCAAGTATGCTATAAAATGGGACTTTGAACTTGTGTCACTAGCTGGTAGGCTAGTGATAGACTCCCTTTAATGTTAGGTACTGAGAGTTACTATGGAACACTCTGGAGAGTCTATTGTTGACTCTGTTAGAGTTGACAAATTAGGCATATATGCTAGGCATGTTGACAAGAAGGAACAAATTATTGCATTAACTCAAGTGACTGGCTTTGGCATACCTGTTTCTGGAACTGACTGGTGAAATAGTCAGGGTAACAAGGTTGTACAACTACAAAACTGAAAACTGAAACAGTGAGAGGACAGTGTTGGCAGCTGAAGGGCAGGAAGAGTTACTCACAGGAGAACAGAAGAAAATTGGCAGGGTCCAATGCAAACCTCAATTCTCAGCTGCAGAGGAATCAGACAACACTGCCTTCATTCTGAAGAGTGGAATTATCAGAGATATAATGGAAATTTCAGCATTAATGAACTAAAACTATGAATTGCTCCATTTCTCTGAATTTACTTCTGCAGTGGGCATGCCTACCATGTAAAAGGTATGTATTCTTTCTCAGTCAAGGAAACAGAATATGACCCCTTCAGAATTTATTTGTATGTTCCAAAACAGCTTCTAGACTAATAAATATAAAAATACAACCTAATTATTTTAAGAATATGTTTGGTTTTCCAAGAGAAGTCAGTATAACTAAAGAAACCTCAAGAAAAAGAAATGACAAGAAGAGAAAGTAAAGGATTGTAAGCATATAAATAGGAGTAGGTGTACAGATTCGTAAACACATATTCATCTACACATTTTTATCATTCCATTCATTTACATCTCAAATGATATCCCACTTCCTGGTTACCCCTCCACACATCCACCCTCTCTTCCTCCCCTTTGTCTCTATAAGGATGCTCCCCTACCCACCCAACCATTCCTGCCCCAATGCTCCATCATCCTCCTATGCTGGGGCATCAAACCTCCACAGAACCAAGGGCCTCCCCTCCCATTGATGTCAGACATGGCCATCCTCTGCTAAATTTGTGTCTGGAGCCATGCATCCCTCCCTGTACATTCCTTGGTTGGTAGTCTACTCTCTGGGAGCACTGGGTAGTCTGGACAATTGACATTGATCTATACATTTTTGACAAATAAAGGGCTTAAATACTCACAGTTGATGACATGACCATTCAATTTCCTCAGGAAGGCAGCCAAGGAAGAACATCAGGCACATGTGAAGTCCATAGACACAGACCACATTTACCATGTGGATTCTTCCACTCCTGCAGAGAAGCTTCAGCTCAAAATTTAAATGTGCCAATAAAAGTTTGAAGTCAAATGGCAAGAAATTTGATCATCAGATTCCCTTCAGAATAACTTGAGATAAACTTATCAAACTCCTGGAGAATATTGTATAATGAACTATGCATACAAAAGAGTATAACACTTATCTTCCTATATTTGATATGCAAATCACAAGCAATAGAAGAAAAGGATGCATAGGTTGGACATTATAGAAATTAATTACTGTCCATCAGAGGTCACCATATACAAATTGAAATAAAATGGATAATTGTGAAGTATACTACATAGCACATTATATCAGGAAAATCTAAAATATCCTTAAAATATATTCTAACATATTTGGACACCTCAAAGTGGCCTTGGTGGCTTGAAAAGGTCACACAAAATAATGTGGGAAGGAAAGAAGTGGATCTGGGAAGAGTTGGGAGAGACTCTTCAAGCCTCCTTCAAGACCGTGTGTTTTGATTTTTGTTTCTTATTTTCTTTGCTTGCTTCTCCCTTTTTAGAGAGAAAAGAGATGGGTTTGTTTTTATTTTTAAAATTTCTTTGTTTATTTATTTGCATCTACACCCTCCAAATCTCCCCTCTCAGAGATGCTCCCTCATCCTTCCTCCCCTTCTCCTTTGACAGGTTGGAGACCCCCTGGGTATCTACAAACTTGGTGCATCAAGTATCTGCCAGAAAACATGCATTCTTTCTCCCTGAGGCCAGACAAGGCAGCCCTGTTGGGGAGCAGATACCACATTCTTGCTACAGCTTTAGGGAGAGCTCCAGATGTTGGGATTGTGAGTTGCACATGTGAGCTACATATGTGATGGAGGCCTTCTTCAAGACGATGTATGTTCTTTAGTTGGTATCTCATTTTAATGAGTGATGAGCTTTGAAGCATATAAGAAGACAAAGGGGAGAGTGAAGAATATGATCCAAATATCTTGTATAAAAGTCAATAGAACTTTAAATAATATTTGCAAAGAATAAGCTCCCTTCAAAAAAAAATCTGAGAATTCAAAACATGTTGAAAATTACAAGTAAAATCAAAAGTAGAACAGATAAAAAGGAGTTCAGTTGTTAAGATTTCCAAAGAAAAAATTAAAGGTTCAAAGATCATCGCACAATAATGAATAAAATAAAATAAATAAATACTTATTAGAAGACAAAAACCCTCCAATACCAAATGGCCACTTCTTTAAATATACATACAATGGTGATTGTGACCACGCCAGCTCAGTCAGTCAGACAACAGGGTCTCCAGCGAGGGAGTGAGGATTGTAAAAGAAAACAGACAAAATTATAATGTGACTCCAGCCTATACTGAGGCTGAAGCAGCTTTATTTCTCTCCAGTCTACTTTTGTATCATTCTAGGTACATCCAAAACACATGGTCAGTTCTTAGATCAAAGACGAAGTCATCAACTGAAGTGTAAACAAGGAGATCACACAAGAAAGTAATAAAGCGAAGAGATCACATAAGGTAGTAATCCAGCAAAGAACTAAGCAAAGCGCCATGGTCCCTGTTTCAGATATTCTTATCTGAGCCTCTTTTCTTTTTCGAGCCCAGTGACAAATGCCAGATTCCTAGAAGTGGCACCAAAAGCTCTCAACATCATTGCACAAACTGAGAATGCATTTACAAATATATATGTGTAAATAACAGCATTTATATATTTTAAAAAAGAGGCCGTAAATTTGAAAGATAGCAAAGAGAAGTATATTGGAGGGTTTATATGGGATGGCGTAAAGAGAGTAAAAGGAAAAAATGATGTAATTGATTACATTTTAACCTGAGAAAAATTAAGAATAGTCCAATTTGAAAATTGGCAAAATGCCTGATTAAACATTGCTCTATGTTGTTTCTTATAACAAATCACAGGTAGAAAGGTGCCTAATAGCATCAGTCTTCAAAAAAATTCGCCTGAAGAATATAAAGCACCATACACTAGGATGGCTTTAATGAAAATTAATGATATTGATAACTATTGAGAGAATGTGGAGAAATACAAATCTTCAAATATCATGGATGGAAATAGATACTATCTGTGTTACCTCAAAAAACAGTCAAGAAGTTTACTCAGAAGTTTAATATGAAATAATTATATAATCCTGATACTTTACTCATGTTAAGTTAAGCAGACATAACATGACAGAAAACTGCATGAAGAAATAGAGAGCTTAGGTTATTTCATTTTGTTCTTATGACCCTAGTGACACTACATACAGGCATATATGACAGTTGAAAAATGTTGCTTGATTGAGGAAAGTGTCTCCCTGATAAACAGTCCAAGAAAAGAGAGTATATGCCTTTATCCATTCATATTCATGTAGCATATAAGTGTTATTGTATTTACTTCCATTATTCTGGCACAAAATTGCTTCTAGTTTGATTCTAGATTAAGAAGAATATTCTGCTTCAACTTTTCTACTTTCTTCTCTTACCTAGACTATCACTTTTTCTGCAATAAGAAAACCCATCCTTTCTTGTGGACACTCACTTCCTTCCCTTAACCATGTGAGATGAGCTTCTTCCTTAATCAACCCAATCATAGGCATCAAACTTGCTTTGAAATGTTACAGACTAACAAAGCAGGATGCACTCTACAGCAGTTTGCCGAGTGAGCCCCAAACTCTATTTGATAGTTACCATGAGCCTTGTGGGAAAGAGCCTTGTCTTGTGAGAGCTGGTTCTATTCGCTCTTTTCGAAAACAAAATTCAGAAAGAACTCCAATAAAAGCATCTCATTGCACTCCTTGCACCTTGGTACACTGTATAGCTATAATTTTCTCTTCCTGGACAAACTTTCAATTCTCCCCATTTTATTTTTGTGTTTCTTTCTGAATATCTGGGTTTTTTTCTTAAAATAAATATACATCCTTGATTTTGATTATTCCAATAAAAGTTTAAATGACAGATATATAGATTAACTATGTTTCCTGTTAAAAGTTGTTTAGGAGCTGGAGAGGTAGCTTAGCAGCTCAGAGGTCTATCTGCTTTTCTATAGGACCTAAGTTTTAGTCCCACCATCCACATGATGGCTTGCAACAGTTTATTTTCATTAAATATGTAATCAAAATATTAAAGAACCAGTAATTTCCCTAAACCCATAGAGCTTATTTACAGTATACACATAGAGGAAATATTAGTCCACACATCTCACACAAACACACATACCCACCCCCCACTCCCCCATCCCCACAAAACCCAACAAAACAAAATGTAAAGAAAGTATACTCCTGTGCAGAATGTAAAGTCTTGTCAAGAAGTACTGTTCACTCAAACTCAGGCCTCTATGATGTTAAACAAGACACTGAATTCTGTTTCCCCACATACTAAAATTACAGATTGAGTTTACCCTGCCTCATGTAGTGAAATGAACTCACTCTGTAAAACAAGGTCAATTAAAAAATGAGACAAGATGCTAGAACACATATGAATATAGTCCATAAGTTACACATAATATTCATCAATGGAAGACAATACTGTTTAGAAGCTCGGAGTTAGCCGGGCAGTGGTGGCTTCCGCCTTTAATCCCAGCACTTGGAAGGCAGAGGCAGGTGGATTTCTGAGTTTGAGGCCAGCCTGGCCTACAAAGTAAGTTCCAGGACAGCCAGGACAGTTCCAGGACAGGGCTACACAGAAAAACCCTGTCTCGGAAAAAAAAAAAAGTTTGGAGTCAGAGAAGTGGGGCTTCAAGAAGTGGTTGGTATTCAAGAAGTGTCAATAGTATGGAATCCAGGTAAGAATAAAAAAGAGATACACTAATTTGAAAAATAAAATTTCATCTCAAATTACTCACCAAGAAGACACATTCATTTTAAATTCATTTTAGCAATGAGAAGAACCAGTTTGATTCTATAAATTCAATGTAATAAAGGAAGCTTCTATTGTATGTTTATATGTGTGCATGTGCATGTGTGTGTGTGTTCCTAATTACATTTCTGAACACAGAAATATAGATGAAAAAGACAAAGCTCATGCCCTTGAAAAAATTCCAACCTACTTAAAACTACAGACATATAAACATATTATTCTTATTTAATGTAGAATAAGAAAGAGTTACTAGAGGGCTTGAAAACAGGGAACTGTCCAAACCCAAGAAAGTTAAAGGAAGTTCTTCAAAGAAGAGAGTGAGTGAGCTAATATGGGTATATCCAATGTCCTGGTTCTCACACAGATTCTGATGAAGCAATGGAGTTGGTGCCCTATGTGGTAAGGAAAGTATGCCTATAATGAGAAAGATATTTTTAAAAATCTCTGTTAATACTAAAATATTTGTAAAAGCCAAATATAAAATGTAAAACTGAAAATGGGATATCTGAAATGAAAAATTCAGACAATTAAATGCTACAATTTAAAGTACCAATGGTAGAGGTTGGCTTTCCTACTGAGTCCTCTGTGCATCACTGTTTTTAACGCGATAAATGTAGTCTTAGATTTTTCAAAACCTATTTTATTTAGGGTTCTTAAATGCTTCAACCTCCTTTCTAGCCCACAAATCAAATGTAGGGGAGAAACATGGTTCATAGGACAAGGGGACTGTGGACCTGTTTAGAAATAGTTCTTTGGAGCCATTCCAATCTTTGATGTCAAGATATCAACAGTCCAGTCCAATAGCAAACAACGAAGATGAGTCAGAAGCAGTGACTCAGTCTAGCAGAATAAGTCAGTGGAAGGATTAGCTGGAACACCTTGAGAAGTTCTTTGGTGCTTTTCTGTTTACAAGGTAAAGACCACTCACTGAAGACCAGCGAAGGCCA
The DNA here is from genome assembly GCF_008632895.1 of Mastomys coucha. Taxonomy (NCBI): domain Eukaryota; kingdom Metazoa; phylum Chordata; class Mammalia; order Rodentia; family Muridae; genus Mastomys; species Mastomys coucha. Next base: position 35,180,231 of record NW_022196897.1, read on the forward strand.
GCAAAGCATTGCATGCCAGAAAAGACCCAGAAGCATTGTATGGCTAAAGAAGACCAGGAGTGCAAGCATGCCCTTTCACTGTCTATGGGGTTCTACTTATACTCTTTTCAAACATCATATGTCCTCTCAAGCATCTGCTTCAGCAAATATCCTCTCTCACAAGATAACTTGCAGAAAAACATCAAGTGACACAACTGAGTTTCCAAAGAAAACAGAAATTTCCACTTGAGATAACCCTGTAGATATAACTAAGCCTATAGTTCAGCACCTATCAGATGGATTGCAAGGTTGCTAAGCTTGAGTTAAATGTCTTTAGTCTTTCTATCTGTCCTCAAAATCAAGAAGTCCCAACCCCTTGACTTTGTATGACCTGGGCCTCTAGAATTATAGGAGGTACATTTCTGTTTGTACTCAGACTTGTGTGTTTAGTTCCAGTGATACAAACAAGACTTGGGGTAGAAGATAGCTTCTAAAGATGCATGTCCTCAAAAGTAAAAAATGTAAGAATGAACAAATGTCCAAAGTCTATGAGGAAAAAGTCAATAACCTTATACAGAGAGTAGAATCCTTAAAAGGGAGAAAAATATAATGAAGGAGAACAATATTTGACAAAATAAAGGTAAAACACTACCCCAAATTTCATGGATACAAAAAACGTGCATCTTCTAGATACAAAAAAGAAAAATGTGAAGGAAGTCTCCTTATGTATATGATGTATATGAATATTTAATTTCTGAAAGCCAATGGCAAAAATTGAGGACAATAGAGGGAAAGAGATGATACAGAGAAAGATAGATACATGATAAATAAATGATAGATTAGGGAGACGATTAGATAGATAGATAGATAGATAGATAGATAGATAGATAGATAGATAGATAGATAGATGATAAAGATAGATTATAAATGATTGGTGAATACATGTAAACATACTTCATAAGTATATAGATACATAGAATCAAATAGAAATACCAAACTTTGTATAATGTAAGACTGATAACTCCAGAGGTAATATATAGAAGTAAAATGTTTCTTTTAAGACTTGTAGCATGAAATTTATGAGGCACCTTCAAGAGAAGTTTATGATACAGTAGGTGTAACAAGCCAGATCATAGTGAATGAAAAATTGCTTTACTTCTTGCCTGATGTACATAACAGTAATTGAAAGCAGAATTAAATAAGCAGTATAATAAAGGATAAAATGAGACTTTTAAAAAGACCAAAGAAGTTTTTTGTAAAGCACCCACTTATAACACAATTCTGCATATATCTAATGTCTAAATAATATTGCTAAACTGAGCAGCCAGAAGTGTCACATAAATGTGATGCCATTATTTCAACATTTTAACAAAGATGTAGGTGCTAATCTGACAAGCTTCTCCAAAGTAGCAGCTTGGACAATGACTCCATGTGATCTGTTTCTTTATTAGAAAGAGTGAATAATATTCAGTCAGTACAGTAAGTGACATTGTGAGAATTCAACAACAGAGAGGAACCTTTCATTATCCCTTATTATCTCTTGCTTCAGGCCCTATGTTTTTCCCAGCTGGCAACTGTAAAAGAGTTCATTATTATGTATTGCATTTTTGTTAGTGGGAAATATTTAGTAGGAGAATGATCAGTGGAGATAAGGTAGGTAAAGTACTAAGATTTACAATGTTTTAACTAGAATTTTGTTTGAACTTCAATGGAAAACCATAGTGGTTTAAAAGAAAATACATCATTTGATTTTTATGCTTTAATCTCTCAATCTCTCTCTCTCTCTCTCTCTCTCTCTCTCCCTCTCTCTCTCTCTCTCTCTCTCTCTCTCTTTCTCTCTCTCTCTCCCCCCCCCCACACACACACGGGATAATTTAAAGGGGCAAAGGCTTCTTTAAAATTAGGACATTTATTACACAAACTTATTTTACAAATTACAGAATGAAACTCTATTTATTAAACTGTATTTAACAAGTACTAGAATGTTTTCATTCTGAATGTCAAACTGAAGGTCATAGAAATTACAGTAAACAAACAAGTAACAGTACAAGTAAACAGCAAAGATATACATAGAGATTGGGAACTTATTAGAACTAAATGCAGCGTTGTAGAACAAACTCTGGTGAATGTACTCTCCTCTGTGGTAATTATCACTCAAGTCTGTACATTGCACACAGATGGACAACCAGAGCTGGATTCAGCAGCTAGAGCATCTGCCTAATATCCACAAATCCTGGTTTTATTGCCAGCACCAAAGTTGTAAATAAGAGGAGAAATATTGCAATTTTTCCCAACATAGTATTTTTATCGATTATTTGGGATTTCACATAATGCACCAGGATCACACTCACTTCCCAGTTCTCCTTAGTCCAACCCCTCACACTTTTAAGTCCCACCACCAATTAAAATAAGAAAAATAATACCAGTTTGAGTTGCCCACATACTCATTGGCACATGGTCAAACTCCCAAAGCCCAGTCCTTTAAAGAAAGATGAGTCCTTCCCTCCTCCCCTCCACTTGTGGAAAAGCTGTCAACTATAAAGAAGATACACTTCACTGTCAAAAATGGCTTCTATGTCTTCATTCTTAACTGTGATTTTTCAATCATTGATACCACTACAAAAGAAGCTTCCTTGGTTTCAGTGTCAGCATAGGACGTGAACTTCAGTATAGTCTCCTCTGGGGGCAGAGAAGAGCCCTGACATCAGCTCTAGCATGAACCATAGACACCATCATGGACTTGGGGCAGCTCAGGCCACAGACTTCAACCTTAGCTAGAGGGCTGCACAGACCATGGATATCAACATCGAACTCCACAAACCATTGATATCCACATGGAACTCCAGTATCAACTTTGCCTGGGGACCACAGACACCAGCATATCCACCCACCATTCCACACCATCTCCACCCCCCACCTCCAACTCCTCATCTCCCACCCCATAGCACAAAGCACAGATACCAACTTGGCATCTGAACGCCACACTGTCAGCCCACCTTGACAATACCATGATCCCCTGTCCACCACTGCCTTCTCCCGCACCTGACACCATGATCACAGTGTTTCTAGTTCTGCCTTTTTCCAACCAGCATGTGCTGCTCCATTACTCCATCTTTCCCACAATCCCACCACATGTGGCTTCATCAAAGTGGCATTACAAACTGCAATATGTACACAGTATATATATATATATATATATATATATATATATATATATATATATATATTGCAAAAAAGCTTTACATGCAAATAATCATTGGGTCCAATATGGTTCAAGGTTAATAAGGCATGTTTTCATGGGACTTCCAGACCACTGCAAATCTTCCTGTCCTTTGTGCCCACAGCCCCATCAGCTTACCAGGCAAGACCTTCAAGCAACCCCAGGACCTCCCACAAGGGCAAGCAATAGCAGTGGTTCTTATTCTATTTAGGGCCCTCAAGCCTTCCCAGAACTCTTCCATAAGGATCCTCAAGTTCTACTCAATGTTTAGCTGTGGTTTTCTGCATCTGTTTCAGACATCTTCTGAGTAGATAATCTTAGGCTTCTCTCTGAAAGCATAACAGAGTATTACTAATAGTGTCAGGGGTTGGTGCTTGCTCATGGGATGGGTCTCAGGTTGGGTTGGTTATTGGTTGGCCATTCCCTCAGTCTCTGCTTCATCCATGTCCCTGCATTTCTTGTAGACAGGATAAATTTTAGGTTGAAAGTTTTGTGAGTAGGTTGGTGTCCCCATAACTCCACTGAGGTTTGTGACAAGCTAAAGGAGGTGGTCTGATCAGGTTTCACATTCCCTCTGCTATGACAGTCTCAGGTAAGGTTACCCCCTTTAATTCCTGAGAGCCTCCTCCATCCCAGGTCTCTGGACATCCTCACATCCTTGAGATGCCCTCTACTCTGCCAGCTGCAGATTTCTATTCAGTCTCCTGGCACTTTAGCCCTCTATCTTTTTCTCCTCACACCTGATCCTGAACCCTTCCCCCCATTTTTATTTCTATCTTTGTAGCACAATTTGGGGGTAGTGATATCTCTAGCATTTCTTTTATTATTCAAGATGGTTTTAGTTATCCACAGATTTTATGTTTCCATATAAGCTAAAAATTGTCTTTTCAAGTTCTGTGAAGAATTTTGATGAGGATTGCATTAAATCTGTAGATTAGTTTTGGCAATATGATCAGTTTTTACCATATTAATCCTACCCATTCATGAGCATGAAAGAATTTTCCATCTTCTGATATCTTTTTCAATTTCTTTCTTTCATCAGTATGTTAAAGTTTTTTCACACAAGTCCTTGCCTTGCTCTCTTAGAGGTGTCACAAAATATAATATGGTTTGTGAAGCTATTATGAAATATATTATTTCCATAATTTCTATCTCAGTTCTGTTGTCCCTTTTATATAGGATTGCTGCTAATTTTTTGTACCCAATATTTTGTTTAAATTGTACATAAGCTGTAGGAGTTCCCTGGTGGAATTAAAAGGATCACTTATGTATACTATCATATCATCATCAAATGAAGATACCTTAACTTCTTCCCTTTGTTTTTATATCCCCTTGATCTGCTTCAAGTGTTTAATTGCTCTAGATAAGACTTCAAGTGCTATATTGAATAGTAAGTAATAAAGAGAGTGGACAACATTATCTTACTCCTGATTTTAGTAGAAATGCTTTTAGTTTCTCTTCAATTAGGTTGATACTGTGTAACTCATACTTATTATATTGTACTATGTCTGTTGTATCCTTTGTCACTCCAGGACCTTTATCATCAAGGGATATGGGATTTTGTAAAAGGCTTTTTCCAAAACTAATGAGATGATTATTAGTGTTTTTTGTGTTTCAGTTTGTTTATATGGTGAATTACATTTATCTACTTACGTATGTTGAACCATTCCTGCATATCTGTGGTAAAGCCTACTTGATGATGGGAGATGATCTTTCTGATATGTTCTTGGATTTGGTTTGCAAGTATTTTATTAAGAATTTTCCCATCTAAGTTAATAGGGGAATTTGGTTGAAAATTCTTTCTTTTTCTTTTTCTTTTTTTCTTGGGTATTTTCTTTATTTACATTTCAAATGTTTTCCCCATTCCAGGTCTCCCCTTTGAAAACCCCCTATCCCATTGCCCCTCCCCCTGCCTCTATGAAGGTGATCATCCACCCACCCACTCCCATCCTCCTGTCCTGGCATTCCCCTACACTGGGACATTGAACACTCTCAGGACTCTCCTCCCACTGATATCTAACAAGGCCATCTTCTGCCACATATGTGGACAGCACCATGGGTCGCTCTATGTGTATTCATTGTTTGGTAGTCCAGTCCCCAGGAGCTCCGAGGGTCTGGCCTCTTGACACTGTTTCTTTTTGGAATCTTCATGTTGTTTCTATATCAGAATCATAGTGGCTTCATGAAATGAATTGGACAATGTATCTTCCAAATTGGAAACTTAAGGGTTCTTTGGAAAATTGTTTGGATTGTGTTTTGCTGGAGCAAACATGTGGAGGACCAGCTAGCCGAAGTTGGCACAGTTGAAAGGCTAAGGCAGACTCATGAAGGAATCTTTAGCTGAAGCCAACACCAGAGAAAGGAGCTTCTGCTAAAGCAAGGGTGTGAAATGACACATGATGAAGGATTCTTCACTAATGACACACACGTGTTGGTCTGCCTTACGTTAAATAATTGAGCTCCATTAGCTGGCACTCCATAGAGAAAACACTCAAAATCTTCTGGTAGTGTGCTGCAGTCTCTTGGCAGCGATTCCGTGAACTCAGGCTGATAGGCAGAGTGATATTAGCTGAGACAGATGCACATGCTGAGGCAAGTTCCCATGAAGGATAGGTGATGTTTTGAGAGAGCATAAAAAGAACTAAATGGACAGTGACAGAGGCTTTGCTAAGCTTGCTTATACAGCTAGCTGTGCAATGCTTGTGGGTCTCACATGTTCACAGATCTTTGATTCAATGAAAGAGGCACAGCTAAGAAATTTTCCTGGCATTTCTTCAGTCTTTCCTGCTGACTTGACCCAAGGTCGAGGCTTAGCTGTCTCTGCTAGTTAGTGCCACTGTTGCGATTTTTGTTTACTATCCTGAGTCTAAGGATCTGGACTGCTGGTGACTCTGTGAGGTGTTTGTGAGTGGATAGAGCTGCCTCTGCTAACTTATGAACTGAACTGGCAACTTCCAGTCAGCACAGATGAGAATTGATCCAAAGAACCTTTCAAAATAGGTCCTCTTGCACATATCCTTTCTTTCCCAGTACTTCTGGTGGGTGGTGGGCTAAAAGGGAGGTTAAAGCATTTAAGAACCCTCATTAAAAATAAGGTTAGAAAAAATTAAAGTTACATCATTCTGTTTCTATTTTCCACAATAATTTCAGAAATATTGGTGTTATCTCATCTTTAAAAGTTGTATAGAAAAGTGCTCTGGTAGATTTTTGGGGGTCACTTATGTATAATATATTGTCTACAAATAGTGATACCTTTATTCTCCAACTAATAAGCAACTTCAGCAAATGGACTGGATACAAAATTAACTCAAATAAATCAGTAACCTTCCTTTATACAAATGATAAACAGGTTGAGAAATAAATTAGGGAAACAAGTCCCTTCACAATAGCTACAAATAATATAAAATATCTTGGGGTAACTCTAACCAAACAAGGGAAAGAGCTGTACTACAATAAATTCAAGTCTCTCAAGAAAGAAATCAAAAGAGATCTCAGTAAATGGACAGATTTCCCATGCTCATGGATTGGCAGTATTAATATAGTAAAAATGACCATCCTACCAAAGGCAACCTACAGATTCAATGTAATCTGCATCAAAATCCCAACACAATTCTTCAAAGGCATGAAAAGAGCAATTCTCAAATTCATCTGGAAAGGCAAAAGTCCCAGAATAGCAAAAACAATTCTTAACAATAAAAGAGTGGCTGGGGGAATCACCTTAAGCTTTACTACAGGGCAATAGTGATAAAAACTGCATGGTATTGGTATAGACACACACACTTTGATCAATGGACTAGAAGACCCAGAAATAAAACTACACACTTATGGACACCTGATATTTGATAAAGAATCAAAAAATATATAATGGAAAATAGAAAATATCTTCAACAAATGGTGCTGCTCTAACGAGCTGTTGATATGTAGACAAAAAGAAAATAGTCCCATATTTGTCACCTTGCACAAAGTTCAAGTCCAAATACATCAAGGACTTATGATGTCCTCATTCTTAATAGTTGAGTAGTATTCTATTGTGTAAATGAACCACATTTTCTGAATCCATTCTTCTGTGGTGGAACATCTGGGTTGATTTCAGCTTCTGGCTATCACAAATAAGACTACTCTGAACACAGTAGAACACAAAACCAGACAGACTGAATCTAATAGAAGAGAAAGTGGGAAAGAGCCTTGAACTCATTGGCACAGGAGGAAATTTCCTAAATAGAACTGTAATGGTGCACACTCTAAGATCAAGAAATGATAAAGGGGACCTTATGAAACTGAAAAGCTTCTGTAAGGCAAAAGACATAGCCAATTGGACAAATTGGCAACCTACAGATTGGGAAAATGTCTTCAGTAACCCCACATCTGATAGAGGGCTAATATCCAAAATGTATAAAGAGCTCAACAAGCTAACCACAAAAAACCCCAAACAACCCAATAAAAAAAATGGGGTATAGAACTAAACCGAGATTTTAAAAGTGAGGAATTGTGAATGGCTGAGAAACAATTAAAGAAATGTTCAATGTCCTTAGTGATCAGAAAAATGTAAATCAAAAGAACCCTGAGATTCTACCTTACAACAATCAGAATGATCAAAACTTCAAGTGACAGCACATGTTGGCAAGGATGTGGAAATACAGGAACACTCCTCTATTGCAAACTGGTACAGCCATTCTGGAAATCAATCTAGAGGTTTCTCAGAACATTGGAAATAGATCTACCTGAAGACCCAGAAGTACCACTCTTAGGAATATACCCAAGAGGTGCCCCACCATACCACAGGGGTACATGTTCCACTATGTTCAGAGCAGCCTTATTTGTGATAGCTAGAAGCTGGAAACAACCCAGATGTCTTATGACAGAAGAATGGATACAGAAAATGTGGTTCATTTATACAATGGAGTACTACTCAGCTATTAAGAACGAGGACATCATAAGTTTTGCAGGCGAATGGATGGAACTAGGAAATATCATCCTGAGTGAGGTAACTCAGACCCAAAAGGACATTCATGGTATGTATTTACTAATAAGTGGATGTTAGAAAAAAAAAGATAAAAAGAAAAAGGAAAAAGTACAGAATATCCAAGATACAGTACACAGAACTTAAAAAGGCCAACAAGCTGAAGGGCCCAAGTGAAGATGCCTCAGTCCAACTTGGGAAGGAGAAGAAAGCAACCACAAAGGGGTAGGGAGGAGCCTAGGAGGGGAGGGAGATGGGGGAGGGAGAGGGGAACATGATTTGGTGTTGGGTAAGATAAAAGGACTGAAGCCCAGAGGGCCAGCAGAAGATTGGAAACAGGCAACCTTGGGAGGTAAGAGATTGGGGAGACCCTCCCGAATGTACCAGAGACCGGGGGAGTAAGAAACTCTCAGGACTCAAAGGGAGGGACCTTAGATGAAATGCTGTATATTGGGGAGATATTAGGGAAATATTGGGGAGAGGGAACTTGTAAAGCCCACCTCGAGCAGGAAGACAGAACATCAAGTGAGGGAGGGAGTTGCCATCCCATAGTTAAAACTCTGACACTTAATTGTTTCTGTCTGAAAGAATTACAGGGTTGGAAATGGATAGGAACCTGAGGAAAAGAAGGTCTAGCAACAGGCCCAAAGTGGGATCCAGCTCAAGGGGAGGGCCTAAGCCCTGACACTATTACTAAGGCTATGGAACACTCACATAAAGGAACTTAGCATGACCATACTCTGGAAGACCCAACAAGCAGCTGAAAGAGTCAGATGCAGATATTTACACCCAACAAATGGACAGAAGCAGCTGACCCCTGTGGGTGAATTAAGGAAAGGCTGAAAGAAGCTGAGGAGGAGGGCAACCTTGTAGGAGGACCAGCAATCTCAATTAACTTGGACCCCTGAGATCTTTCAGACACTGGACCACCTACCAGGTACCATACACCGGCTGAAATGAGGCCCCCAACACATATAGAGCAGAGGACTGCCAGGTCTGGGTTTAGTCAAAGAAGATGTACCTAACTCTCAAGAGACTGGAGGCCCCAGGGTGTTTAGACGTCTGATGGTATAGGGGTTGAGGGTGGGGGTGGGGGTGGGGATATCATGGAGACAAGGAGGCAGGAAGGAGGTATAGGCTGTGGAACAGTCAAAAGGTGGACTAGGAGGGGAATAAAACCTGAAGTTTAAAATTAAAAAAAAAGAAAGAATAAATAAATAAATACATAATAAATTTAAAAAATCATAAACCTCACGAAAATACAGTAAAGAAAAAAGTTGTATAGAATTCTATGCTAAAGCCATCTGGACCTAGAACAAAAAACAAAATTGTTGGGAGACTTTCAATTACTACTTATATTTCATCAGGGACTATAGGTCTGTTTAAATTGCATATTTGATCTTGATTCAAATCTGCTAGTTAAAAATGTATCAAGAAAATTATACATTTCTTTTAGATTTTTCAATTGATGTAGTACATGTTTTTAAAGTATTGCCTCATGAATCTGTAAATTTCAAATTATTTGTTGTTATCTCCTTTTAGTCTCTAATTGTGTTAAATTGGATTTTTCCTCTCTACCTTTTGTTAATTTGGCTAAGAATTTGTCAGGTTTAATTTTCTCAAAGAACCAATTCTGTCTTATTGATCACTTATACTGTTTCTATTTCTCTCTATTTTATTAATTTCAGCCCTAATTTTTTTTTTTATTTCTTGCCATTTATTCCTTTTGGATAGTATTTTTCTTTCCTTTGGTTCTAGAGCTTTCAGGAATGCTTTCAAGTTACTAATATGAGTTCCCTCTTATATCTTTTTAGGTAACCACTTAGTGCTATGAATTTGCCTATTATAACAGTCTCCAATGTATTCTCTAAGTTTGGTCACTTGATTTTTGACAAAGGAGCTAAAACCATCCAGTGGAAAAAAGACAGCATTTTCAACAGATGG